>NC_073266.2:35798691-36110982 GCF_029289425.2 Pan paniscus
AGTACCTCATTGTGGTTGTAATTTGCACCTACCTCGTTATAAATGAGATTGAGGCTGGGTGTGGTGGATCACACCTGTAATCTCAGCACTTTGTGAGGTCGAGGCAGGCAGATCAACTGAGGCTAGGTGTTCGAGACCAGCCTAGCCAACATGGCAAAACCCCGTCTCTACTAAAAATTCAAAAAATTAGCCAGCGTTCTGGCACCTGCCTGTAATCCCAGCTACTTGGGAGGCTGAGGCACGAAAGTTGCTTTAGTCTGGGAGGCGGAAGTTGCAGTAAGCCGAGATTACACCATTGCACTCCAGCCTGGATGACAGAGCAAGACTCTGTCTCAAAAAAAAAAAAAAAAAAAAAAAAAAAGATTGAGCACCTTTTCATATGTGTATTTCCTAATTGTGTTTCCTCTTCTATGAAATGCTTATTCATGGCTTGTGCCTTTTGTTGTTGTTGTTGTTGTTTGAGACGGAGTCTGGCTCTGTGCCCAGGCTAGAGTGCAGTGGTGCAATCTTGGCTCACTGCAACTTCCGCCTCCCTGGTGCAAGCGATTCTCCTGCCTCAGCCTCCCGAGGAGCTGGGACTACAGGCACACGCCACCACGCCCAGCTAATTTTGTATTTTTAGTAGAAAAATACGGGGTTTCACCATTTTGGCCAGGATGGTTTCAATCTCTTGACCTGATGATCCGCCCGCCTCGGCCTCCCAAAGTGTTGGGATTACAGGCGTGAGTGAGCTACCACACCTGGCCTTATTTTTTTTTTACACAGGGTCTTGCTCTGTTGCCTGGGCTGGAGTGCAGTGGCACAATCAGGCTCACTGCAGCCTCAGCCTCCTGGCTCAAGGTATTCTCCCACCTTAGCCTCCCAAGTAGCTGGGGCTACAGGTGCGGGCCACCACACTTGGCTAAATGTGCTGGTTTTTTAATGAAATTACTTGATTTTTTCCTATTGATTTTTTTAAAGTTCTCCACATATTGTGGAACTCAAATTTTGTTAGTTATGTCTATATAACATCTTTTCCCAGTTTGTGATTTGTAATTTCCCTTTCTTTGTGAGACCTTTTAATGAATGGTAGTTCTCGATCTTAGTATGTTTGAACTTATCAAATTCTTTCCATTATGATTTGTACTTTTTGGTCTCTAAGAATTCCTCTAATACAAAGGCATTTTCAAATTTTATTTTATTTTATTTATTTATTTATTTTCAGACGGAGTTTCACTCTCGTAGCCCAGGCTGGAGTGCAGTTTTGCGATCTCAGCTCACTGCAACCTCCACCTCCTGCGTTCAAGCGATTCTCCTGCCTCAGCCTCCCAAGTAGCTGGGATTACAGGCGCCAGCCACCACGCCCAGCTAATTTTTGTATTTTTAATAGAGATGGGGTTTCACCACGTTGGCTCGACTTGTCTGGAACTCCTGACCTCAGGTGATCCACCCACCTCGGCCTCCCAGGGTGCTGGGATTACAGTTATGAGCCAACGTACCTGGCCTCAAATTTTATTTTTGAAGTTTAAAATTTTTCTATTAAAAACACTTAATGGCCAGGCATGGTGGCTCATGCCTGTAATCCCAGCACTTTGGGAGGCCAAGGAGGGCAGATCACCTGAGATCAGGAATTCAACATCAGCCTGGCCAACATGGCGAAACCCCGTCTCCACTAAAAATACACAAATAGCTGGTCGTGGTGGCACACGCCTGTAGTCCCAGCTAGTCAAGAGGCTGAGGCAGGAGAATCACGTGAACCTGGGAGGCAGACGTTGCAGTGAACCGAGATCGTGCCACTGCACTCCAGCCTGGGTGACAGAGACAGGCTCCGTTTAAAAAAAAAAACAATTAGTCCTTAAATTGTGCAAAGTTGATTTTTATGTATTATACTAAAAGGGGCTCCAACTCCTTTTTTTTTCAAATTGTCTGATCATCATTTATTGAATAGTCTATCCTTCCCCTGCTGTATTATGTGTGACGTACTGTTACATACCAAGTTTCCATAAATGCATGCCTCTGTTCCTGGATTGTCTAGCCTGTTTGTTGGTCAATTTTTCACCCTCTCTACTAATACTACACTTCCTTAATTACTCTAGCTGTATTATATTTTGATGTCCACTGGGGCAAACCACCTCATCTTATTCCTTTTCCGGAGTGTCATGTAGTTGGTTTTGCTTTGTTTTTTTTTATGCCATTGCTGCCTTAAAGATATGTGGTTGTTTTTTAGGTATCTCTTGTGATAATTTCCTCCTCTTTTTGCTCAGTGCTTTCTCACACAAGAGACACTTAGAATTATGGTCAACTGTGTTTCCATAATAGTAATACCTGAGGTTCAGTAAAAACCTGAGTACATCATAAGCTTTCTAAATTGACTAGTATTGCTTTGTAAATTGCTTACCAAATGCTTAGTTGTGGTTGGAAAGCTGCTGTTTATGTCCACATCAACCTCATTATCAGATCCCACAACCCTTGATATTTCATACTGTTCATAATTACCCTGTGCATTCTGATTCAATTACAGCACTAATAGACCAGGTTCCCTAACAACACAGAAAGACCAAGTTTTTAAATCACTCACTGCTTATAGAAAATTTTCTCCTTCTTGGCTTTTCATGGGTTTCACCCAACTGAACTAAATAGGAAAACATGATTCTGCTAATTTCACTTGCATGTATACACACATGTGGCAGAAATTTTCAAGACAAATAAAATTGGGAACTTCTCCCCTGGCCCCAGGTTCTATAAGTAAAATTGACTCTCTGGACTAGAATAATGTATGGCTTTATCCTGTGATTTCCTCACCCCCTTGTATCCCAAATTGAGAAGCATGGCTCTTGGCAGTCAGAAGCAATAAAAAATTTTTATAAGTGGGTATGGCATAATAAGATCTATCCTAAAAATAAAACTCTGGCAAGAGTGGAAAGAAGGGACACCATTTTGTGCATACTTTATACCTTAGTTAGATGATAAAGTGACAGTTACAAAAGATCTATCATCATTCATCCATTCAGCAAACACATATTGTGTAGAAATTGAGATAACAAATAAAAGTCTCTATCTTCATGGTGCTTACATTCTATAGGGGGAGACAGAAAAAAATGAACAAATATACAGAATGTCAGATGGAGATCAATGTGCTGTGGTGAAAAATTAAGGATGCAGAGTGCTAGGGGCTGGATGGTCACACTTTGATATAAAGTCAGAGAAGATCTCTCTGATAAGGTGACATTGTTAAGACATCTTTCTTAAGTTGAGCAGAAAGCTAAAGGAAGTAAAGGAGCACGTTGTGTAACGATCTAGGAGACAAGTGTTCCTGGCAGAGGGAAAAACAAGTGCAAAGATCAGAGTTTTGGCAGGATGATGTGATATAGTTACAGAGGGGGCGATCAGAGAGATCAATGGGGAAGAGTGGGAATTATGTGAAGAAAAGATCATGCAGGGCCTCGGAGGCCATTGTGATAACTTTGGCATTCACCTCGAACGACGTGGGATGTGTTGGAAGACTTGGAGTAGAGGTGTGGTATGGTCTGAAATATTTTTACAGAGAACTACTCTGACTGCTCTATTGAAGATACACTGTCAGGGGCCAAATGCAGAGGCCAGCCTACCTGTTAAGAACTGATTCAATAATCCAGGCACAAGATAGCGAGGACATGAGCTGGGCTGGCCGTGGTGGAGCTGAGCAGAAGGGGTCAGATTTTTAAGGCGCAACTGACAGATGCATTAATGGATCAAATGCGGGGTATATGAAAAAGATAGTAGTTAAGCCAGTCTCCAAAATCTGTGGCTCCTGGGGAAGTATTGTGCATACTTGCATATTTTTGGCTGTCCAGCATCTCAGTCCCTTCCGATGTTTGGGGGATTCCCCATCATATAAATCTGAGGGGCAGACAGAGCCCACCTCCCACTGAAGGAGGCCAGATGCTCCTTTTTCCCGTCTCCCCTGCAGTCGAGATGTATGCACATGAATAGGACTCAGTCTGTCAGAGATTAATGGGGCAGCAGCACCAGTATCCAGTTTGTGGAGGCAACAGAGGCACACATACCTTAGGGCGGAATAGTGTTAGCTGTGCAAGGGACAGGTAGCAGTGGTATCCCCATGGAACCAGTTCATGATTTTAGCTATGCTTCTGACTATGTAGCTTTCAAGTCAGATTGGCCAAACTCCCAGCAAAGCCACAAGCTACCCAATTTCCTAGCCACAAATAATATTTCTACTTTTAAAGGAACCAGAGGTGGTTTCTTTTCCTTGTAACTAAAAACCCTGATTTATCCACCAAGGACTGACATTCTACTGTGAATGTTGTCATAATAATAACTGTCATTCATTGAGTGAGCAAGGCACTTATTTCAACGAATTCTGTTAGATGAATATTCCTGTTTGAGAAGTGAGGACACTGAGATGTAAAGGACAAATCATCAGGCCAGGCACAGTGGCTCATGCCTGGAATCCCAGCACTTTCGGAGGCTGAGGTGGGCAGATCACTTAATCTCAGGAGTTCGAGACCAGCCTGGCCAACATGGCGAAACCCCGTCTCTACTAAAAATACAAAAATTAGCTGGGCGTGGTGGCTCATGCCTGTAACCCCATCTACTTTGGGGACTGAGGCAGGAGCATCACTTGAGCCTGGGAGATGGAGGTTGCAGTGAGCCAAGATTGCGCCACTGCACTCCAGCCTGGCGACAGAGTGAGATTCTGTCTCAAAAAAAAAAAAAGAAAATCTAAGTTTATTTGGCTCCAAAGCTTGGACACTACAAATAACCTCATCCGGGGTTCATAAAATATGAACTCAGCCATTTTTACATTAATTCAGCTTTCTCTATGTCTTATATATGTATTCACAACAAATTCTCAACTTTCCTTGAAATTCTCTGAAACTACGTATAGGACTTAATGCTGAAATATTAAGATATATCATTGTTTTGAAAAAATTATCATAGTCTGATGAGGGCCATAAATCAAGTTCAAAATAAATTCTAATGTTTGTTAGTATTGTTTGAAATTTGGGCAAAATTAGTTAAGTTTTTTCTGAATTTCAGTTTTAATAGACCTTGTTTTGGTCAATTAGAAGATGGAGGCAAAGTGCTTTATCAGTAAATATACTGAGCTCCTTCTCAGATGGTATCTATTACCAGAAACATTAAATACTGTGGTTGATTGAAACACCTAATTTCATGCTATTTTAAATAATTAAACAGCTATAGTTCCCCAAGGATGAGGGATTTCAATATTTGAATCATGCTGCTGGAAAATAACGTGATGTTTGCCAACAAGAGGTGTGACTATGAAGAAATGAAACTGATTATCAGAAAAGAAACTGAAACTGTGGTTTGTGAACCTAGAGAAGCACTCAGAGGAGGGGTGTGTTATAATATTTTTATTTGCAGAGCATTAAAGAGGCAACATGGTGTTAGGGAGAAGCAAATTGATCTGGGAGTGAGGACTTGTGCTCCCAGGTGCCAAACCTAATCCCTTTCTAGCTAGCTATGCAACAAAGGTCAATTCAATGAGCACTGAACACAAGATTAAAAAGACAGATTAAAAATAAAAAAAAAAAACAGGCAAAAAAACAGAAATAACTGTGACACTTTATTAGAAGTATTCATTCATTGGCCGGGCACAGTGGCTCACACCTGTAATCCCAGCACTTTGGGAGGCTGAGGTGGGTGGACCACGAGGTCAGGAGTTCAAGACCAGCCTGCCCAACGTGGTGAAACCCCGTCTTTACTAAAAATACGAAAATTAGCCAGGCGTGGTGGCAGGTGCCTGTAATCCCAGCTACTCAGGAGGCTGAGGCAGAGAATTGCTTGAACCCGGGAGACAGAGGTGGCAGTGAGCTGAGATCATGCCACTGCACTCCAGCCTGGGTAACAGAACAAGACTCTGTCTAAAAAAAAAAAAAAAAAAAAGGTGAGCAGAGGTAGGAATCACAGATGACTCCCAAGTTTAGGGTTTAGGTCACTGGGTAGATGATGACGCTTTCATTGAGCTGGGGGAGAGAAGTGCTATTAGTGCAATAGAAGCGATTCCCAAGAGCACAGTACAAAGGCTTGGAAGAGAGTGCCACAGGGATCCTCAGGAGACTTCTGCATTTAGAAGAGGAAAGAGATTCTCATAATGAAAATAATAAGTATATAAGGTAATGCATATGGTAATTAGCTTGATTTACCCACTCCAGTAGGGTATGTATATATATTTTGAAACATCCTGTTGTACACAGTAAATATATACAATTTTTATTTGTCAGTTTAAAAATATGTATTATTTTAAAAAGCCTAATTCTACTCTGAAAATTAAAAACAGAAGAAAAAGAGACAAGGAAAGAGAAACTTTACTTGCTGTCAGTATAAGGGTGTCAGACTTCTTTCTGATGAAGCCAGAAAGAGTGGCTCAGCAAGTTGAAAACACAAGTATTCAAATGGAAAGAAAGACAAAATTATCAGGGCACTAAATTTATATCAGCCTGTTGAAGGTGAGGAAAAAAGCCACTTACTCATACAGGTATCATATATGCAAAAATCATTCATGTTGGCCAGGCATGGTGGCTCACAACTGTAAACCCAGCACTTTGGAAGGCTAAAATGGGTGGATCGCTTGAGCCTAGGAGTTCAAGACCAGCCTGGGCAACATGGCAAAACCCCTTCTCTATAACAAAGTACAAATGTTAGCCAGGTATGGTGGCACACACCTGTAGTCTCAGCTACTGAGATGGCAGGATCGCTTGAGCCCAGGAGGTCGAGGCTGCAGTGAGCCATGATTGTGCCACCACACTCCAGCCTAAGTGATAGAGTGAGACCCTGTCTCCAAAAAATTAAAAAAAAAAAAGAAAAAGATCATTCATATCAGCATAGCAAAAGTCAGGGACAGCATTATTTAGAGAATCCAGGCTCACTGCAAATTTTTTAGAGTTTATTATTTTGGACACCAGAACCAGTCAGGATGACCCTATTCTTTTAAGTTTTTCTTAAGAATGTGAAGTGGTTTGATTTTGTTCCTATCTATAGTATGTGATGTGCTTAATCATACTGGAAGCAGAACAAAGCATGAGTTTTGCTTCTATAGGAGATTAGCAATGGCATAAGGCATGTGGAGGGAAGGAAAGGAGAGAAGGAAGGAGGGACTGACTATACAGAGACATAGAGTTGGGTGTGCATGGCACGCATGTGTGACAAAGAGCAAGTATAAATTATTATTGGGGCTCCTGTGTGTCTGTGTCATCACTCAGGTGTCCAGGCCTCATTAGGCCACACAGCAGACTGATCAGTAATTTCCAACCTTTCATTTGGGTTCCACATGAAATAATGATGAGGAGTCTTTGTAGAACTTGGAGAAGGTAGAACTGAAACTCAAGGGAGATCCTACTGAAATGGTTACAGGAGGTATTGTCTAGTTCAAAGAAGGTCACTTTCGTAAGGATTTAACGGTAGTCCAAGTTGAAAACCTCAGGCTTCATCTGTTGTCAAATAATACATAAGGTATTTCTAGGCTTCTCCAGAGAGAAAGAGTCAAAGTCTGCAGGAAATCGCTAGCTCCTGCAATATCAATCAAATTAAAACTCCACAATTGGCAATAGATGGGGAATTTACACATGGGCTCTGTAGAATAGCTAGACTTTGAAGCCCCGATCTTCCCTTTGGGGTTCCTTTCTATTGCTATCACTGCCAGCTCCTTTTTTGTAAATCCTATTACTTTTTTTTTTGTGGTTGGTAGAGGATCTCACTCTGTCGCCCAGGCTGGAGTACAGTGGTGCAATCACACCTCACTGCAGCCTCCACCTCCCTGAGCTCAGGAGATTCTCTCACCTCAGCCTCCCTAGTAGCCGGAACTACAGGTGCCCACCACTATGCCTGGCTAATTTTTGTATTTTTGTAGAGACGGGATTTTGCCATGTTGCCCAGGCTAATCTGGAACTCCTGACCTCAGGTCAGGAGGCCGATGCATTCGCCTCGGCCTCCCAAAGTGCTGGCATTACAGGACTGAGCCACCACGCCCGGCCACTATCACCTTTTATGAACATACGTCCCCACCTTAATTCCTGGCAGCATAGTAGAGACTTTGCTGGGTGTTCAGACTATAGCATGTGTAAGAATAACCTGTACTGTGTGTTTAAAATACAAATTCCTAGGTTCCACACCCAGATATTAATATTTTGAATCAGTCAAATATGAGACTGAGAATGTATATTTTTAACAACTTTCATGTGGTTCTGACAGAGATAGTTCAAACACCACATTTTGAGAAACACTGAACCAAATGGGACAAAAAAGGTGATGGATATAGAAAAGAATATATTGAAGCCAATCTGAAAAGGCTACATACTGAATGATGTCAAGTATGTGACATTTCTGGAAAAGGCAAAACTATGGAGACAGGAAAATGATCAGTGGTTGCCCAAGGGCTGCGAAGAGGAGGGATGAGCAGGCAAAACACAGAGGATTTTTAGGGCAGTTAAATTATTCTGTCTGATACCATAGTGGTGAATACATGTCACTTATACGTTTGTCCAAACCCAAAGAATGTGCAACATGAAGAGTGAACCCTTATGTAAACTACGGACATTCCGTGGTTATGATGTATCTGCATAGATTCCCTCATTGTAACACATGCACTGCTCTCTGGTGGGCAATGTTGAAAACCAGGGAGCTGGCATGTGTGGGGGCAGGAGGTACCTTTCTTTCCATTTTGCTGTGAACCTAAAACTGTTCTAAAAACATAGTCTCTCGCTCTCTGTTTTTTTTTTTTTTAGACGGAATCTCGCTCTGTCGCCCCAGGCTGGAGTGCAGTGGCCCCATCTCGGCTCACTGCAAGGTTCGCCTCCCGGGTTCACGCCATTCTCCTGCCTCAGCCTCCGGAGTAGCTGGGACTACAGGCGCCTGCCACCACACCCGGCTAATTTTTGTATTTTTAGTAAAGGCAGGGTTTCACCGTGTTAGCCAGGATGGTCTTTATCTCCTGACCTCGTGATCCGCCTGCCTCAGCCTCCCAAAGTGCCAGGATTACAGACGTGAGCCACCACGCCCGGGCTAAATTTCTGTTTCTTATCTAAGTTTCACTTTCTTTAGAGAGAAATAATCTCTTCTCTAAAACTATATTACTCATCCTCCCCTTACAAGGCAATTGGCCGGTTCTAGAGTTAGAATGCAGCATCCTCACACAAGATACACAGATCATATAGCACACAGGTCATTAGCCATCCATAACCATATCAATTATGAAAAATAAGGACACTTTTTGTCACATTCCTCAAAATGTGTATTTTTGAGTTCTAAATATCCCTATCAATAGTTAATTTAAGTCCGGGCACGATGGCTCACGCCTGTAATCTCAGCACTTCGGGAGGCTGAGGTGGGCAGATCACTTGAGGTCAGGAGTTTGAGACCACTCTGGCCAACATGGCGAAACCCTGTCTCAACTAAAAATACAAAAACTAGCTGGGCGTGGTGGCACGCACCCGTAATGCCAGCTATTCGGGAGGCTGAGGCAGGAGAATCACTTGAACTGGGGAAGTGGAGGTTGCAGTGAGCTGAGATTGTGCCATTGCACTCCAGCCTGGGCGACAGAGCGAGACTCCTGGCAAAAAAAAAAAAAAAAAAAGGTTAATTCAAGCTGACATTTGCCAAGCCTGGGTCAGTTCCTCCTCACAGAATGTACTCTGGCTTGACGTGAATCTGACTTCTATAATTGCCCCCTGCTGTCCTGTGGTACATAACTCTTGATACTTCTGAGATGTGATTTAGAAAATGAATACTTCTCCAAAGGAAACAATAAATTTGCAGAGATAAAACTGCCTAAATCATGCTGAATATGCTGCACAAGGAGAACCAAGCCCTCCCCATTCCCAATCATATGTATAGGAAATGTAGACTTTTTCAAGGCAGTCAGCAGGAACAAAATATGCGCAAAGACTCTGTTTTCATGTTTTTGTACTTTAGTTTTGTATTAGATATTTCCTGCTTCTACAGCTGTTGGGTGTGTCCCTCCTCCTGTTCCGGTGATGTAAACCTAAAAAAAAAAAAAAAAAAAAAACCTTCTCAAAAAAGAATAAAGAAGTAAACACACACACACACACACACACACACACTGAACATTTTAGATTCCCTGTTATATCAACCCTTTTCATTTTAGAGAATGTTTTTGCCTCACATGTGCAAACCTAAATCTATCCAACCTTGTTGCTTTTTCAGAAGAAAAGGAAGTATACACTTGTGTATTGTCTCCAGTTTTGCTAGCCTAAGAGAAACTAACTGCTTGTAACTCAAAGCCAAATCCTCAAGGTGTTCTAGCTCAAAGCCAACCACAACAGGAAGGGGAAGTACACAATATCTTACATTTTATATAATTTTGCTGTTCTCTCCTCATGTCCCTACGTCTCTCACACATCTCTAAATCTTCTTACAGGGTACAGCATCCTTGGAAATGCAGGAAACAGCTTCTGGATATCTGATGCAGGGCTCCCCTTAGATTTTTCACAGCGGCCGAGCAGCCTCCTATCTCCATACAAGTCAAAGTCCCCATTTTCCTCTGCTGTGGTTGAAATTTTCACAGAGTGCTCCTCTGGAACTACAGTCCTACTGAGCCTTTTCTATGGCCTTCTACGCAGCCAAGTTACTTTCCCCAAACAGGACCCTTAATTCTAATCAGAGCTTGAGAAACTCTGCCAGCAGACTGTGATAAACAATGTTTTCGACAGGACACAGAAAGGCCAACAGAACAATGTTTCTAACCAAATATAATTAATGCTATACCGTAGTTGGAAAAAAAAAGACTAACCATTCCTTCTTAGAATCACCGAACAAAGGCCAAACCCTATAAAAAGCCCCTCCCTGGCTGGGCGCGGTGGCTCACGCCTGTAATCTCAGCACTTTGGGAGGCCAAGGTGGGCAGACCACTTGAGGTCAGGAGTTTGAGACCAGCCTGACCAACATGGTGAAATCCCGTCACTACGAAAAATACAAAAATTAGCTGGGCATGGTGGCACGCACCTGTAATCCCAGCTACTCAGGAGGCTGAGGCAGGAGAATTGCTTGAACCCGGGAGGCGGAGGTTGCAGTGAACTGAGATCATGCCACTGCACTCCAGACTGGGCAACAGAGGGACTCCGTCTCGGGAAAAAAAAAAAAAAAGCCCCTCCTTGCTCCATGTTTCTGAGATATCCCATGACCAGTTCCTCCTCACTACAGCAAGTACAGTCATGCAACTATTTTCTGTAGGTAAGACCTGTGGTCTTTTCTTTGGTTGGTGAGCTTTAACTGGCTTTTATTATCTCTGGGTGGCATTTTCAATTCTCAGAGTGATTGTCCCATAGAACTGAAGTCTCCTAACCCTCCCTTCCCCTAAAAGCCGCATTCTAATCAGGGCTTGAGAAACTCTGCCAGCAGTTAGGCTGTGATAAACAATGTTTTCAACAGGACACAGAAAGGCCAACAGAATAATGTTTCTAACCAAACATAATTAATGCTAAACTATAGTATAGCATCCCCTGCCCCACCCCACCACACCCTTGCTTACTATACCTACTTGATGGAACTCCCCAAGTTCCTTCTCTTTGCCCCAGGATAGAGGTTGCCTTAAGGAAAGACATCAGGATAATGCTGTTCTTGGCTCCCAGTTACCCAGTTACTCCTTCCTTTCCATGCACAGATTGAGAGCATCCACCGCCGGGCGACTTTTTTGTCTGTCCTGCTCGTCACCCTCCATCAGGGGATTTTGGTGGAAGTGCCAGCCTTTCCCAGCCCTTTCCAGGCCTCTACAGCCAGTTCTGTTTCTAGCCTGACTCAATTCTACATCTTTCCTCTCTCTCCTGAAAATGGACAATTTTGAGTAACCAACTGTTTGACTTCTCCATATCCCTCTTCCAGAATGTGAGGCATGAAGATGCGGGTGTGAGAGTAGATCTAAAATTCATTTTCAAGGATCCAAATAACTTGGCCCTTGACCCTCCTGGTGCCTAGAAAACCAACTCTCTCCAATAGACCTACTCTCATCTTCCCTACTCCAAAGCTGTCAGATACCTAGGGAATCCGTTTTACAACCATTTCATTGGTATCCCAGCATTTTGATGGAATTTTGCATTGTTTATCTTTGTGAACAATATACTTCTCTTAAGTGCCTGGGCAACTAACTTAGTCTCTAATTTGTAGAGAGTAGATCCTCTTCCTACTTCTAAGGCTGAAAGATAAAAAGGGAGTAATTTTCCCCACCATTCCATCCCTCTGCTGGGACACTGGTCTAGTTTGTATCCTCTTCGAGTTCCCTAGGGTGGAACCATGTCTTCTAGCAAACAGACTGGCTTCTTCAGCACTGATGTTTTCCTCTTTTCTCAGGAGTAGAAAGAGCTGTCGATGGAGGGCTACCCATTACCCTCCCCTCCTCCACAAAGGAGCTGTCACCTCCCCTTAATAGGCAAACCACTCAGGGGCCATCCCCATTTGTTTCTTAAACCTGCAAGTTTCTGGTGGGTGGAGTCTCCTGCTTCAGAACAAATGATATCTTTCTCCCAAGTCAGAAGTCTCAAGGTATGTAGAGGAGAAATGATTCCACTATCATAACCCTCTTACAGAATGTTGATGGGACTTGTCCCCCGCTCACTCAGTTGCTTGATATGAGGCATTTTACCCTCCCACCTTACCCACATATCTCCTGCCCCACCACACCACACCCTTGCTTACTGTACCAACCCTTGGCAACTTCACTGACCAAAATTCCATGTAGTTTGCAGTTCCTTTTGCTCTAGTCACGTTACCATTTTGCACCATTCCTCAGCTTCTCGGAGAATTGCCTGACTGCATTAGTCTGTTTTCACACTGCTAATAAAGACATACCCGAGACTGGGAAGAAAAAGAGGTTTAGTTAGACTTACAGTTCCACATGGCTGGGGAGGCCTCAGAATCATGGCAGGAGGAGAAAGGCACTTCTTACATGGCAGTGGCAAGAGAAAATGAGGAAGAAGCAAAAGCAGAAACCCCTGATAAACCCACCAGATCTCGTGGGACTTATTAACTATCAGAAGAATAGCATGGGAAAGACCCCCTCCCCACAATTCAATTACCTCCCCCTGGGTCCCACCCACAACACATAGGGATTCTGGGAGATAAAATTCAAGTTGAGATTTGGGTAGGGACACAGACAAACCATATCATTTTGCCCCAGCCCCTCCAAATCTCATGTTCTCCCATTTCAAAACCAATCATGCCTTTCCAACAGTCCCCCAAAGTCTTAACTTATTTCAGCATTAACCCAGAAGTCCACAGTCGAGAGTCTCATCTTGAGACAAGGCAAGTACCTTCTGCCTATGAGCCTGTAAAATGAAAAGCAAGCTAGTTACTTTCTAGATACGATAGGGATACAGGCATTGGGTAAATACAGCCATTCCAAATAGAAGAAATTGGCCAAAACAAAGGGGTTACAGGGCCCATGCAAGTCCAAAATCCAGGAAGCAGTCAAATTTTAAAGCTCCAAAATGATCTCCTTTGACTCCAGGTCTCACATCCAGGTCATACTGATGCAAGAGGTGGGTTCCCATGCTCTTAGGCAGCTCTGCCCCTGTGGCTTTGCAGGGTACAGCCTCCCTCCCACCTGCTTTCATGGGCTAGTGTTGAGTGTCTGCATCTTTTCCAGGTGCATGGTGCAAGCTGTCGGTGGATCTACCATTCTGGGGTCTGGAGGATGGTGGCCCTCTTCTCACAGCTCCACTAGGCAGTGCCCCAGTAGGGACTCTGTGTGGGGGCTCCGACACCACATTTCCCTTCTGCATTGCCCTAGGAGAGGTTCTCCATGAGGGCCCCACCCCTGTAGCAAACTTCTGCCTTTGCTATGGCTATGCTATGCCTGGGCATCCAGGCGTTTCCATACATCTTCTATAATCTAGGCAGAGATTCCCAAACCTCAATTCCTGACTTCTGTGTACCTGCAGGCTCAACACCACGCAGAAGCTGCCAAGGTGTGGGACTTCCACCCTCTGAAGCCACAGCCCAAGCTGTACGTTGGCCCCTTTCAGCCATGGCTGGAGTGGCTGGGAACAGGGCACCAAGTCCCTAGACTGCACACTGCAGGTGGACCCTGGGCCCAGCCCACGAAAACACTTTTTCCTCTTGGGCCTCTGGGCCTACGATGGGGGAGGCTGCCGTGAAGTTCTCTGACATGGCCTGGAGACATTTTCCCCATGGTCTTGGGGATTAACATTAGGCTCCTTACTACTTATGCAAATTTCTGCAGCCGGCTTGCATTTTTCCCCAGAAAATGGGTTTTTCTTTTCTCCCAGAAAATGGGTTTTTCTTTTCTATTGCATAGTCAGGCTGCAAATTTTCCAAACTTTTATGCTCTGCTTCCCTTATAAAACTTAATGCCTTTAACAGAACTCAAGTCACCTCTTGAATGCTTTGCTGCTTAGAAATTTCTTCTGCCAGATATCATAAATCATCTTTCTTAAGTTCAAAGTTCCACAAATCTCTAGGGCAGGGGCAAAATGCTGCCAGTCTCTTTGCTAGAACATAACAAGAGTCACCTTTACTCCAGTTCCCAACAAGTTCCTCATCTCCACCTGAGACCACCTCAGCCTGGACCTTATTGTCCATATCGCTGTCAGCATTTTTATCAAAGCTATTCAACAAGTCTCTACGAGGTTCCAAACTTTCCCACATTTTTCTGTCTTCTTCTGAGCCCTCCAAATGGTTCCAACTTCTGTCTGTTACCCAGTTCCAAAGTTGCTTCCACATTTTGGGGTATCTTTTCAGCACTGCCCCACTCTATTGGTACCAATTTACTGTATTAGTCCATTTTCATGCTGCTGATAAAGACATATCCGAGACTGGGAAGAAAAAGAGGTTTAATTGGACTTACATTTCCACATGGCTGGAGAGGCCTCAGGATCATGGTGGGAGGTGAAAGGCACTTCTTACATGGTGGTGGCAAGAGAAAATGAGGAAGAAGCAAAAGCAGAAACCCCTGATAAACCCATCAGATCTTGTGAGACTTATTAACTATCAGGAGAATAGCACGGGAAAGACCTGCCCCCATGATTCAATTAACCTCCCCCTGGGTCCCTTCCACAACACATGGGAATTCTGGGAGATAAAATTCAAGTTGAGATTTGAGTGCGGACACAGCCAAACCATATCACTGACTTCCTGAGTATCTTGCTAACTCCTATGTCCTCACAATCCTTTTTATTGATTTCAAGTTGTTTCCCTGGGAGATCTGCCTTTCTCCTGAATGGTTTGACCCCAAGTGACAACATATGAAGAAAAATCTAACAAATACCGATGAAAGCCAGCATGGTATAGTAGTTAAGAACTGAAGTCAGATTGCCTGAATTCGGATTTTGCCATTTACTAGAGAAGTTTGCCATTTGCTAGAAGAACTGGGTAGATATATTTAACCTTTCTGTTTCTCAGACTGTCAGTGATCAAGTAGATAAAAAATAAATAAATCACAGAAGAACTTAGTAATTGATAAGATAGATCTGGTTGATAACATGCCAATGTATACATCCTGAAATCTGAATATGCTTTCCTTTCCATTGCCCACGAACACTCACTAAAACTATTAGGCCATAAAGAAAAACCTCAGCAAGGTCCAAGCAGAATAGTGAAGACAGCATTCTGTGATTACAATGCAATACAACTAGGAATTCATAAAGTTTGGGGGTTGTGTGGGGTGGGAATTCCTTCTATGTGGAAATTCAAAACTATTTTAAACAGTTCTTACAGCAGAGAGAAACCACTAACTGAAACTGTAGAAAATGAATACACAGCACATAAAAAATGTGATATGCTACTAAAGTAGAAACCAGAGGAAAATTCATAGGTTTAAATACTTATTTTTTTAAAAGAATTAAGAATGTAATCAAAATTTAGGGGGAAAAACAACAAAATAAATGGAAGCAAAGCAGAAGGAGTGGGTTAGTAAAGAAAAAAGCAAACATTTAGTAAGATAGAGAACAGAAAGACAGAAGTGTTAAGTTAAAACAATTTTTTTTTTTTTTTTGAGACAGGGTCTCGCTCTGTCACCCAGGCCAGAGTGCAGTGGTGTGATCATGGCTCACTGCAGCCTCAAAGCCTCAATCTCCTGGGCTCGAGTGATCCTCCTACCTCATCCTCTGGAGTAGATGAGACCTCAGGCATGTACTGTCATGCCTGGCTAATTTTTACTTATTTATTTTATTTAAATTAAATTAATTAATTAATTAATTTTGAGACGGAGTCTTGCTCTGTCGCCAGGCTGGAGTGCAGAGGCACGATCTCGGCTCACTGCAACCTCTGCCTCCCGGATTCAAGCGATTCTCCTGCCTCAGCCTCCTGAATAGCTGGGACTACGGGTGCACGTCACCATGCCCAGCTAATTTTTGTAATGTTAGTAGAGATGGGGTTTCACCATGTTGGCCAGGATGGTCTTGATCTCCTGACCTTGTGATCCACCTGCCTTGGCTTCCCAAAGTGCTGGGATTACAGGTGTGATAATTTTTTTTTTAAATTTTTTGTAGAGACAGGATATCACTATGTTGCCCAGGTTGGTCTTGAAGTCCTGGGCTCAAACGATTCTCCCACCTCGGCCCCCCAAAGTGCTGGGATTACAGGTGTGAGCCACCATGCCTGGCCAATAAAAGGCAATGTTTGGGGATGGGAAGCACAAATTCCCCAGTGGGTCATTCAGAGTGATGCTAATGGAGCCACTTTTGTTCTACTCCTCAATTCCCATTCCCACATATCCTTCCTACTGGGGACACAGCTCCATAAAGAGTCTCTGATTTAATACATGTGTTGCAGCCTATGGAATGATTCCTTCAGAGAGTTTCCTGGAAGATGGCATTTCAGTTGCACCTTTGGATGTCTGTTCCAACATTCTAGAAGGCAAGTACATGATGTGACCAGTGGATCCCATGGTCACAGGTTCACTCCTGTATTTCCTTCACTAATCAAATGCTATGGGTATGGAATTCCATGTCTGTGGACTAGGCATTCCATGAACCCCAGGTAATGGTGAGGGTTGGGGCTCTACAGGCAGAAAAGGCAAACCCTTACTCAGAATAGTAATCCATCCTTGTGAGGATGAAGTGCTGGTCCTTCAAGAGTGGAAGAGGCCTCATGAGTCAACCTGCCACCAAATAGCCAGTTGGTTTCCTCAAAGGACAGTGCTGTATCTCGGGCTCAGTGTTGGTCCCTACTGCTGGGGAATATGGACATTTACAAGTAGCAGTAACTAGATCAGTTTTTGTGCGTGGAAGTTCTTGCTACAGGGCCTACACATGGCTTCCATCTCTGGTAGCATGGCCATTCCACCCACGTGCCTGTCACACCAGTTCTATCCATGTCAACTGCTGAGTGCTTTTGTCAGTGCCTCTTCCATTGTAGATGTTTTCTGGTGGGTGTTAACATGTGATACAAAATTCTTCACACTTTGTGCCCACTCCCATGTGTTCATACACATGGCTCTACCCCAGCCGTGGCATAAGTTTTCTGTCATAAGTTTACTCTAGAACCCTAGAGATCCATCCCTGGAATTCCCTAGCATATCTTTGCCTACCACAGACACTGCCAACATGCTAAGGTCTCCAGCATTTTATGAAACAGGAAGCAGAGCTAATTGCACCATGGCTTGGACCTGCTGCAGGCCATTTTCCTGTTCCTGGCTCCACTCAAGGTGAACAGCCATGGCCTCTTGGCCAGCATATGGGCCAATATATACTCCTGGGTATAGAATATGTTTCTTCAGAAATCAAAGATGCCTACCAGGCATGGTGTTTCCTTTTTATGATAGGGAATGCAAAACATAGCAATTTGTCTTTTACTTTGGAGTGATGCCCTGGTATGCCCCAACCACTGAACCCCTAAAAACAATGAAACAGTAGGTCTCTGAATCTTCCATAGTTTATCTCCAATCCTTTGGAGCATGTGTGTATGACTACCCAGTTCTTGGTTGTCCTGTCAATCAGCATGATCTCATCGACATAATGTATTGGTATATTGTCCAGGTGGTCTAGATATATTTGATATCCAGGTATCTTGATGTATTATGGCAGAAGACTTAACCTAGCCTGTGACAAACACTGTAAATGACTATTAATGAATATTGTTGTCTGTCTCACAGTAATGCAGACTGTTCTATCTTTTAAAAATCAGCCAGCATGGTAAGGAATATATTCACCAAATCAATGGTTATATACCACATGCTGAAGCCTTATTAATATGCTCTAGTAGGCTGGGCATGATGGCTCACGCTTGTAATCCTAGCAGTTTGGGAGGCCAAAGCAGGCAGATCACTTAAGCCCAGGAGTTTTAGAGCAGCCTGGGCAACATGGTGAAACACCATCTTGACAAAAAATACAAAACAGTAGCTGGGTGTGATGGTGCATGCCTGTAGTCCCAGCTACTTGGGTGGCTGAGGTGAGAGGATCACCTGAACCTGGGGAGGCTGAGGCTGAAGTGAGCCATGATCACATCACTGTATTCCAGCCTGGGTGACAGATTGAGACCCTATCTCAAAAAAAATTTTTTTTTGACACCATGTTTGGAGAAAAAAAAAAAGGTGCTCTAGCACTGATAGCACATCTGGTATAGGAACTGGGAATGAGGCTACTACTGGGTTAGTCTGGGGTAGTCTCCATTCCCCAGGGCCCATTCACTTTCTGAAAGAGCCAGATTGGTAAATTAGATGGAGATATGACAGGGCTCATCACCCCTGAATCCTTTAAGTCTTTAATGATGGCGCTGATCTCTGCCTTCCTGGTATCTGATGTTATTTTAATTTACTATCTTAGCCTAGCAGGCAGCTTCAGCAGTTTCCATAAGGCGTTCCTCATTATAATAGCTCTTATGCTACAGCCTAATGACCCAATGTGGGTGTACTCCAAATCCCAAGTATACCAATTTTCATTTTTGCAGTTTGGGTCAAGGAACTGGCCTTTGGGTGGGTCTACAGACCCAGTGGGTATACTATGAGCCAGGCCTCTTAGCCAAGACTCCTTGAACTACTTAGTTCTCACAAACCCTACTCTAATAGAGGGGTTGTGGGTGGTGCTGTTGGTCAATGACAACTCAGATCCTATGTCAAGTTGTCCTACAACTGTCTGTTAATACCCTTTGCAGTCTACAACCACCCAAGTACAGCCATGAGTCACCTAATGACAGGGATCTGTTCTGAGAAATGTGTCATTAGGTGATTTCATCATAGTGTGAATGTCATAGAGTGCACTTACACAAACCTAGTGGTATCACCTAGCTTTCACCCCTGAATCCTTTAAGTCTTCAATGTAGATATCACCTACACACCTAGGCTACGTGGTATAGCCTGTGGATCCTGGGCTACAAACCTGTACGGCACATGACTGTACTGAGTACTGCAGGCAATTGTAACACAACGGTAAGTATCTGTAGTTAAATCTATCTAAACATAGAAAAGGTACAGTAAAAATATGGCATAAAAGATAAAAAGCATGGTATACCTGTATAGGGCACTTACCATGAATGGAGCTTGCAGGACTGGAAGTTGCTCCGTGTGAGTTAGTGAGTGAGTGGTGAGTGAATGGGAAGAGCCAGGATGCTACTGCACACTACTGTAGACTTTATGAACACTGTATACTTAGGCTACACTAGATTTATTAAAAATAATGTTCTTTCTTTGATAATAAATTAATCTTAGCTTGCTGTAACATTTTTACTTCATAAATTCAATTTAAAAAACTTTTTGGCTTTTCTAATAACACAGCTTAAAACACAAGCATTTTACAGCTGTACAAAAGTATTTTCTTTCTTTATATCCTTATTCTCTAAGCTTTTATCTATTTTATTTAAAAAAATTAAGCTTTTTTGTTAAAAACTAAGACAAAAACATGCACATTAGCTTAGGCTAATCATCAATATCACTGTCTTCCACCTCCACATCTTGTCCCACTGGAAGGTCTTCAGGGGCAATAACCTACATGGAGCTGTCATCTCCTAGGATAACAATGCCTTCTTCTGGATACCTCCTAAAGGACCTGCTGAGGCTGCTTTCTTTTCTCGCCTTTTAAAAATTTCAACTTTTATTTTAGATACAGAGGGTACATGTGCAGGTTTGTTACATGGGAATATTGTGTAATGCTGAGGTTTGGGTTATGGAGCCCATCACCCAGGTAATGAGCATAGTACCCAATAGGTATTTGTTCAACCCATGTCCCACTCCTTACCTCCGCTCTCTTGTAGTCCACAGTGTCTGTTGTTCCCGTGTTTATGTCTATGTGTGCTCAATGTTTAGCTCCCCTTATGAGTGAGAACATGTGGTATTTGGTTCTCTGTTCCTGCCTTAATTTGCCTAGGATTATGACCTCTAACTGCATCCATGTTGCTGCAAAGGACATAATTTCATTCTTTTTAATGGCTGCATAGTATTCCATGGTGTATATGTACCATATTTTCTTTCTTTTTTTTTTTTAGAGATGGAGTCTTGCTCTGTCACCCAGGCTGGAGTGCAGTGATGTGATCTCGGCTCACTGCAACCTCTGCCTCCCGGGTTCAAGTGATTCTCCTGCCTCAGCCTCCTGAGTAGCTGGGACTACAGGCATGTGCCACCACACTTGGCTAATTTTTTTTTGTATTTTAGTAGAGACGGGGTTTCACCATGTTAGCCAGCATGGTCTCAGTCTCCTGACCTTGTGATCTTCCCACCTCGGCCTCCCAAAGTGCTGGGATTATAGGCATGAGCCACCGCGCCCGGCCGATTTCATTCTTTTTTATGGCTGCAGAGTATACCATGGTGTATATATACCATATTTTCTTTTTTCTTTTATTTTTGAGATGGAGTCTCACTCTGTCGCCCAGGCTGGAGTGCAGTGGTGTGATCTCAGCTCACTGCCACCTCCGCCTGCCAGGTTCAAGCAATTCTCCTGCATCAGCCTCCTGAGTAGCTGGGACTACAGGTGTGCATCACTATGCCTGGCTAATTTTTTGTATTTTTAGTAGAGACAGGGTTTCACCATGTTGGCCAGGCTGGTCTCGAACTCCTGAACTCAGGCGATCCACCTCAGCCTCCTAAAGTGCCTCCCAAATTAGCCAGGCATGGTGGCGTGCACCTGTAGTCCCAGCTATGCAGGAGGCTAAGGCAAGAGAATTGCTTGAACCCAGGGGGCAGAGGTTGTAGTGAGAAGAGATCACACCACTGCACTACAGCCTGGGTGACAGAGTGAGACTATCTCAAAAAAAAAAAAAAAAAAAAAAGAACTGGGGGAATTGCCACAGTATATACTTGCCATGGTGTTGTTAGGTTTTTTTTTCCTAGAAAGTCAGCTACATCTTCAGTCAATGACTTTCAGATCTGAAAATGGCTCAGATCTGGGAACTGAGCAAGAGATTGTGATTCTTTTATAGGAGTGACTGCCCTTAGGCCCGTGTTCCACCATTTTTGCTTTTTTCCCACCACTCCAAAAAACACCCTTGTTCAGTATTTCTGTAAACTTAAAACTGCTCTAAAAATAATCTATTGATTTTTTAAAAAGATTTAAAAAACATCCTGCCCTTGTGGGATCAGTGTGATGTCCAGGCATTCTAGGTCTCTGGACTAAATTGTGACAGAGGGCAGGAGAGTTAACACAGCTCTGCCCCAGCTCTGCCCTTCTATTTTGCCCCTATGGGCACTATCCCTATTAACTACCTGCATAATTTCCTTCAGGTCAAGCCTCCCTTGAGAGCTTGTCTGGCCTTGCCCATCACTGTGGGCGGCCTCCCGGCCTTTGCTACTTCGGGGCTCCGTCATGCACGTGGATGTTAATGAGCTGCACTCTGCACCTGCCTCTCCCACCTCCCACAGCCTGCAGAGGAGACACCACTGAACTTCCTGGTGATGCTGCAGCCCCTCTCACCAGGGCTGATGGCCTTGATGGGGTGTCCTCAAGGCCTTCCTGTGGAACATGGTCCTCTGGAGGGTCTTCTGGCTTTACATGATAGAGGCATTCCAGCATGCCCACTTCCCTCAGCCTTTCCATTTCTTCCTCTCCTCTCTGCCAGGGCAACTCAGCCATTTCCACCTCACTGAGAGCCATCATTTTACATGTGCTGTTATGAGTCACCTCAGTAGTGAGTTTGCCCCCATCCCCTGGGGTCCTTGCCATGGTGTTAAATCCTGTGTTCTGAAAAAGTGCCCCCAAGCCAGTGAATTCTTGCTTATCGAGATTTATGCTCTGGTCCTCATGATGAAGCACTCACGTAGTGTTGGATCAAAGCTGGAGATATCCATATGAACTCCTGGTTTTTAATATATTGATACAGATAGAGATATAAATATAGATGTGTGTATGTACCTACATACTTCTATTTTCTCTTCTTTTTTCTTTTTAGACAGAGTCTCGCTCTGTTGGCCAGGCTGGGGTGCAGTGGCTCGATCTCAGCTCATTGCAACCTCTGCCTCCTGGGTGCAAGCAATTCTTCTGCCTCAGCCTCCACAGTAGCTGGGATTACAGGCACCCGCCACCATGCCTGGCTAATTTTTGTATTTTTAGTAGAGACGGGGTTTCACCATGTTGGCCAGGCTGGTCTCAAACTCCTGACCTCAGGTGATCTGCCTGCGTTAGCCTCCCAAAGTGCTGAGATTACAGGGGTGAGCCACTATGCCCAGCCTGCATACTTCTATTTTCTAGCTCTGTCCTTGGAGAGGGCCTGAAAGCAGTGGCGCCTTAGGAACAATGGGCACATATGTGCCCAGATTTTTTATTTTTATTTTTTTTGAGACAAGGTTTCGCTGTGTTGCCCAGGCTAGAGTGCAGTGGCACCATCGTAGCTCACTGAACCTCAATATCCCAGTATCGAGCTATCTTCACACTGCAGCCTCCTGAGTAGCTGAAACTACAGGAGCATGCCACCATCCTGGATAATTTTTTTTTTTTTAAGTGCAGATGAGGTCTATGTTGCCCAGGCTGGTCTCGAACTCCTGGGCTCAGGTAATTCTCCTGCCTCAGCCTCCCAAAATGCTGGGATTACAGGCATCAGCCACTCTGTTTGACCCAGATTTTGGTTTCTAAACATTATTGTCCACTAAAAGGAACCAGGGATTGCTGGAGGATTGGCTGATTCCAGGGGTGGGGCATGGACAATACAGGATGGGACTGGAACATCCTATTGTGTCAGAAATTAAGGAAATGCTCAAAGAATGATGGAGAAATGTCAAAAAAGGACACAGGAGCCAGCCTGATGGGCTCCCACTGGCCAAATCTGGGACGATTTAAACATAAAAATAAATAGTGATAGTTACAGATTACAACCCATTGATTGAAATAAGAATCCAGGCCGGGCGCAGTGGCTCACGCCTATAATCCCAGCACTTTTGGAGGCCGAGGTGGGCGGATCACCTGAGGTCAGGAGTTCGAGACCAGCCTGACCAATATGGAGAAACCCCATCTCTACTAAAAATACAAAAAAACTTTAGCCAGGCATGGTGGCATATGCCTGTAATCCCAGCTACTCGGGAGGCTGAGGCAGGAGAATTGCTTGAACCTGGGAGGCGGAGGTTGCAGTGAGCCGAGATTGCGCCATTGCACTCCAGCCTGGGCAACAAGAGCAAAACTCCATCTCAAAAATAATAAAATGAAAATGAAATAAGAATCCATGGGTCCATACTGACATAAATGAATAAATGGTGGGGAAGGGAAAGTTCTCCCTTAAGTAGAATGCCAGTTAATAAGAAAGAATTATAGAAAGAATATAGAAATTTAAAAATCATTTTTTGGCATCCAACGTGTAATAATTCATTCAAGAGACACAGATGTTAAATAAAAGCTTGATGAGAAATATTATATTTACATGGTCTCAAAGTATCCTCCTTGTGAGATACTTATTAATTACAAAGGTGAACATATTAACCTTACAGACACCACCACAATCGGCTGATTAAAGTTAACAACACCATGTACCTTCTGGTAGGATGCACTGAAAAGAATGTAACATCACTTCTGTGGATATCCTATCTAATCATGAGATCCATTAGGCAAAAATTGAGAAATATTCTATAAACGACTCTTCAAAAATACCAAGGTCATAAAAGTCAAAGTCAGAATGAGAAACTCATCCAGTTGTAAAGGAGATTAAATAGATTTGGGCCAGGTGCGGTGGCTCATGACTGTAATCCCAGCACTTTGGGAGGCCGAGGTGGGCAGATCACCTGAGGTCAGGATTTCGAGACCAGCCTGGCCAACATGGTGAAGCCCCGTCCATACTAAACATACAAAAATCAGCTGGGCGTCATGGCATGTGTCTGTAATACCAGCTACTTGGGAGGCTGAGGCAGGAGAATCACTTGAACCCAGGAGGCGGAGGTTGCAGTGAGCCGAGATTGCGCCATTGCACCCCAGCCTGGGTGAGAGTGAGATCCTGTCTCCAAAAATAAAATAAAATAAAATAAAAAAATATAAAAATAAAGGAAAAGATTTGACAACTAAATGCAATGTGTGTACTGGGTTGGATCCTGCACCAGGAAAAAAAAAATCCTAATAAAGAACATTTTGGGGTCAACGGGCAACATATGAGTACTTTCTGTAGATTAGGTAGTAATGTACCAATATTAATCTCCTGATTTTGATAATTGTATTATGATTATATAAGATTGACATTTTTTTAAGGAAATATATACTGAATTATTTGAAGTTAAAAAGGTATCATGTCTGCAACTTACAGGTGAGTCAAGATAAGAGAAAAGGCTATGCACAGTAATGATGCCTTTAATCCTATCTCTTTGAGAGGTCGAGGCTGGAGGATCGCTTGAGTCTAGGATTTTTATTTATTTATTTTTTTTGAGACGGCGTCTCGCTCTGTTACCCAGGCTGGAGTGCAGTGGCGCGATCTCGGCTCACTGCAAGCTCCGCCTCCGGGTTCACGCCATTCTTCTGCCTCAGCCTCCCAAGTAGCTGGGACTACAGTTGCCCGCCACCACACCCTGCTAATTTTTTGTATTTTTAGTAGAGACGGGGTTTCACCGTGTTATCCAGGGTGGTCTCGATCTCCTGACCTCGTGATCCGCCCGCCTCGGCCTCCCAAAGTGCTGGGATTACAGGCATGAGCCACCGCGCCCGGCCGAGTCTAGGATTTTGAGACCAGCCCAGGCAACATAGCTAGACTCTGTCTCTGCAAAAAAAAAAAATACAAAAATTAGCTGTATGTGGTGGTGCACACCTGTAGTTCGAGCTACCCAAAAGGCTGAGGCAGGAGGATTACATGAACCCAGGAGTTCGAGGCTGCAGTGAACCATGATCACACCATTGCATTCCAGCCAGAGCGATAGAGCAAGACCCTATCTCTAAAACAGATATTAATAAATAAATAGAAAGGAGAGGAGCGAGAATGATAAATAAATGTTTGTAGTGAAATATTAGCAAGAGAATTTGTATGAGGGGGACAATTTGAATTACTCTTGCAACCTTTTTAAAAAGTCAAATTCTTTCAAAATTTAAAATTAAATAAAATTTTAAAAAACACTTCCATAGAAGAAAGACTTAAATAACAACACTGAAAGTGAGGAAAAATGACAGAGATTAAAACAATTGGGAAAAAATTGATTTAATCAAACATAGAATCAAACATAAGATGGATAATAAAAAATAAAGATAATTGTTCCTCAATGGAATTAGACTGCGATAACCCAACTACTCAGTGGTAAAAACATGGAACTAGAGGAAGTTACAAAGAGGCAGATTTTGGTCCAGTAGAAGACAGAACTTTATGACAAGCAGCGTGCTCAAACATCAAATGTTTTAAAGTAATGAGCAGTTTGGAAGAAGTCCTATCATAGCAAGCGTCAGGAAGGATTTGGACCAACGGGAACCCTCACTGCAGGTAGGAACATAATATAGTACAACCACTTGGAAAACAAATATTTTGTGAGTTTTCTTTTTCTTTCTTTCTTTCTTTCTTTCTTTCTTTCTTTCTTTCTTTTTCTCTTTCTTTCTTTTTCTTTCTCTCCTTCCTTCCTTCCTTCCTTCTTTCCACTCATCAAGTGTAGTAGTGAGAAGAGGGAAAGAGTAGAACAAGGAGTTTGATCTGTAACTGAATATGAAAAATCAATTGAGGTAACATACTACCTTTGGACAAGCCAGTGAATTTCTTTCTTTTTTTTTTTTTTTTTGAGATGGAGTCTCACTCTGCCATCCAGGCTGGAGTGTAATGGTGTGATCTTGGCTCACTGCAACTTCCATCTCCTGGGTTCAAGCGATTCTTCCACCTCAGCCTCCCAAGTGGCTGGGATTACAGGCACCCGCCATCATGCCCGGCTAATTTTTGTATTTCTGTAAAGATGGGGTATCACCATGTTGGACAGGCTGGTCTTGAACTCCTGACCTCAGATGATCTACACGTCTCGGCCTCCCAAAGTGCTGGAATTACAGGCATGAGCCACCGGGCCCAGCCACCAGTGAGTTTCTTAAAAGTTAAATTTGCGTCTATGCTATATGGACTCCAAGGTTTTTAACTAAGAGTAATGAAAAAGCATGTGTCCATATGAACATTTATACATGAATGTTCATAATGGCTTTTTATTTGTAATAGTCAAAAACTATAAACAACACAATGACCATCAACAGGTGAATGGATGAACAAACTCAGCGTGTTCATATAATGGAATATTATTTGACAATAAAAAGGAATAAACTATTGATACACAGAACATGTGTGAGTCTCAGAAGAATTATTCTGAGTGAAAGAAGCCATGCAGAAGTATACATACTACATTATATATTTATGTAATATTCTAGAAAGTTGTAAATTTGTTTTCAATTTACTGTTTCTGTTACCAATTTACTAATTGGTCTGTAGTAACAGAAAGGTGATTGATCAGTGCTTTCCTGGAGATTGGTGTGGTGTGGGGGGTGAGAATGGATGGCAAAGGGCTATAAGCAAACTCTTGGTGGTGATGGATATATTCATTAGCTTGATTGTGATGATGGTTTTACAGATATAGATGTCAACACTTATGAAAACTTTAAATATGTAGTTTATGTTAATACACTATAAAAAGTACAGATTCTGATTCAGTAGGTTTGGGGTGGGATCAAGAGTATGCATTTCTGGACCAGGCACAGTAGCTCACACCTGCAATCCTAGAGTTTGGGAGGCCAAGTTGGGAGGATTGCTTGACTCCTGGAGTTTGAGACCAGCCTGGACAACATAGTGAGATCCTGTCTCTAAAAAAAAAAAAATTAGGCCAGATGTGGTGGCTCATGCCTGTAATCCCAGCACTTTGGGTGGCTGAGGTGGTCAGATCACTTCAGGTCACGAGTTCGAGACCAACCTGGCCAACATGGTGAAACCCTGTCTCTACTAAAATACACAAATTAGCCAGGCATGGTGGCACGTGCCTGTAATCCCAGCTACTCGGGAGGCTGAGGAATGAGAATTGCTTGAACCTGGAAGGCGGAGGTTGCAGTGAGCCAATTTGGTACCACTGCACTCTAGCCTGGGTGATAAGAGTGAGACTCTGTGTCAAAAAAACCCAAAACCAAACAAACAAAACCAACCAAATTAGACGTGGTGGCATGAGCCTGTGGTCCTAGCTACTTGGGAGGCTGAGGTGGAATTGCTTGAGACCAGGAGTTTGAAACTGCAGTGAGCTATGATCACACCACTGCACTCTAGACTGGGCGACAGAGCGAGACTCTGTCTCTTAAAACAGAGTCTGCATTTCTAACAAGCTCACAGGTGATGGTGATGCTGCTGTTGTTTCTGTACCAGGTTTTGAGTGGCAAAGATCTTGAGTCTTTTTATTTTTTATTTTTTTTAACAATTTTTAGATTCAAGGGTTACTTGTATGTTACACGGGTATATTGCATATTGGTGGGGCTTCTAGGTAAAATAGGTAATTGTTCAACCCTAGGCTCCTTTCCACCCTCCCCCACTTTTGGAGTCCCCAGTGTCTATTATTTCCATCTTTATGTCCCTGTGTACATGTTTAACTCCCAGTTATACATGAGAAAATATGGTATGTGGTTTCTTATTTCTGAGTCAGTTAACTTAGGATAAAGGCCTCCAGCTCTATCGATATTGTTGCGAAGAATATGATTTCATTTATGACTGTGGCAATTTTATTTTTTATTGATACATAATAGATGTGCATATTTCTGGGGTACATGTGATATTTTGACATTAATATATTAATATAATGTATAATAACCAAATCAGGGTAAATGGAACATCCATCACCTTAAACATTTATCTTTTCTTTATGCTGCAAACATTTGAATTATTCTCTACTATTTTGAAATATACAATAGATGTTTTACTAGAGTCACTCTACTGACTTATCGAACACTAGGTCTATTTTTTCTATCTACCTGTATTTTTTGTAGCCATTTATTGACCTCTCTTCATCCCTCCCTCCCTCTACCCATCCCTGCCTCTGGTAACCACCATTCTTTATGAGATCCACATTCCTAACTCCTACATCTGAGTGAGAACATGTGATATCTGTGTTTCTGTGCTTGGTTTATTTCACTTAACAGTGACCTTCAGTTCCGTCCATGTTGCTGCAAATGATAGGATTTCATTTTTTTTAATGGTGGAATATTCCATTGTGTATATATATCACATTTTCTTTATCCACTTATCCATTGACGGGCACTTGGGTTGATTCCATATTTTGGCTATTGTAAGTAGTGCTGAAATAAACATGGGAGTGCAGACATCTCTTCAATATATTGATTTCTTTTCTTTTGGATATATACCCAGCAGTGGGATTGCTGGATCATATGATAGTTCTATTTTTAATTTTTTCAGGAATCTCCACAGTTTTCCATGGTGGCTGCACTAATTTACATTCCCATCAACAACGGAGGAGGGTTCCCTTTTGTCCACGTCCTTGCCAGGAACCCTATTCCCTTTTTGATAAAAGCCATTTTAACTGGCGTGAGGTATTCATTGTGGTTTTGATTTGCATTTCTCTGAATAGTGATGTTCAGCATTTTTTCACATACCCATTGGCCATTTGTATGTCTGATTTTGAGAAATGTCCATTCAGATCTTTGAGTCTCTTTCTTCATGTGTCACTTGAGTGCACAATAACTACATGTGGCTGGTATCACACTGGATAGTGCAGATAGAACATTTATATCGAAGAAAGTTCTATTAGATGTCAGAAGTCAAGATTTTTCAATACATTGGTAACTACTACGCTTGTCATTATTAGTTATCCCTAAACTGTAACCTCTTTTTCATTCCACTCTAAATGCACTTCTCTTCATAAAGCCTTGCTGTAATTCCATTCCAAGTTTTTATTGTATTTTACTTACATTTCTTTTTATGTTCTTCATTCTGACTCACATTTGAAAGAACAGAAATTTAAACCTCACATTCTAACATCCTGAATATTCATTTGTCATGGCTCCTGTGGCTGTACCCAGGATTGTGCACCAGCTCAGATAAGTTCCACTGTGGCTTGTAGCACTACTAAGAGGTGTAATCTGAGGGAAATCAGAGCTTCTCTAGAAATAAACTCCCATCTCTAAAATGAGGGGGTTGAACTCTTTTATTTCTTCTGTTTCTCACATTCTGTATTCTTCTGTTTCAGAGTAAAGATGGCATGAAGCCAGAAAGAACTTTATCTTCTTGGAAAACCACAGGGCTCTGGATCAGGAGTGGGTTGTACTATATGCCTAGAGTCATTAAAAAGTTTAGTTAGTATCAACCTTTGTATAATTTGTACAAGGGATCAGCGAACTTTCTGTAAAGGGCCAGACAGTAAACATTTCTCAACATTTCTAGCTTTGCAGGCCACATGGTCTCTCTGGAATATACTCAACTCTGCCACTGTAGTAAGAAAGCAGTCATAGACAATATGAAAATAAATGGGTGCGGCTGGATTTGGCTCACATGATGTAGGTTGAGAACATCTCTAATCCAAAAAGCTTCAAAATCTGAAACTTTTCTTTTTTTCTTTTTTGGAGATAGGGTCTTGCTCTGCCACCCAGGCTGGTGTGCAGTGGCGTGATCACAGCTCACTGCAGCCCCAACCTCCTGGACTCAAGGTAGACTCCTACCTCAGTCTCGTGAGTAGCTGGGACTGCAGGTGGGTGCCACCATGCCTGGCTTATTTTTAAACTTTTTGTAGGGTCTCACACCTTGGCCTCCCAAAGTGCTTGGATTACACGCATGAGCCACCACAAACAGCCTAAAATTTGAAACTTTTTGAGCGCTGACATAACACCAACTGGAAAATGCCACATTTGACCTCATGAAGGATTTCAGTCAAAATTGTTTCATGCACAAAATTATTAAAAATATTGCATGAAGTAACCTTCAGCCTATGTGTATAAGGTGTATAAATAAATCTCATGTTTAGACATGAGTCCTGTCCTCAAGATATCACAAGATTTCCAAAATCTGAAAAACAAACAAACAAACAAACACACAAAAACCAAAAAACCCAACCCCCAAAAACCCAATTCCAAAACAATTCTGGTCCCAAGCATTTTGGGTAAGGGATCCTCAACCTGTATTTTGCCGACTTCTGGTTTAAATCATACTACCTTGCCTTCTCACCATTTGAAATTAGTAAGAAATGAGAGAGAAAAATACACTTTACTGAGACAATTTTATTCACTATGGATATATATACATGATCAACATTTTATCTTCATTCTTCAGAAGACTTAATTAGAGTAGCTTTCTTCTCATACTTATCTCTAATCTCTTTAATATTTTCCAAGAGATCTTCTGACATGCATTCTTCATATTCTCTATCAACTTTAGCAATCTGCTCCTCAAGATGTTTCTAGTGAAGAGAATTAACAATTGTTAAAGTAAAAAAAAATTAATTTCTTTTAAAATGTTTAATTGTAAAATTTACAAACAAGAGGATAACATTTTTAAGTTAAGAATAAAAAGGGCCGGGCATGGTGGCTCACTCCTGCAATCCCAGCACTTTATGAGGCTGAGGTGGGTGGATCATTTGAGGTCAGGAGTTTGAGACCAGCCTGACCAACATGGCAAAACCCCCTCTCTACTAAAAATACAAAAATTAGCCAGGTGTGGTGGTGTGTGCCTGTAATTCCAACTATGCAAGAGGCTGAGGCAGGAGATCACCTGAGGCTGGGAAGTGGAGGTTGCAGTGAGCCAAGATTGGACCACTGCACTCCAGCCTGTGTCACAGAGCAAGATGCTATCTCCAAAAAAAAAAAAGTAAAAAGAATATATTTGTATTCACCACATAGGCTCTCTTTTTGTGCCCTTTCTGAATTGTATCTTCTTTTTTCTCCCCAAGATATAGCCTCTTGCCTGAATGGTGTTTTGCTTTTCTTTATATTATACCTTTATTACACACATGTCTAAATATATATTGACTTAATAGTACCTGGTTTTCACCTTCATATTTATCAAATGATATTAAATATAATGTTCTATGACTTTTTCATACAGTATTTTAAAATTCATTCATGTTACTACATATGGCTGCAGTTTATTCAATGTACTGCATAGTATTCTAGAATGAATATATCAACATTTACTTATTTTGCTGGTAATGAAGTTTTGTTTGTTCCCAGGTATAGTAGGCTGAGTAATAGCCTTTCCAAAGATGTCCATGCCCTAATTCCAGAAAGGAACCTGTGACTATTAGCTTACATAGCAAAAGAAACCGTAGATGTGACTAAGTTAAGGATCTTGAGAAAAGGAGATTATCCTGCACTATCCAGGTGGGTCCTTAGAACAGGAAATCACCAGTGTCAGAGTCAGAGAAGGAATTTAAGGACAGCAGCAGAGGGCAGAGAGGAGAGAAGATGCCATGCACTGGCTTTAATGATAAAGGAAGGAGCTACAAGCCAAGGACTGTAGGTGGCCTCTAGAAGCTGGCAAAGGCCCCAGAAAGATTACAGCCCTTTGGACCCATTTTAGACTAACCTTAATAACTCTAAGATGACAAATTTGTGTTGTTTTAAGCCATTAGGTTGGTGGTAATTTGTTACATTAGCAATGGGAAACTAACATGCCACATTATTTTTTCTTGTTGTTTTTGTTGATTTTTTTGCTATTTCAAATACTGATACTGTAACAAATTACCACAAACTAGGTGGCTTAAAACAACAGAAATGTATTCTTTCAGCTCTGGAGGCCAGAAGTTTGAAATCAAGATGTCAGCAGGGCCATGGTCTCTCTGAAGGCTCTAGGGAAGAATCCTTCTTTGTCTCTTCCCAGTTTCTGGTGGCTCCTGGCAGTCCTTGGTGTTCCTTAGCATGTGGCTGCTTCACCCCAATATCTGCCTCTGTCTTCACATGATCTTCATGTAAGGATACCAGTCACTAGATTTAGGGCCTACCCTAATCCAATATGACCTCATCTTAACCAACTGCATTTGCAAAGATCCTACTTCCAAATAAGCTCACCTTCTGTGATTTAGGATAGACATGACTTTTGCGGGGGGCACTATTCAACCTAGTACAGCCCCCTAGCATATAGTGTAAATATTTTTTTTAGGGCAAATATACCTAGAGTGAAAGTTGGTTTTTCGGATTGCCAAATTACTTTCTTTCTTTCTTTCTTTCTTTTTTTTTTTTTTGAGACAGCGTCTTGCTCTGTAGCCAGGCTGGAGTGCAGTGGTGCGATCTCGGCTCACTGCAACCTCTGCCTCCTGGGTTCAAGTGATTCTCGTGCCTCAGCCTCCTAAGTAGCTTGGATTACAGGCATGTGCCACCACACCCAGCTAATTTTTGTATTTTTAGTAGAGATGGGGTTTCACCATGTTGGCCAGGATGGTCTCGATCTCCTGACCTTGTGATCCGCCAGCCTTGGCCTCCCAAAGTGCTGGGATTACAAGCGTGACCCACTGTGCCCAGCCACCAAATTATTTTCTAAAATTATTTTATCAATTTACATAGTTGCTAGCAGTAAATTAGAACTCCCATTTCTCCACATCCTTGCTGGCATTTGGTAATGATCAAACTAAATTTTTGCCAATTTCTTAAGTGTGGAATATGACATATACTTTCATATGTTTATTGGCCACCTTGGTTCTTTTGTGAAATTCTCATTCAAGTAAAATAATTATTTTTATTGATACATATCAGATGTACATATTTTCGGGGCCCCTTCAAATCTTTGGTCCATTTATTTATCTTTCAAAGGCCATTGTATATCTGGATGGTAATCTTTTACCAGTTGTGTTTTAAAAAACATCTTCTATCAGTTTGTGGCTTGTCTTTCCACTCTCTTTCCATGTCTTTTGATGTAGAGAAGATCTTAATTTTAAGAAAGGTAAATTTGTAAATAATTTTTTTTGTGGTTTGTGCTTTTTGTGTCTAATTTAAGAATTCATTTACAACCCCTAAAGTATAAAGATAGTTTCTTATAATTCTCGTAAAAGTTAAAAAAGTTAGCCTCACATTAATTTCTGAATCCATCTGGAACTGATTTCTGTGTAGAGTTTAAGGTAGGGATCCAACTTCATTAACTGAACAATTCATTTTATCCAACTATTCTGAAATACTGCCTCTCTCACATATATTTCATGTCTATGCTCATGCATCTATTTCTGCACTCTTAATCACAGAGACTGGTCTTTCTGCATCAATACTACAATGTGCTAGTTATTACAGCTTTATAATAATTCTTGGTATGCCTAAACAGACCAAAAAAGAAAAAAAAGGTGATTTTGTGTCTCACAGGAAAAGCAAAGTTTTTCTGTAAAGAATCAAATAATAACTACTTTAGGCTTGGCAGTCTAGATGGTTTTCTTAACAATTGCTCAATTCTGCCACTGTAGTGCAAAACCAGCCAAAGATATACTAAAACAAATGATGTGGCTGTGTTCCAATAAAACTTTATTTACAAAAGCCGGCTGTAGGCCCAATTGGTCCTGCAGGTTGTAGTTTGCTGACCCCTGGTCTAGAACATCAAGCCACATGTGAGACCTTTATGGGGCTCCAACCAGGAACTGCTCAAATAAACACTTTGTCCCACAAGAAAAATATTCCATCTAAAAGTACCTTTAGATCTAAACTCCCCCCTCTGTTTTCTTTAGTCCAACTTGATTACTCATTGTAAAGTTTCCTCATTTTGCCTGATCCTGTTCAACAAATATTGTTTATTGGAACCACACTAGTTTGACTTTCTATGGTTCTTCCATATTTTATGAAAGCTATTAAGAATTTATACTGATTAATCATAAATTTTGCATAGTGCAAAGTAAGCACTTAGTGCTTGCTGAATTTGGTCTAATTTTCCTAGTAACACCAAACTATACAGAAACTAAAAAATAATAGTAACTTACCATTAGGTTTTCAAATTTAGCTTTATGTTAACTGATTAAAACATTGATAACTGTGATTACTTCACACAAATCCCTAGTGATAAGTTACTACTGAATTAACAAAGGACAGACAATAGAGCTGCAGATAATAGAAAATCACAGCCAGGCGCAGTGGCTCACGCCTGCAATCCCAGAACTTTGGGAGGCTGAGGTGGGCAGATCACTTGAGGTCAGGAGTTTGAGACCAGCCTGGCCAACATGGTGAAACTCTGTCTCCACTAAAAATACAAATATTAGCCGGGCATGGTGGCACATGCCTGTAATCCCAGCTACTTGGGAGGCTGAGGCAGGAGAATCCCTTGAACCTGGGAGGCGAATTTGCAGTGAGCCGAGATCGCGCCATTGCACTACTGCCTGGGCGACAGAGTGAGGCTGTCTCAAAAAAAAAAAAAAAAAAAAGAAAGAAAAGAAAGTCAGAGGGGCTAAGGATGTTCACAACTGTTTAGCACAACTGCTTCATTTTTACAGATGAAGAAACTAAGGACCCAAAGATGTAAAATGATACATAAAAACAGGCTCTGTCAACCTAAGCCATCAATTGTATGCTATGAATAAACTTTTCTCTTATGCATCTAGAACAGAATTATTGTATACTATGATTGGGAAAATGAGAATGTATCACTCAGATAATTTTTTGTCCTATGGTTCAGATGAATAACACTGGTTGAAAAGGATCAGGCAAGGTTATAGAACCACTTAGTGCTTGAGTTAGAAAGTGGGTAGAACCCACGTTTTCTGACATAGCATCTAGGATGCTTTTCTTAGTTCTTCATACTAAAAAGTGAAGACCATTGGCACCAAGAAAGCAGCAGTTCAATGTCTTTCAGGGGAGAGGATGGGTAGTAGGGTATCACATGCTCATGTTTTCAATAAATGGAAGTCTATTAATATGATAAAGTGAATTTTTTTCTTAAACCAAACTCAACTGGAAATATATTATCACCTAATAAATTAACCAAGAATTTTATAGTTCAGCAATTTATCTTAGCTTCTGGGGCTCTGTGCAGCAGGTTGGAGGGATAGTTTTATTGGTGAACTTTAGCTGTGTGAAGAGTGGGGATAAGGTAAATAAACCTCATACTTTTGAAATACTTTACTTTGTGCCTATATGAAATCACAGAAAGGAATAACGATCATCATAAGATATGCCCTTTCATGTTAAGCTTAATGAAATCCTAAATGTACGATAAGTTTTCAAATGTACTAATATGTTTTCAGTATGTAGAACATGGCCTGGCATAGCGTCATTATACATTGTTGATGTAATACATAACATCATATGTTGTTTATGCAAATACAATAGATTACTTTATAAAATGCACAAGTGGGCTGGGTGTGGTGGCTCATGCCTGTAATCCCAGCACTTTGGGAGGCCGAGGCAGGTGAATCACCTGAGGTCAGGAGTTTGAGACCAGCCTGGCCAACAAGATGAAACCCTGTCTCTACTAAAAATACAAAAATTAGCTGGGCGTGGTGGCAGGCTCCTGTAATCCCAGGTACTTGGGAGGCTGAGACAGGAGAATCACTTGAACCCGGGAGGTGGAGGTTGCAGTGAGTTGAGACCATGCCATTGGACTCTAGCCTGGGTGACGAGAGTGAAACTCTGTCTCAAAAAAAAAAAAAAAAAAAATGCACAAGTGTTCCCCTGCATCACGTTGCCACATCACTAGACAAGATTCTTCTGATAAATTTTTGCTAGATCATACTTTAAATAGAAATAAGATTCATCATTTAATTTATATGGAAGAAAGCAGAAATATATCAAAGTTCTAAAAACCTTTCTTAGAACGTAGGAAAGACCATCACATACTTACCTCTACAGACCCAACATGTGTAGCAACCATCTCTAACAGACGTTGCAAGTTATTTCCCACTTTTCGTCTTTCTTCAGTTGTGGTTTGCACAACTAGTTGGTATCTGTAGAACAAAAACTCTTGTTTAAGTTGTCCAGGAAAAAAATTAATACATCCGTTCTAGTTAGCTCACTTCCCATTTCCACATTCAAAAAAACCAAACTGTGATTGATTTATCTGCTGCATACTATATGTATAATTTGTAGAGGTCCCACTATCAATAATTAAAAGAGAAATATAAACATTTTCAAAGATCCTTTGCAAGCAACAAAACAAAAGAGCACCAAAACTTCATGTTTTAACATATAAAGCTTTGGAGCAAAGGGTTGTAACTGAGTCTCCAAAGGGATTGTAAACTCAAATGCTTTCTGGGCAAGACAAAAATTTGCAAATGGGGGAGTAGAAGTCTTACTTACAGGAATTCAAATTCAAATTAAAACCAATAAAATTGCAGGCCAAATAAACCTCAACTGAGTTTTCTCCCCTTGGCCTACAAATAAAGAAGTGAAGAGAAATGACTTTCACAAGGCTTGTACTTGCAATCTCAAAATAGGACATTTTTCAGTTATTTGAGGGCAACTTAAGACTTAAAAAATGTATATTTTACATAAATGTACATGGAGCCTATGGATTAACTGTTCAGTATATTGATTTTATATAAGTTGCTCAAGAGTATTATATACACAGAGACAGAAAATTATTTAAAGAAACGATGCCACTGTTTGTAGTTGTAGTTATTATATAGTGTGGCTAAAATTTTTCCTATGTAAGTTTTAAAAATTGTGAGGGAAACTGAGAAGGATGAGATCCTGACAATGTATAATTTGATTATAAAGTACTTCTAAGAAATACAACAAAATATATAGGCAGTTCTGTTGTGTTTGTTTGGAAATATGAGCGCAATCTGGCAAATTTCATGTTTGCTTATGCCAGTTTCTTTCCTGAGAAATACTTGGTGAATGCAGAAAACCGCACCCAGCTGAATCCAGATGCAAAAGAATACACACATCTAAGCACACACATCAAATGTACAGCAGGTACTCAGTGCACTGCATATGTAATGAGCCACATGCATCCAGTACTGATGGTGCAATTTCCATCCCACTTCAGATAACCCACTTTCTACCTCTTTACAGTAATTCAGTCTGCAGCCTTCTGAATGCCCATTTCTCAAATCAAACTAGAGGTCTTTTTAATATGAAGGGTCCCATATTTATTGTAGCATTATGTATTTCTTAGCCATTAAGTATGTGTATCATTGTGCTAACATTTTTGTTTGATTCTTATCTTTTGTTTATATGTGTCACTGATGGAGTTTTTAATTTTTTTAGAGATGGAGTCTTGCTATATTGCCCAGGATGGCCTTGAACTTCTTGAACTTCTCAAGTGATTCTCCTGTCTCGGCCTCATGAGTAGCTGGGACTACAGGTGTGTGCCACTGAGCCTAACTACTGATGAAATGTTAGTGCTGTGCCTCAATATCAGTTTTCCCGTAGGTCCTGTGATTTTTATGGCATGATTTTGCACAGCATGGTAACTATTTGGAAGGCATATGTTGTGTTATAGTAGACTGACTGTAATTTATAGTATAATTACATTTTACTATATAATATACATAATTTCTAGGAAATAAAAACATGAGCTCAGTGGAGTTTATTAAAGCTTAGTGGAATTTTATTAAAATTCACTAACAAATAGCCAAATTTATTTGAATTGATTTAAAACTTTTTATGTTGTTTTCAGGGATTAAAAGCCATGTATTAACTAGATCTAACGATTAATGATTTCTTGGTGGACAGTAACTCTAATACTAACAGAATGTATCTGTTGATAGGGAAAGTTCTCGAGTTATAAGCAGTTGTACTTAAGTTCTATATACCATTCTTTCCATCCTAAATAGCTGTATACTATAAATTAAAGCAAATAAAAATAGATCTAATTTTATGGAACTGTTAAATTAATAATCTGAAAATAAACGTATAAATCTTGGTGAGATAAACTTACTCCCGCTGAACAGCATCTAATTCATTCATAGCTTCACTGAGCCCCTGGTTAACAGTACTTTCTAGCAGGTGCTTGTGCTTCTCCAAGGACTCAAGCTCACTGGCACATTTTTCATCCTCTTCCTCTGCTTCCTATCAGGATAAAGTCATGGTTATGGGTTTCTTGATATTCACATTCTGTATACTCTAGGTGGATTTAAAACAATTATAAAAAGCACTTAAATAAAATCAGGTTGCATCATTTGTATTCTCAAGATGCTTACTGTTTTACATGCAAGAGACTTTAAAGTGCTCCTTTGGGAATTCTGTATTATAAAAACAAATGCGGCTGGGCATGGTGGCTCATGCCCGTCATCCCAGCACTTTGGGAGGTTGAGGTGGGTGGATCACTTGAAGTCAAGGGTTTGAGACCAGCCTGGCCAGCGAGGTGAAACCCCATCTCTACTAAAAATACAAAAATTAGTTGGGCATGGTGGCATGCACCTGTAATCCCAGTTACTCAGGAGGCTGAGACATGAGAATCGCTTGAACCCAGGAGGTGGAGGTTGCAGTGAGCTGAGACTGTGCCATTGCATTCCAGCCTGAGCGACAGAGCGAGACACTGTCTCAAAAAAAAAAAGTGATTTTATTATTTTTTAATTTGAAAATATTTATTAAAATTTAAAATATATATAAGCTTTAAAATATATATAACCTTTAACTCAATGCTTCAGAAATTTATCAAAGGGAAGGAATGGAAAAATACATAAAGATATACAAAGATATTCACAGCAACATTATTTCTCAGTTGAAAATTTAGGGAAAAAATTAATAAGGGGCTAGCTAAATAAGTTATATATATATATATATACTATGTATATATGTAAAATAAAAACATAATAGAAGGATTGCTCTCTCTACATTCGTATGAAAAGATATCCATGATATCTTTTCTTGAGAAAGACAGATTATGAAAAACTATGTATAATTTGGTACCATTAAAAAAATATATGTTTGTATATCTGGAAGACACTCCCTAAACTTTAACCATTGTTTCTAGTGATGGGATTATGGTAGATTATAAGGTACATTTCAGTTCCCATTTTATACATTTCTCTCGAGTCTCTATTGTTTGTAATGAGCATTTATATTATGAACAAAAAATACCTTTTCCTTTAAAAAATTAAAAAGTCACTTTATTCTCAAAGATGCAGAAACTAAATAAAATTGGTTCAGTTTTTAGGGCGCCAAGGTCAACTGGCTAGAATTCAGTAAGTGAAGTTTTTTAGTTTTTTGGTGAGTTGGAAGTATTTACCAAATGTGACGTTTTCAAAAAGCTTGCATAGGATTCATTCAGCAGTATTTTCCAGTCTGAACAACAGGAAATTTTATAATATTTTAATTAAGATTTTTTCCCATGAGCTTCAAGGAAGCCTTATCTAGGTCCTTATTTCACAGATGTATTAACTATGCACAGGCAAAGTAGCCCAAATTAATCATTTCTAAGGTTTGTGAAGATTAAGTATCATAAAACCTTTCATTTAAGTGCGTCAGAGAGTAAACTCAAGCATTGTCATGGAGGATGTGTGAAAAAAGAAAAATGATTACCAATGTCTTATATTTCACATTTAGATCATATTATGTGGTATATTTTCTAAACATTTCACACCGTTTAAGAAAACAAATAGGTCCTAAATATAACACAGGCAAAGAGAAAAGTTTTCAATTCCTAATACTTTGTTGACATAAGTAAAAAATATTGGCATAGTTAAAATTTTCACATGAATTGTGTAAGTGGTAATGAATAGAGTCATCTGAATACTTTAAGTAAAATGCTGGTCAGACAGTAGAATGTTGAAGAATCAGTCTTTTTATTTTACCCACCTTCTAGATTGCACGTAAACAGTCTTTGGAATTTGACCAGGATAGTCAGTTTACAATGACTCTTGGTGGGCAACTACATATTCAAAAGACCTTATTGGGGTTCAGGCTTTAGCAGTACATAACACTAAATCTCTACAAAAAGGTAGGAGAGATTCTGTTTAGTTTTGCAAGGATACTGAGTCATATGCAAGTATAAAATACCAGATAAAGGAAAAGTAAATGTTCCTTTTCTATGGTAAAACAGCCCTAATCCAGAAAAATGTCCTTTGAAGAACAAAATAAAATGACTCCTTATGATAAACTTTGGCAGAGAAAACTAACCCAAGATACAAATTATAGGATATATATAGCTTAAAGATTTTGATTTTGATGTCAGAATATGTGACTCATCAAGCAGTCATGACATAGCTTTTGATAACCTACGCAAACTGTGGCAAAGTTCTTACCTTAATTTTTAGTTGGTAAAGATCATCCAGCTTTTGAACGTCTTCTTTCAGAGTTCTCACACTTCTCTTGCTTTCTGTTATCATTGCATTCAACTGGGGAAATAGAACTTTGGTTGAGAAATCATAACTATACATCAAAGATATTTTAACAAGTTATAGAGTTTTTATATTATCAATCAACTAACTGAACAATGTTATTTCTTCTAGTCCTTTTGGACTCTCACTTATCATTTGTCCAAAAACTTTATTATTCTCCAAAGAGAAATTAGTTTCAAAGAAACCTCAAAGTTAACGATGTTAATATCTGTTTTTCCACTAGTTGTTGTGGGAGTGCTTTTTAAGCTCTCATATATATTATATATTATTAATATTGTTATATCAATTTATTCATATATAAATAATTTTTGCCTCTGGATTTGAAATCTAGCTTTATTTAGACTATATCTACTACAGCTATTTAGCTTTTCATTTGTATGTTCATTTTCTAAAATGTTAAAAAAGAATTGTTTGTATTAATTTTATTGGATGTTTGCTAGTATAGTCATGCATTCCTTCAAAAAGTAATAAGGTAACCACATTTAATCTTGTTAAAGCTTGAACTTTAAGATCAGTTGAAACCAAAACTGAAAGAAAAAAGTGTTTTTCAAGTTCATTTCCTGTTGGCAAGTGCTGATACCAGTTGATGTCAGCAATTAATAGAGAATGTTCTTCAGCTATACCAAGAGGAAACTGTTTCCTGCAGAAACACAAAATAGTAAAATGTATAAACAGCTGACTTTTTTTTAAAGGATAATTCTACACACATATGAAATTAAAAAAAAATTTAGGGGTTCAAATTTAGTGAAGCTATTATTATTTGCTACAAAACACAGGGTAGTGACATATACAACTAGCATACGCCCAGAACTCAAAACCAGATCTAACACCAAGAACTTTTTCTAAAGGTATGTTATATCTGCAGTAACTAACAAGTTAAATGAGTTGTTTTAAATTCACTTGTAATAACAACAACAGATACTCAAGTAACCAGAACTTCCACTGATCCTCATGGTTGGTCAAAAGCATGTTTACTCATCTCTGAGCAGCTTCTACTTTCCATGTCAGCATTACTAAAGCTGCATTAATTACTTAAACATTTTTTTCTGAGTCCCAAAGTACACATTTCCATTGTGTACATATATATATACACACACACACACACACATACACACACACACATACACACATACACACACACACACATACACACATACACACACACACACACACACACACATACATATAGCCCGACTCCAATTGCCTACTGGACATTCTCCACTTTGATGCCCCAGAGACCTGAAACTCAGCATATCCCAACCTACAATTCTCTCTTCTATACACTTCTCTTTTATATTCTTTATCAAGCTAAAGAACATCACCACATACCCATCTGCCCAAAGATAAGACACCTGGGCATTCTTGATTTCTTTCTTGACCTTCACATACAAATGGACAACCAAACTGTTGTTTCCATCTTTAAATCTCCTTTCTCCGTCTTCACTGTAATAGCCTTGCTTTGGGTCCCTACCATTTACTATTCACTGTATAGGATATTGATAGGTCTCTTAATTGCATGGTCTCGTCTCATGCACCTCTCATCTATTCTTCAAAAGGCCAACAGTGTGAAATTACTAAAATAACAGTAATTATTGTTATTTCCTTACTTATAAATCTTCATTGATCTCTACTGCCTAAAGAATACAAAAAAATTCAACCAGTAAGGCAAGCTCCTTCATAATTAGGTTCTTGTCTCTCCAGGCTTCTCCCTTATCTCACTTACACTCATGGTAATTTACTAATATGCTGTGCTCTTTGTTTTTTTCTTTTTGGAGAAAGGGTCTCACTTTGTCACCTAGGCTGGAGTGCAGTGGCACAATCTCAGCTCACTGCAGCCTCCACCTCCAGGGCTCAAGCAATCTCCCACCTCAGCCTCCAGAGTAGCTGGGACTACAGGTGCATGCCACTACATCCAGCTAATTTTTATATTTTTGGTAGTGGCTGGGTTTTGCCATGTTGCCCGGCTGGTCCTGAACTCCTGAGCTCAAGCCATCCACCCACCTTGGCCTCCCAAAGTGCTAGGATTACAGGCGTGAGCCACTATGCCTGGTCCATGCTGTACTCCTTGGTCTCTGGTCCTCAAGGTGTATGTGTGTGTGCATGCATGTGGATGAACATGAGCATCCTTCTGTGTATCCATTGGCCAACTCCTACTTGTTATTCACAACTCAGCCCAGCTATCACTTCTCTCAGAAGGAGCCTGTACTTAAGTGTATTATGAGAATCCACAGTGCGCTGTATTCACATTACAAAAAGCTATGATAGAAGAAATTGTTTTCATGCCCATCTTCCCACTTAAAATGAAGTTCACAAAGGCAGATGCTGCACTGTGCTAGTATCACCATCTATTACAGTACTAGGCACATAAGCACTCAAAAAATATTTATTTGCTGCATAAATTTCAGTTTCAAATATTTAACTTTAACCTTTATTTACATTCATATTCATAAGTGTGATTAGCTTAATTTCTTCTTTTTGTAATATCTTTGTCATGTTGTGGTATGAGGCCTACATTAGCCTTATAAATGAATTAGGTCTCTTTATGCTCTATGATAATTTACATGTCACAGAAATCATCCAGTCTTCAGTATTTGAAAACAGTGACCTATGAAATTATCCGTTATTGGAGTCTTTTGAAGAGCAAATTCTCTTTTTCACTTTGGTTTCTGGTTACTTACATATTTTGACTTTTTTGGGATTTCTATTGTTCAGGTTACAATCCATTTCATCAAAAAATTTTAAACATAAATTTCTGTTTATACTATATTACTTCATAATTCAAATAAATTTCCACCATCTCTATAAACTATTTCTCATTTTATATTTTCCTGCTTTTTCTTAAATGGTTTTGGCAATTATTTTAAAATACTTTTCAGGTTAAATGTTTTGTTACTCTAATTTATTAATTTCTTTATAAACTTTATTATTTCCAGTTGCATTTTACCCCATCCCATCTTAACTTAAACTACTTGTCCAATAGGAAAAACAATTTTAGTTGTTAGTCTCTGTATGACATTACTGATCTCTCCCTTCTTGAAAAGTTTCCCCTACTTTGGCTTATATATATTACATATATATATATATATATATATATATATATATATATAAACATATTCTCTTCTGTTGTTCTCCAACTAATTTTGTCCACTTTTTCTAAGAGTTTTTCCCAGAATCTCCTTCCTTCGCCGGTCCCTTAAATGTTGTTACTCTTTAGGATTCAATCCTCTGCCACTTTCCCCTCCACATTCATCCACATATATGGCTTCAATTATTACATATGCTCTAATGACCATCAAATCTGTATTTTCAGCCCTGATCTCCTTCTTACACTCTGAATCTATAGCTTCTGCTTCCTCCTGGATATCCTACAGACAGCAAGTTCAACATCTCACCACACCCTACTTTAAGTTTTCCTCCTTTAGGTTAATAGCACTATGATTCACTCAGTTGCCCACATCAAAAATATGGAAGTCATGTTGATACTTCTTTCTCCTCAGGCTTGCACATTCAGCCATGAAATCCTTGGGTTCTACCTCCTTAACATTTCCTAAACCTGTTTCCTTCCCTCTAGTTCTACTATACATTGGTTTAAGTCTCCTAACATTTTCAGTTGCATCCCCTCTAAGCCATGTTTTCCTGTAGCCCAAAGGGTTTTGTAAACCTAAAAATCTGATGAGCATAACTGTACCTATGTCAGCCTTTTTCTCTATATGGAAGTGCCTGAAGGATGTATTTATCTCTAGGACACTAACATGGGTCCTAGTCTATAGTAGCCATTTTATAACTTTCCCCCATCTATAGCCTTTAAAAAGTTCAAGACAGTCTAAAAGATGTTTTAGATATGAAGTTCCTGTTGTTTGGAATTCATACCTTTTGAGAATCTCCAGGTTTTAGTACCCATTCCAGCAAAAAACAGAAATCAAAATGAAGCAGGCTAAAGGAAGACTTCACTGCAAATAATCATCATTCCCAGGGAGCAGTCCCAGGGAGCAAATTCCTCATCTTTTCTCCATAGATATTTTAGAAACCACAAATTACAGCAATAATAGTATGATGTGATCAAACTCTTCACTTATCTAATGTTACAAATTTTTCTATTTTTCTGAGAATGTAAAAATTCTAATACAAAGTAAGTCTTGATAGAATTTATTAATATTGGAAAAATGTCTTTCTGTGGGTTACTAGCATAATTATTTGTGAAATGCCATAGGTTTTGTTTCCAGATTGAGAAAAAATAAACAAGCTTCTCTTCTGAGAAAACATAAAATTTCATTTTATATCTTGAAATCTATTAGCCAGATCACAGTAGTTCCTGAAGAGCTGAATTAACAAGGGGTTTCCTTTAACTGCTTGGTGTCCTATAAATGAAATCCTTTGTGTGTGCATTAGAGAAGTAGCTTAACTTTTCTTAACTAACAATGTTTACTTTAAAGGTTACTAAATACAATAATAGAATTTTCCTTTTCAGGGATATAGGTGATATTAAGGATCTCAGAAGCAGAGACTACCTGAAATTCACTTTTGGAAATAGACTTCGAAAGGAATTTGAGTTCTCCTGAAATTCCATGATCCAGAATCCAAAAACTTGGTAAAAAGAAACCTCTTAATCTATCACAGCTAATTAGCTTCTAACGCCGTAATTATACTTGCCTACTTTCAAGGTAGCCACTTGAAGCCTCTTTTAGTATAAAAATATTAAATTATCTCAAGTTAGAGGCACTTCTCTATTAAAAAAAGGAAAATTTACTTAGTTTCATCTCGCTTCATCATATGTGATGTGTGAAGGCTAGGATGTTTAAATGTCTTAATAAGTTACTTCAAATATTTCTGTCGAGGGCATACCCAATTCTCATTTTTTCATAGTTTTGTTAAAAAATTAATTCCTTAGCAATCAGAAACCATAAATAACATTTAATTTTAGGTTTTAAAATCTAATTTTCGCTTTTTATGACTTTTTATGTTTTATTACTTACTTGTTCTAAAGTATCCTCCAAACCCATTTTTTTATTTAGGGCTTTATTAATTTCTTCTTCAGTTTCATTCAGGAGTTCCTTAAGAGGTACCTATAAAATACATAGGAATGTGGGTGACATATAACATTTAATTACAAAATATCCCTCCTGAAGCATCTACACACTGTGATAGGAGGAGTCACTTTTGGAGAAAAACTGAAGTTATAACATTTTAAATCTAATATACTGTCAAACAGAAACAAAACTAGTTTTTAATCAAATTTCTGTAAGTGTAGACTATAACCTGCTTTTGGTTTTGAATACTTGCAAAATTCAAGATTTGCTCATCTATCCTGGAAATTCATTGCTATTATTTAAACATTTTACAAGTACACTTAGTTTACTGCAGTATTTTTTTTGAAAACAATTCATATGTAGGTTGTATTTTTATGCTATGTTATCCAGAAGTATCAATTTCTCTTAATCCTTTTCAACTGTTTGGTCTTAGGATTCTCTGCCTGTATTTCTTATGTTTATTCTGTTCTACTGACTTTAACACAGCACTTCATTGCTTGTCATTTTTCTAAATTGAGGTGAAATTCACACTTTAAAATGGTTAAACTGAAATACTTAGGTTAAAATGACGTTAACATAAAATTAAACATACAACATAAAAATCAACATAAAGTTTAACATAAAATTATAGTGTGTAATTCAGTGGCATTTAATACAGTAACCATCACCTCCAGTTCCAAAACATTTCATTATGCTGAAATAAAATCCCATATGCCATTATGTTTTAAGTAGGTCTTTTGAAGTTATTGCTGAGTTTTAATTTTGGCCTGCTCCTTGCAAAAGATGCAATGGCCTCTTCAATCTCTCTCTCTCTCTCTCTCTCTGTTTTTTTTTTTTTTTGAGATGGAATCTCACTCTGTTGCCCAGGCTGGAGTGCAGTGGCGTGATCCTGGCTCACTGCAACCTCTGCCTCCGGGTTCAAGCGATTCCTCTGCCTCAGCCTCCCGAGTAGCTGGGACTACAGGTGTGCACCACCATGCCCGGCTAGTTTTTGTATTTTTAGTAGAGATGGGGTTTCACCATATTGGCCAGGCTGCTCTCGAACTCCTGACCTCGTGATCTGCCCACTTAGGCCTCCCAAAGTGCTGGGATTACAGGCCTGAGCCACCTTGCCCGGCCTCTCAAATCTCTTAAAGAACTTTTCACCAAGTACTACTTATAACACTTGGCTTTGTACCTTATTGATTCTATTTTATTGTTCTATTATTATGTAAAACTATTTCTAGAGATGAAATCAAAATTTCTCCTTGAGCATATTCATTCTTCTTTTTGCATTGTGTAATCTTTTCTACAAGAATGTGATTCATATAATTATTTTCTTGCACCAGCCATGTCAAACTACTCAAAACAGTGGTGAGCAAACTCTGCCTGCCTATCTATAGATAGATTAGTAATAGACTAAATGTTTACTGGATGTATTTTTTCTATTGAAAATGACTATAGCTTGATTTAATCAATGTCTGTCCACTCACAAACTGTTATCTCTGGTAAAGTAGGGGCGTATGTTTCTTGATATTTTATCTCTAACACGTAGCTGGTCTGGAACACACTATGCACTCAATAAATACTTGTTAAATGAATAATTCTCAAGGGAAAAATGTATAGCTTTTGACTTTAATAAACATTCTCCTATTCAAAACTGAAGTATTTTGAAAATTGGCATTTTTAGGGGTAACTCAAATACTAAAATCTATAAATAACTGACAAGTTACAATAGAGCTATTTAAAAATTTTTTTCCCAAAATTACTTCCTTGGCCATATTTTAAAATTAGGCACCAATTTCTCCTTGTTGATTACCAGTGTTCTTAGTACTCTAATACATTTTATGCCTTCATGTGTGCCCTTGTGCCTGGAATTCTTTCTACAGACCCTTCCCATATATGTATCATCTTTCAAGATTTCATTCCACGGTTACCATCTCCAGAGTCTTTTTTGCTACATGGGAAGAACTGATCTTTTCACTATAACTTGTAAAGACTTCTAATTAAGCACATATATAGCATTTATTTATGTCTTTCTCCTCTGGGGGGATCATTAGCAACTTGACAGTAAGGGTTAGGCCCTCTTTGTCTTTATAGTACTGGCATCTATTTTATATGTAATCAATTTTTTTTACTGGATAGTAGAAGATTTCTACGACCAAGAAGAAAGAAGATACAGTTTCAGCGTTTTATTCCTTTGTTTAGTACTGGGTTATGAACATGCCAAAGTTCAAACTCTTAGAGATACCAATCATAGAATTAAAAAATCTTAAAAGTAGTCATGATTACTTACATAAACTTGAGCCCTGTATTTGACAAGGCAGTTGGCACCAGCCTCGGGATTAAACTTAATTTCAAAGTCATAACCTTTGGAATTCTCAGCACCTTTAGGAATAAGTTTTAATTTTCTAGCCAATTTGTGATACTCTGCTAATTGTGTTTCAATCTGTAACAACAGAACACATAAGAAATGTTAAAGCAGCCCCATTCCATATGTTTTTTTCAATTGACATTTCTGCAATTTTATACAAAACATATCACACCTATTTTTAGTAGTTTACTAATTCAGTAATCTTTAGCAGTAAGAGTAGCAGTTTTAAAATATACAAAGAAGATAAGGTTTTAGTAACACTTAAATTTACAGAATAATTAAGACTATCAGTTGGTGTGTAATGTACTACTATCTTCCATTTATCTGACAGGTTGGAATAAGAGTCCATATTTAGGTATTAACTAAAATTTACTTTTTGAAGTGCCAGATAAAGAAATTATGAAACATGTAAAACAAACCAATCTTAGTTTTGTCAATGTACAAATTAAAACATTTCATGTATCCAAAATAAGTAGAATATAATCATTTATGTCTGAAAATGTTATTTTAACTATTGATAAAAATATTTTAGTAATATATTTCACATTTCCTGCTCTCCTTCCTTCTTCCTTCAGGGCTCTGTTCAAATAAGGTCATCAGAAAGGCTTTCCCCTAATATAGCCCCCTAATTCTTCTAAATGCTTATTTTGTTTTATTTTTCTTCATAGCCATCATCACTACCTGACATATATTTGTTCATCTCCACTTCCTGAATATAAGTTCCATGAAAACAGCTCTATCCTCAGCACCTAGAACAGTGCTTGGCATACAGTAGATACTTAATATTAGATTGAATAAATGAATTTGCAGAGTCTAGGCAACTTGTTTTTAATCTGCTTCCTCCATTAAACGCATACTTCGTTTCTCATTGTTATTACCCAACCATAAAAATCAATTTGAGTGAAGGAATGCAATGGTAAGAGCACACGTTGGAACTTGCTTAACCAATTTGCAATTTCCAAAAATGCATTAGATCTCAAAAGCAATATCACTTATACATTAAATTTTGGGCTTATTACTTATACATTAAATGTTGGCTAAATTGGTAATGTATTACCCATAACATTGTAATTAAGTTGAATAATTGGCTTCTCTCATGCCGAGGTCCAGACCCATATATATAACAGCCTATTACCTATTTTCACTTGGACGTGGATATAACACATCCATCCCCATTCCTGTCTCACAACTTCTTCCTTCTCTTCTCTCTCTGAGTGAGTGGCACCTGCCCAATTACCCAAGCCAGACAGGGCAACCACTTCCTCCCTCTTTCATCAAGTTTCATTCGCTTTACCTCTAAGTTGTCAGAATCTACCTACTTCTTTGAATCCTTACTGTCTTTAACTTTATTTTTTTTAGACAGAGTTTTGCTATTTTTGCCCAGGCTGGAGTGCAATAGTGCGATCTTGGCTCACTGCAACTTCCGCCTCCGGGTTCAAGCGATTCTCCTGCCTCAGCCTCCCAAGTAGCTGGGATTACAGGCAGGTGCCACCACACCTGGCTTCTTTTTGTATTTTTAGTAAAGACGGGGTTGCACCATGTTGGCCAGGCTGGTCTCGAAGTCATAACTTCTGATGATCCACCTGCCTTGGCCTCCCAAAGTGCTGGGATTACAGGCGTGTGCCACTGCACCCGGACCGAATCCTTACTATCTTTTAGAGAATGATAGTAATTTCTTATTAGATTGCTGCCACAGATTTTCACCTTATCAGAAATAAGATCTTTCTGAGATGTAACCACACCTGTTTAAAAATTTTAGGGCCTTCTTAGGGCTTTCTGGATAAAGTCCAAACTTTTAAACAAGAAAAGAGTCTTCATCCTCTGGTCTATGCTTATCTCTTGAGTCTCATCTCTTGCTCTGTCCCACTTGCTATTTATTTTATTTACTTATTTATTTTTTATTATTGTTATACTTTAAGTTTTAGGGTACATGTGCACAATGTGCAGGTTAGTTACATATGCATACATGTGCCATGCTGGTGTGCTGCACCCATTAACTCGTCATTTAGCATTAGGTATATCTCCTAATGCTATCCCTCCCCTCTCCCCCACCCCACAACAGTCCCCAGAGTGTGATGTTCCCCTTCCTGTGTCCATGTGTTCTCATTGTTCAATTCCCACCTATGAGTGAGAATATGTGGTGTTTGGTTTTTTGTCCTTGCAATAGTTTACTGAGAATGATGATTTCCAATTTCATCCATGTCCCTACAAAGGACATGAACTCATCATTTTTTAAGGCTGCATAGTATTCCATGGTGTACATGTGCCACATTTTCTTAATCCAGTCTATCATTGTTGGACATTTGGGTTGGTTCCAAGTCTTTGCTATTGTGAATAGTGCAGCAATAAACATACGTGTGCATGTGTCTTTATAGCAGCATGATTTATAATCCTTTGGGTATATACCCAGTAATGGGATGGCTGGGTCAAATGGTATTTCTAGTTCTAGATCCCTGAGGAATCGCCACACCGACTTCCACAATGGTTGAACTAGTTTACAGTCCCACCAACAGTGTAAAAGTGTTCCTATTTCTCCACATCCTCTCCAGCACCTGTTGTTTCCTGACTTTTTAATGATTGTCATTCTAACTGGTGTGAGATGGTATCTCATTGTGGTTTTGATTTGCATTTCTCTGATGGCCAGTGATGGTGAGCATTTTTTTCATGTGTTTTTTGGCTGCATAAATGTCTTCTTTTGAGAAGTGTCTGTTCATGTCCTTCGCCCACTTTTTGATGGGGTTGTTTGTTTTTTTCTTGTAAATTTGTTTGAGTTCACTGTAGATTCTGGATATTAGCCCTTTGTCAGATGAGTAGGTTGCGAAAATTTTCTCCCATTTTGTAGGCTGCCTGTTCACTCTGATGGTAGTTTCTTTTGCTGTGCAGAAGCTCTTTAGTTTAATTAGATCCCATTTGTCAATTTTGTCTTTTGTTGCCATTGCTTTTGGTGTTTTAGACATGAAGTCCTTGCCCATGCCTATGTCCTGAATGGTAATACCTAGGTTTTCTTCTAGGGGTTTTATGGTTTTAGGTCTAATGTTTAAGTCTTTAATCCATCTTGAATTAATTTTTGTATAAGGTGTAAGGAAGGGATCCAGTATCAGCTTTCTACATATGGCTAGCCAGTTTTCCCAGCACCATTTATTAAATAGGGAATCCTTTCCCCATTGCTTGTTTTTCTCAGGTTTGTCAAAGATCAGATAGTTGTAGATATGCGGCGTTATTTCTGAGGGTCCCACTTGCTATTAAGCTATAGCTATAAGAAAAACTTACACATCAGACTGTTTTATCTCTGAACTTTCCTATACATAATTCTTTGGCAAATCCCCTACCTGTGCCATGCTAACCCTTCCCTATACTTCCCAATTCAGTTCAGTTGTTCCCTCTTTAAGAAATTCTCTTCTAAAAACCTCTCAGCACTAAATTTGGGCTAGGTATACTATATGTTTCCTCAGTACCCTGTACACCAAACATTTATTAGAGGTCTCATTTCATGGGAGTAAATGCAAACTCAGTTGGAAGTTTTTGAGGGGAAAGCCAATGTTTTATCTTTATTTCCTCTATGCCTAGCATAAGTGACACACAGCAGATGTTCAATCTTAATGTTTAAGTAGTGAATAGGTGAATGAAGGACTCATTTCCTCTTCTACAGAGTAAAAGGAGTGGGACCTATGAACATTATTTTCATAGTTTTAGAGACTTTTTTGTTTACTTTTTCATTGGGTTATGAAATATAACTTATCTTAAATTTGAGAGAAATTGGGATGTTACTGAATTGACATTAAGGGATGAGTGTTTCATTAAAATGTCAATGCTAATGTTTTACCTCTTAAGCCAATTTACTCTACCCACTGACTTCTTCTTAATTGGGACAGACCTTTAGAAAGGTCAGCTATGATGAGTTGCCACTCTGGAAATGGTATGACATACCGCTTCTTTGCCTCTGGCATATTTTAACTCCTCATTCCACAACTTCTGTTGTTCAGCTTCCAGGTCCTTGGTTAATTTATTAATAGTCTGCTGCAATTCATTTCTTTCATGATTTATTCGCTCAATGTCTGCAACTGAGTACTTCTGGTTGTCAATGATATTCTGTAGTCGAGTGTTCTCCTGTTTTATTGTTTCATATTCTAGTTCTGTGTTGGAAAAAAACCAAATTTTTAATGTATCTTCAATTCCTACAAAGAAACAGATGCCATCATGTAATAGAGCTAAGATATCTAAATTTCCAAGTCATATATATGTGTGTATATATATTATATATATTATATATATGTTTTTATAGTTTATATATATAAAAATTTCCAAGTCTCATATATATATATATAAATTTCAAAGTCATATATATACTATATATGTATATTCTCATTTTTTGAGATAATTCTTTTGATCTTACTTTGTTTATAACATTCTGGAAGATAGGACAAATAAGTTTTATGTTAAGAAACTTATTTCCCTATTAGCTTGCAATGGTTTTCAAAAAGTACTACATGAAAAAAAATGTGGCTTCATAAATAATGACTGCCATTAAGAATCCTGGGTTCATGCATGCATCCACATTTGAATGGCCCTGCATGGGGACAAAGGGACATTCTAGGCTGAGGCTCCATGATACCCCAAGGTGCCAATATTTAAGAGAATATGACATTTGAAACTCACAATGTGAAAAAAATGGAACTTTTGTAATATCGAGGATCACTCCATTGACCTTCCTAGAAAAAGGATCTCTAATTTCACTAATAAAACATGAAGAAGGTTAAGAAGTCTCCAAAACAGTTGGCTGCTTACATAAACAGAACAGTTGGACAAGGTGTGAAAAGCCCAGATTAAACCACATAAGGCAGTCTATTTCAGAAAGTTAATCATCCCTTTCTAAATTCTTGTTACAGAAAAAACAGTTGCCTAGAAGTGGGGATTGTGCCACAGCAAATAAGAAAATGAACTGACTTGTGCAGGCTACCTGCCTGAAAAATTAAGCCATGACAGTTGAGTCACACATATTTGGTTAATTCCAGTGATTCTGGTCCTTCCCAAACAGAAAACCCATCATCACAGTATAGTGGGTTTTTTTCTAAGGTTTCTCAGGACCATGAAACAATGGCCAAAATTTTGTTCAGCAGGAAAACTATTGATTTTTTTCTGAAAAAGCTCATTGAATGTAGCTTTAACTTTTAAGAGAAGTATAAGTGAACTTGTAGCTTATTTGGTGAGGATAGAAGAGCTTGGAGCTGTGGTAGATTGTCTTCTTGTGGTTACCAACAGTTTACAGAAGAAAGCCAGTACACTTGTTACTTCTAGTAAAGTGACTGCTTTAAAGCAAATTTGAAGAGTATGTAATAGTTGATTAAATTGGCTTCAATGGCCAGGTGCGGTGGCTCACGCCTGTAATCCCAGTGCTTTGGGAAGCCCTGAGGCAGGCGGATCACCTGAGGTCAGCAGTTCGAGACCAGCCTGGCCAACATGGCGAAACCCTGTCTCTACTAAATTAGCTGGGCGTGGTGGCGCATGCCTGTAATCCCAGCTACTCGGGTGGCTGAGGCACGTGAATCACTTGAATCTGGGAGGCGGAGGCTGCTGTGAGCCGAGATCGCACCACTGCACGCCAGCCTGGGAGACAGAGTGAGACTCTGTCTTGGGAAAATAAAATAAAATAAAGTAAAATAAAATAAAATAAACTAGCTTCAAGCAGTCATAAAAAGGTGGTGGTCAGAATTATCATCCAAACAGAAATTATAAATGACGGAAATATTCTGTTTTAAAACAAATAAGTGGATTGTAGGAAATCCACAGTAAAATCATCTTACTTTGGTTCCAGGATATACTGGTATATGATGAGATGCCATAAATAAGAATCAGGATACAGATGCTTATTTATTACAGTTGCATTGAGAGATTTCATCTACTAAAGAGCATCTGGTTATTCAAAACATAGTTGGACTATATGATTTACAAAAAAAGTTATTGTCTGAGAACTGTGAATTGTGGAAGAATTGTCAAAACCATTTTTTCTTTAAAAGGACACATAATTAAACCCCTAATGAAATCTTAACAGTCTACTTCACATTGAAGTGAAAAAATATTGTAAAGGAACAGCTTCAACTTCAATGAAGTAAAAGTACACTGTGAAGACTGTCTGCCTTTGGGATATGTGGTTATTTGGTAACATTGTTTAAGAACTACTGGATCTTAACGCAGTCCTGCATAAGAATATAATTTATACTATGTGAAAAAATGAAATAAGACTTATTATGGCCGAGGCCGGTGGATCACCTGAGGTCAGGAGTTCGAGACCAGTCTGGTCAACATGGTGAAACCCTGTCTCTACTAAAAATACAAAATTAGCCAGGCGTGGTGGCACACATCTGTGGTCCCAGCTACTCGGGAGGCTGAGGCAGGAAAATCGCTTGAACCCAGGAGACAGAAGTTGCAGTGAACTGAGATCGTGCCATTGCACTCCAGGCTGGGTGACAGAGTAAGATTCCGACTCAAAAAAAAAAAAAAAAAAAAAAAAAAAAAAAAAAAAAAAGACACACACACACACACACACACCAGAGTTTATTCATATTTTACTGACATTTTCAGTGATAACCATACCAAACTGGTCAGGTTTTTGCTTTCTCTGTTTACCAATAGTGTTTTCCAACCTTCTGTGACTCATGGCCTATATAGAACATGATTAGCATTTTTATAGCAGGCTGGGACGAAAGGATGAGGATGACTAAGGGGTCAAGAGAGTCATCCTAAGGGTGGAGAGGATTGGTATTTTGGTATCTTGGTTTGTTACAACCTATTTGCAACACAGTGAACTTAAAGCAAATTCATGGTTAGATAAAGTAAAACTTTATGCATTTATCACAGGCATCTGCACAAAAAATCCACAACATATAATATCTATAAAATTTATGGCTGGGCGTGGTGGCTCATGCCTATAACCCCAGCACTTTGGGAGGCTGAGGCAGGTGGATCACCTGAGGTCAGGAGTTTGAGACCAGCTTGGCCAACATATAGTGAAACCCTGTCTCTACTAAAAAAAAATGAAAATTAGCTGGGCATGGTGGTGCACGCCTGTAGTCCCAGCTACTTGGGAAACTGAGGGAGGAGACTTGCTTGAACCCAGGAGGCGGGGGTTGCAGTGAGCCAAGATTGAGCCACTCTACCCCAGCCTGGGCAACAGAGTGACACTCTGTCTCTCAAAAAAAAAAAAAAAAACAAAATAAAACAAAAACAAAATAAAATTTAAATATGTCTCATCCACTCATGCCATGAATGGCTTTAGATAATCAAGAAAGTTCAAACACTCATAGAATAAAAACATCTTAGATTAACAGTTATAAAATTAATGTCTCAAACTAAATCACTCTGGAATGGCAAATGATTAAGTATTTCTCTCTCACCTACTGAGTTTGCAGCTATCAGAAAAAGTTCTCCAAGAACAAGAAGGATGTATGACAATTCTCTTGATCATACGCTGACAAGAAAGATAAAGTATTAGTATTAGAAAGTATTGATTAAAGGCCGGGTGCTGTGGCTCATGCCTGCAATCCCAGCACTTTGGGAGGCCGAGGTAGGTGGATCACGAGGTCAGGAGTTTGAGACCAGCCTGGCCAGCATGGTGAAACCCCATCTCTACTAAAAATACAAAAAAGTAGCCGGGCATGGTGGCGCGCACCTGTAATCCCAGCTACTCAGGAGGCTGAGGCAGAAGAATTATTTGAACCCCGGAGGCGGAGGTTGCAGTGAGCAGAGATGGTGCCACTGCACTCCAGCCTGGGTGACACAGCAAGACTACATCTCAAAAAAAAAAAAAAAGTATTGATTAATTGCATTATAAAAATTGTTATAATAATAATTTAGTCCAAGCTTCTTTGTCATCATGGAGAATAAACAAAGGACATTGATTAGGGGCCAAGTGTAAAGTAGTTAATATATTTAAAGAGTTGGTTTAGAGCAAATCCAATATATATATATATATATATATATATATATAAATCAGAGTTATTTGGAAAAAAAAACAGATTCAGCAAATAACCCTGGTAATTACTAGTCTTGAGTTGACAATCAATACTCCATAGACTAAGAGTTAAATCAAATATCCTAAGGGCCATGTATACAACTCCCACGTGGGACAGACACAGCCAGCAAAATCCCAAAAGAAACAAACAGAAGTAGGTAAAGTCCTGGGAAAATAGTATAGTTGTCAATAAATTTATTTTTAAAAGTACAGCCCAGTGGCTCTGTGACTTGTAGATACCTTTCTTTACTCTCCTTCAGGCACTGCAGAAGAATCAAGCAATTGCATGTGCCATAGTGTTTTACGGAATTTTATGATTAAGATTGCTGTGTTTATGAAAGTAAGCTTACAAGACATAAGACATAAAAGAGCTTTCTTTGGTTGCTCTTTTCCCCGAGAACTGTAGTACTTGCAGCTTTAATTTTGATTTTCAATCAGTTTCAGCTGCTGAGCTGCTTAGGCGGTAGTGATGGAGGATAGCCAGTTATAGCAGACTGAGGCAGGCAGAGATCAAGAATCTGGCTTATTAGAGCCAAGCATGGTGGAGCCCACCTATTATAGTCCCAGCTATGTGGGAGGCTGAAGTGGGAGGATTATTTGAACCCAGGAGTTCGAGACTGGCCTGGGCAAAATAGCAAGACTTCATCTCAAAAAAAAAAAAACAAAAGAATCTGGTTTATCTGGCTTATTAATTACAAAGTGGAATACAGTATATATTTGTATAGAATTTTTATATATTTCTATATTCAGGCAGCATGTTTTCTTAGGTTGGGTCCTTCTTGGCTTCAAAAAGCCAAATGCTTGAAAACATGTAAGGAGTAGTAGGTTGAACAATGGCCACCTAAATATATAAAGTTCTATCTCTGGAAACTGTGAAATTACCTTATTTGGGAAAAGGGTCTTTGCAGATGTGATTAAGTATCTTGAGATGAAGAGATAGCCCTGTATTATTATCCAGGTGGGCCCTAAATCTCATCTCAAATGTCCTTATAAGATAGAGGCAGAGGGAGATATTTCACACAGGTAGTAGAGTACAAACACAGAGGAGAAGGCAATGTGAAGATGGAGGCAGAGATCGGAGTGATGTGAACATAGCCCAGTAATGCTGCCAGCCACTAAAAGCTGCAAGAGGAAAGGAATAGATCCTCCCTGAGTCCTTGGAGGGATGCAGATCTGCTGGAACAGCCTCTAGAACTGTGCGATAATACATTTCTGTTGTTTTAAGCCATCCAAACTTGTGGTCATTTGTGACAGCAGCCTTAGGAAACAAATATGAAACACACTGAAAACTTGGTAGCCTGCTCTAAGCATGTACCACAGAACAACAAAAGATATAGATAACAAAGCTGTTTTTACATGTGACAAATCCCACACAGGTTTGCATCCCAGTCTTTTAGCATTAGCTCTGCTTACCTACTCTAGCAATTTCCTCATTGAGACCATTTAATTTCTGGTCAAGAATGGCTGAATGAGACTCCAAATTGCTCATGTATGCCTGATACTTTTGAACATCTCCTTGTAAGGAAGCCTTCAGTTTTCTCAACGACTCTAGACGATTCTTTAAGAGAAAAGAATATAACTTTAGTTATTCTTAATAACCATTCCATATTTTATTTTAAAGTAAAGCAATATTATTTAAATTTATTTTAGAGAAAGGTAGATTTGAGTTTTCCTTTCATTTTTAGAGGAAGTCAAAAGAACTAAAAGGGGACTACACTGTCAGTTTGAAATAGAAAAAAAAAACCCCACAATTGCTAGGGTTGAAAAAGCACAAATATTTAAAATCTGGTATTTTACAACAACAGTTTGAGTGCTTCACTAATAATGCAGAAAATAAAGTTAGATATCTGGATATTAATATTTACCTTTTAGAAAACTCAGGATACAATATACTATATAAACCCATTTATTAACCATTCCTTTTGCACTACCTCCAAAACTCAAGGCTTCTTGTGACTAATGGTCCCTAGAGGTATACAACACGGGGCCTTTGTTCAAAAGTACTTTTGATCTTCTGTAAGTAGGTAAGAATCTTTCATCATATTCAGAGCACCATTAGTCTAAGACTGATAGACCGCAAGGGAAAACAAGGCTCCACAGATACCAAACATGTTTTCATTGGGAGTTTCTAGGTGAAAATTTAACTTTTAAGAAGCTTAATTTGTTAATCTATTTTTTAAAATTTTGATAAAGACAGCTAATATCCAAGGACACCCAAAAGTCTAAAAGAGCTCTCAAGTAAGTGTGTAAACATGTTTACTAACCGGTTCTTTTTCTCTTTCTTGTTCCAATCTTGCAATCTGTTCATTCAACGCTCTGTTTTTTGCTTCTAATGATTCCAGCTTAAAAGCATCCACATTAAATAAATCCTCTGGAGACAAAATCCAAAAGCTTTTTAAGACCTCAAATCCGCCTAGAACATTCTTTCCCAAGTTTTCACCATTACTCCCTCCCTCACTTCCTTCTGGTCTCTGCCCAAAACACTATTAGTGAAGTACATCCCATCCTTGTAAAACAGCAAACCCTTTCCATTACTCCACCGTACTTCGACTCTCCTTGTCCTGCTTGATTTTTCTCCAAAGCGCTTATCACCATTTGACTTAAAGTTGCTCATTTCATTATTTTCCTCTTTCTGTCTACTAAAATGTAAGCTCATAAAGGCAGAGGTTTTTATCCTATTCATTACTGTATCCTCAGTGCCTAAATGGTGGCTGGCACATAGTAGGTATACAAAAAATATTTATTTGAATAAATGAATGCAGTTTTTATGCTTGGTTAATTATATACAGAAATATCAAATTACTCATTAAATGCTTAGATCACTCTATATTTTCCTCTCTTAAAACAAAGCCATTTATTTTGCTCCCTTTCCCATGTGAACAAGCTGAAATTGTCCTGGTTACTCTTCAGGAAGATACAATCCCAGGGGACTATAAGGGAATGCTTTCAGCTTTTGTGATAATACTGGCAAAGTGATTGATTCCATTGTCTTTGGAGGAATAGCTTCACCTCCATTTATCTATTTTACCTTCCATTTTGGCATTTTATATACAAGACTATTTCAATAGAAAGAATGAAAATGTAAAATAATACCTCTGGAATGTTTTAGAGTTATCTAGTAAATACTGTATGTCACTAGGTTGTAAATGAGTAAAAAAAAAAAAAAAGATTTTCCTTACATATTTGGAAGTATAATGTCTTGTTAACTTTTTGCCACAAATTTTGAAAGAGACCTTAGGTCTTTTGACTAATTGGTGCTTTAATTTCTCAAATAGTAAGCAAGGACAACATAGGGATATTATCCCCCAAGAGGAATAGCATTTGCTAATTATTGTCTATGCTTCTGGTAGCATGTTTGGTATATTATGACTTTATTATACTGTCATCTACTGCTGCTACACTTTGTCAGGAGGTCAAGTATTTTATTAAGGCGCCACAGACAGTAAGAGGTTATATCTCAGGTCTGGCTCCAACACTAGTATTCTTTTTGTTTAACTTCTCTCCACCAAAGAAACCACAAAGATAAAAATCAGTAGGCATCCAGATACATTTAAAGTAAGTAGCTCATATGAACACTGGATATGGTAAATAAATTACCACTCCATGAGCAGAGTGAAATGACCAAAAGCAAGCACCCTAAGAACGAGAACACTTACTCAGTTTTGACTGCAGCTCTGCATTCATCTCATCAAAGCTGTCGGCACCACTCATAAAACTCTCATAGCATTTTATGGTGTAGTCCAAAAACAACTATGGGGTTAAGCAGATTTTAGAAACAAAGTCATGATTCTCTATTTGGTCTGTTTCACTTTTCTAGATGGAAATTTATATTTGAATTTAAAAAATAGTCAGAAATACTAAGTAGTCAGATGAACCTATAAATAAGAGACAAAAACCTAGGCTATATAATTATGCTATATGGACTTATTTAGTCTGCTACTTCTAAATATGAATAATGAGGATAAAATAACACTTAAATTTGGATAAAGGCAATATTTAAAAACAGCCATACCTTCAGAATTTTGAGAAGGTCAAACAAACAGGGAAGCTTATTAATAAATGTAATTCAACATAAAATGCACAAACTTAATCATCTTTAGGAATAAAGCACCTGATGAAAAATTTAAATAAACTGCTGATCATCTAAGTCCAATTGAATTGATAAGGTCTAATTGTAAAAACCCAAATGTAATTAATGAAGGCTACAATTACATTGTAACTTCAGGCTAAAAAATGAATTGCATGATGAGTAGCAATCTAAACAGTACAATACTAGAATTCTTAACATTTATCCAAGAGAAAATAACACTATATTTTGCATTCATGAGATGTTTTGGTCACTGAGAATGTAGACTTTATGAGAAGGCAAGAATGGACGATCAGAATTTTCCATACCTTAGATGAAGTAAATATCCCTCAAGACAAACCAATTCCCTTTGTGCTAATTCATTGCTTATTAAGGTGACCTTGAAGTGAGTACCCTGAACAGGCAGTCTGAGTATTCCTGTAACTGGAAAGGTGTATCACTGATGGTAAATTAATACATTTTCATTCTCCTTCAGATCAGTTGCTGTGAATTTGGTTAAGACTGAATCAGTTTCCTTAAGCTTGGTCAATTTTGATCTTATAGGTTTAAAAATATCGAGTTTGTGGACTCACAAAGCTGAGTATCGGAATCTTGTGAAGCCAGATACTCTGACAACTTTCTTTAATTACAAAGAGTACTTTATAGTTTCCCATGTGCTTCTCTATATATTGTCATTTGAAATAATAGCTATAATAGCTCAGAGAGCAAGAATAATTTTTTAACCTTTAGGATGGATGTCAAGACATTTAACACTTTTTTTTTGAGATAGGGTCTCACTTTGTCACTCAGGCTGCAGTACAGTGACATGATCTTGGCTCACTGTAGCCTTGACCTCCTGGGCTCAAGTGATCCTGCAGCCTCAGCCTCCCAAGTAGCTGGGACCACAGGCACGCACCACCACACCCAGCTAATTTTTGTACTTTTTGCAGAGATGGGGTTTCGCCATGTTGCTTAGGCTGGTCTTGAACTCTGGAGCTCAAGCAATCTGCCCACCTCGGCCTCCCAAAGTGCTAGAATTACAGGTGTGAGCCACTGTGTCCGGCAAGACATTTAATACTTAATAGATGTTGTAATGTACTTGGGTGAAAACTGAGGGGTAATTAGAGGCAGCCCGATATACATATTGCAATGTGGGAGGATAATTTTCTCAAAGGTGGGATCAAAGGTTTTCTAGGAGCCTTTCCAACTGGGATCATTGTTGAAGTAGTAAAGGCGCATGTTTATTTTTTGTTAAAAAGAAAAAGGCAATGATGCCAACACTAGTCAGTTGATGTATCTTTGAACTACATCCCAGGCAGTCATAAAAGATAGGACTGAAATTATTTCCACTTTTCTTTTGTGACAAAAGTTTCAAAGAATGAAGGTTAGAATTAGAACAGAGAATAGTTTTTCTTCTAAGTGGCCCATGTGATGACTAGTTTTTTATGTATGCTAGGAAGTATTAATGTATAATCTTAATGTTTCCTTTATCTCAACCACTTTTGGAAGTGGCGACTCTGAGCTAAGTGGCAATATGTCTAATGAAAAAGGTCAAAACAAAATAAACAACCTATCCACGTGCAATATCTTAAGACTTAACCTATTATGTCTTGTGTTGACAAAGAATTACATTAAAATAATGTTGCCAATACTGATATCTTCATTCCACGACATAAAGGAGGAAAAGAAACATTACGTCTATAACATATAACATGTTATGATTTAATTCCAATCCCCTTCCATTTTTACTTAGTTAAAATTTTCAAATTTTTGTGCCTAGTTATTTTTAAGAAATTATAATGTGATTCAAACAGATCCATTAATATTAAAAAAAACAAATTTAGAATGTTTTCAGGAAGCAAAAAGACAACTCTACAGAAGAAAATACAGACAATCCCTGACTTAACAATGGTTTGACTTCAGATTTTTCAGCTTTCTGATGGTGCAAAAGCAATGGAGTAGAAACCATCCTTCAAGTATCCATACAACCTTTTTGTTTTTCACTGTTAGTATAGTATTCAATAAATTACAAGAGCTATTCAATACTTTATTATAAAATACGCTTTGTGTTAGATTAATTTTGCCCAACTGTAAGCTAGTTTAATTGTTCTGAGAATGTTTAAGGTAGGCTAGGCCAAGCTATGACGTTTGGCAGGTTAAGTGTATTAAATGCATTTTTGACATGATATTTTCACCTTATAGTCGGTTTATTACTCTATCATAAGTCGAGGGGCATCTGTATTAAATCCAATAGTGACACAATAATATCAAGGCAATTCATTATTACAGTTTATGATAATACATGGTACCTTATTATGCATAATTCCATCTTCAGTTTCTTCTCCCCAAGGCTGCCCATCATCAAATAAAGGTGAGCTTTCTTTCATGGCAGTATGTATCTAATTAGTACACAAGCAAGAAAAGCAAGTTGATTTGAAAAACGCAACTTTCATTTTTTGGCAAATTCTGTTTTCAGTGTCAATTTTAGAAGCATTTACATTATTGTGTAACTAAAAGTCTCTTTTGATAGGTTATTATATTGAACATTAACACTTTTGACTTTCTTTCGAATAAAACAATTTGCAGGTATCCTTTCGATAATTTCAAAACCCTTTTGTTTAGTAACTAAACTCTTCAGGATCTAGAAAGGATGGACTCTATATTTACTTCTGTTCTACAGAGAAAAATGTTGACCTTTATGCTGTTATTAACCCAGTGAGCGCAAATATACACATTTTAATGCAACTTTAACTAAGAATCCAAAACAGAATTGCCACATAAAAGGTGAGCCAATAATAATTTTTCTCTTTGAGCTCAATTTTGGTGCTCAAATGTTAATCGAGTAACTCCTTCAGTATGTACAATATGAACTTTAGATGAAATTTTACAATAGAAAATCTTTAGAAATACAATAGTTTAAATTGCAAGTGATAACATAAATTACAGCAAAACATTCAGATGGTTAAAATTGACAAGCCAAAAGGAAAATAGTTAAAGGTTTTTAAGGCATAGAAATTCCATTTTGGAATGCCTGTTTTTACATCTTCTTTTAAAAATATAACATTTAAAACATGAAAAAAATAGAAAATTTAAATGAAATTGCTATAAATATATAAAAATACAGATATAAATGCAGATATACTATATATAAATATATCTATTAATATCTATTATCTTGATATATATCTAGATATAAATATGTATTTTTTTTTTTTTTGAGACGGAGTCTCACTTTGTCACCCAGGATGGAGTGCAGTGGTGCAATCTCAGCTCACTGCAACCTCTGCCTCCCGGGTTCAGGTGATTCTCCTGTCTCCCCCTCTGGAGTACCTGGGATTACAGGCATGAGCCACCATGCCTGGCTAATTTTTATATTTTCAGTAGAGACGGGGTTTCACCACGTTGGCCAGGCTGGTCTCGAACTCCTGACCTCAGGTGATCCACCCGCCTTGGCCTCCCAAAGTGCAGGGAATAACAGGCATCATGAGCCACTGCACCTGGCCAAGATATCAATAGGTATCTAATAGTATAATGAACACTAAGTATAAGAATACTAACTTCTAAGAAAAGGACTATGCGTTAGGAGTACATAAAAGAAGAATGGGGTTTCGCATACAGGATTTCTCAGGGAGACAATGTCCTTAGCCTAGAGTTGTTTGCCCTGCTACCCCTTTCCTATTCTAAAGGCGTTCAGAAGATTCTTTGTTTATCTAAGGCGGATGCAGAAGAGCTCTAACAACTGGGTCTTCTACCTTGTCTTTTTTCGACAAGGCCTCAGGTGGCAGACAGATTTTTTTTTTTTTTTTTGAGATGGAGTCTCCCTCTGTCGCCCACGCTGGAGTGCAGTGGCTGAGATCTCGGCTCACTGCAACCTCTGCTTCCTGGGTTCAAGCGATTCTCCTGCCTCAGCCTCCTGAGTAGCTGGGATTATAGGTACCTGTCACTATGCCTAATTTTTGCATTTTTAGTAGAGACGGGGTTTCACTATATTGGCCAGGCTGGTCTCGAACTCCTGACCTCAGGTGATCCACCCACCTTGGCCCCCCAAAGTGCTGGGATTACAGGTATGAGCTACCACGCCCGGCCAACACACAGATTTAATAAAGTCTGAAAGACATGTAGGGCAGAACCCAAGATAAGGAACAGAATCTTATATCTTGTCATCAGGGTAAAGACAGTTTCTGTCACCTTGCCAAGGGCCTTATGAAAACTCTTGCTACTTTGCAAGATTCAAGGAGAGTCTTACACAGGGACATACAGATCCCCAAGAGCTATAGAAAAGACTACTGAAAGGACTGAAGAATTGTGAACTAGGAAGACTGGTTGAAATAGTTTCAACCTGTAATTATAGATATAAAAAGTATAGATTTGAATCATGTTTTCATCGAAAGGTGGCATTTTCCACTCTAACACCACTTCTTAATACTGTGAAACATCAGAGGAGGAAAAGGACACAGAGGGATCTGGGATAAGTCAGGTCCAAGTCCACTTTGATCACTAACCAAAAGGCTAACAAGACGCTCCTGAAGTGTATGCAACCCTCCTATTTATGGTCCTTAGTAGGGAAGACATAGTAACTTTAGCTAAATTATTATCACTTAGACACTGTAATAAGGACTGATTATGTGCCAAGTTCTATGCAAGGAGGCATAGTGAGATAGGAAATCAAAGTTTATTTACAAAGCATGAACAAACAATTTAGGAGCATAACAAATGAATAATAAACAATGAACAAATAGAGGTCATTAGGAAATCAACATATTAGATCAATAGGTCAAGATAACAAGAATAATCTCAATACATCCTGCAAAAGCATAGGATAACCTTCAAAGATCATTCTTGATAAAAGTGAATAAACTTCAACATGCAAAACATTATCTTCTACTGAATACATCATACTAAATGATACAATGAAAAATATTTAATTTAAAAACAGTGGTTAGTAATAGAAATCAACTGAGAACAGTAGTCGTAATAAAGCAATTCAATAAGGGTAGTAAACACAAAAAACTCTTTTAGTAATAATCACCATGGAAATAGAATTAAAAAAAAGAGAAAATCTGTTCATCATAGTAACAAAACACATGGCATTGATAAAAAATATATTGTTTGATATTAAGAAAACTACATGGCCAGGTATGGTGGCTCACACCTGTAATCCCAGCACTTTGGGAGGCTGAGGCAGGTGGATCACCTTAGGTCAGGAGTTCAAGATCAGCCTGGCCAACATGGTGACACGCTGTCTCTACTGAAAATACAAAAATTAGCTGGGCGTGGTGGTGGGCACCTGTAATCCTAGCTACTTGGGAGGCTGAGGCATGAGAATTGCTTGAACCTGGGAGGTGGAGATTGTAGTGAGCTGAGATCATGCCACTACATTCCAGCCTGGGCAACAGAGCAAGACTCTGTTTCAAAACAAACAAACAAACAAAAAACCACCATAGAATGAAAAAACAAAAACAAAATCTTACTGAAGGAACAAAAAAGATGAACAAATGAGATTTAACACTTTCCCATATGACAAGATTAAATATTGACAGGATGGAAATTTCCCCTTATATATCATGAATTCAATGTTATGTCAATAATAACAAAACCACAAGATTTTGTTAAAATCTGAAAAAATAATTTAGAGAGTGAGGATACGACAATAGCTAACACTGTGAAAAGAAGTAAGAATGTTCATCTTCTAGATAAAACATATTAGAAAGTGACAGGAATTAGTATGGTCATGAAGCAGGGATAGAAAAAAAAGAGCAGAGAAATAGGTTTAATTAAGAACATACTGGTGACAGTTCAAAACTGTGGGGAAAATATTATTTATTTATTTTTGAGATGGAGTTTTGCTCTGTTGCCTAGGCTGCAGTGCAGTGGTGTGATATCGGCTCACTGCAACCTCCACCTCCTGGGTTCAAATGATTCTTGTGCCTCAGCTTCCCAAGTAGCCGGGACTTCAGGCATGCACCATCACACCTGGCTAATATTTTTGTATTTTTAGTAGAGATGGGGTTTTGTCATGTTGGCCAGGCTGGTCTCTAACTTCTGACCTTGGGTGATCTACCTGCCTCAGCCTCCCAAAGTGCTGGGATTACAGGCATGAGCCACAGTGCCCGACCAATATCAGTTTTTCCATAAATGGGACTGTGATACATGAGTGAATTATTTAAAAAAGAAGGCCTTCTCTTTCTTATACTAAAATAAATTGGAGATGAATTAAGATTTAAACACAGCACAAAGAAGCCATACAAATACTAGGAGAAAATTTGTAAAATTGTTTTTTAAAAAACACTGGGGAGGAAAAGAGGCCTTCCTAAATGTGGCTAAATTTCTAGGCTTATGTTAAGTAAGAAAGAAAATTAGAAAAAGAAACCTGCAGTCTCTCATGGATTAATACATCACATCATGCAAAGCAATATAAAAAGGAGGGGATTTCAACTTAAATAATGGGCTTGGAGGGCCGGGCACGGTGGCTCATGCCTGTAATCCCAGCACTTTGGGAGGCTGAGGTGGGCGGATCACGAGGTCAGGAGTTTGAGACCAGCCTGGCCAAGATGGTGAAACCCCATCTCTACTAAAAATACAAAAAATTAGCCGGATGTGATGGCGGGTGCCTATAATCCCAGCTACTCAGGAGGCTGAGGCAGAGAATTGTTTGAACCTGGGAGGTGGAGGTTGCAGTGAGCCGAGATTGTGCCACTGCACTCCAGCCCAGGCGACAGAGTGAGACTCGTCTCAAAAAAAAAAAAAAAAATCTGATGGTGAGACCAAAAAAGTAGTTATCAAATGTCCATGGGCATCACCGGGGAGAGAAAAATTGAATGCATAAATGTTATATATAAAGTCCAATGAAACTTGGATTTTTATTAATGGGCTATGGCATTGGAATTCTACTCTCTTGACAATGGGTGGTACTGTATGTACCAGCATGGCTCCTGGGTCAAAATCCATATACCCAGTGCCTGCCTTCATTTAGTTAAAGCCTTGCTGATGGCCAAGACAATGTCAGGGGAACAGTATTAGCTTTAGGAATTCTAGCACTAAGTAGGACAGGAAACTCAGAAGCTACAGAAGGAGAGACTGCATTAAATTAGATAAAAACTCACATTTCTGAACAGATAAAATTAAAACACATGAAATTAAAAAAAAAAAGAGAGAGAAAAAAATTACTTGCACCATATAGAGAGGAACTAATTTCTCTGACTCAACCATTTTTGACTTGCAAAATGGCACCCTTGCAAATCAATACAAAAAAAATCAAAAGAGTAGATATTATAATAAATGTAAAAAATTCACCTTTAAAAACAAAAAATGTAAATAAGAAAAAATTAGCTGTCAATTTTTTTTGCTTGTTGTGTTGCCAACTATTAAAACCATCAGTAAGTTTAATATATAAAGATTCAAATTCATGGCAAAAAGCAAAGGTGAAATAAAACTTGCCTAAAAAACCATGTACAAGCAATTTAAAAGAAAAATAACCATATAAAAACATAAATTGTTTAAATATATATACATTCACACATATACACATATACCCACACATTTATATATAAACAAGCTATTTTTCACCTCCTAAATTGATAAAGATTTTAAAACAACAATGCTTACGGTTTGGAAAAATGGGTATGCTCAAACATTGTTGAGCTTTTAATTGGTACAAGTTTTCTAGAGAAAAATTTGTCAGTATGTATCAAAAGTTTAAAAAACATACATATAGTACTTTGCACAGCAACACACACTTTTAAAACTATATCACAAGGGGCTGGTCGTGGTGGCTCAGGCCTGTAATCCCAGCACTTTGGGAGGCTGAGGCGGGCAGATCACCTGAGGTCAGGAGTTTGAGACCAGCCTGGCTAACATGGTGGAACCCCGTCTCTACTAAAAATAGAAAATTAGCCAGGCATGGTGGTGCATGCCTGTAATCCCAGCTACTCAGGAGGCTGAGGCAGGAGAATTTCTTGAACCTGGGAAGCGGAGGTTGAAGTGAGCTGAGATCATGCCACCGCACTCCAGCCTGGGCAACAGAGCGAGACTCCCTCTCAAAAACAAAACAAAACAAAATATCACAAGGAAACATTTTATGTTATTGTCTGAGTTTGGAGATTATGGTTATATCACTGTATTCTCCAAACTTCTTGCAGTGAATATGGATTTTAATTAAAAAGGGTAAAAATGAATTTCATGAGGGAAAATAAAAAATGAATTTCCTATTGACTCATTTTTTTGAGTTGTAAAACCTCATGATAATAAATAATCTCCTTATCAATTGGTACTTTCTTCCTTTTACCTTGTGATAATAGTTTGAAAAACTTAAAATCAAATGTGCTTTGAAAAATGAAAACTCTGAAGCAGACTTTGAGAATACTGTCAAAAGACTGGGAGAGAAAATATTTTTTTGAGGAAAAAAACCCTTTCCCATGCATACATTTCAAAAGAACAAATCAAATACCTTGATGCAGTCTATTAGCCAAACTAAGGCTGCCACAATGTGAGGCCATGTATGAGGAGCCCCCACTGTGTACATGGAGCTTTTGGATAGTGCAAAAGGATACCTATGAGAAATCAGAAAAACATAAGCTAATTTAATGTTATTATAATTTAGTAAAGATAATGGTTAATCAAGAAGTTACATTTAAAAAATTCCACATATACACTCAGTCTGGACTTGGTTAGAGGTAAGGTATGTTCGGATTCTATCCTTAGTCATCTTATCTCTGTGTATTTCTCTGTAGATTACTTTGTACATCTATCCCCCAAGCTGCAGAACTTGACCTATGCAACCAATATGCTGGACTACTCTCCCAAAACATCTTTTGTTCCCTCAAATTCAATATACCCCCAATAAATGACATGTATGTACACCTCCAAATCCATTCTTCCCCCTTTCAATTTCATCACACTCTGTTTTCACCAGGCATGAATCCTGTTTTTTCCTGTTTTTTTTTTGTTTTTGGCTTCTGTAAAATCTGTGGTATCCAGTCTGTCTTTTCTATTCTCTGTCACTTCAGCAGTTCAGGGCTTTATATTCTGTCTTCTGTTGCTCTGTAATAATCTAGGAGTAGTTTTTTTTTTAAACAAAGAAAAGTGGATTTTATCCGTCTGTATCCATCATCAAACTTGATCAGTTACTAACAATTTGTTAATCCTTCCTGCTTCTACCACCAGCAATTTTTATTTGTTTTTTTGTAAGCAGTTGCTTTTTTTCTCTTCAATTTATCCTACATATATTGCCCACAGTGGTCATCTTAAAACATATTATTTCTGTAACTCAAACTTTTTACAAATTGATTTAATTTGTTTCATCTCTGTGTGCCAGTCATGTCTCTAAACTAGTAAGAAATATACATACCCAAGGTCTTTAAAGATTCTTGGAACCTCTTCTTCAAACTTTGTGTCAGGAAGTTCGTATGAGGGGCACAGGAAGCCATAAAGAAATGTGAAGATCTTCAGGAAGTCTTTAACAGAGGGAGCTTGTAGAGATTTCATGGACACATTATGTGCATAACCATTTTCTGTAAGAAACTACAATAATTTTTATGAACCACCAAACGTTTTGTAATGGAAAATTATTGGAAAATACCTATGACAACAATCACAGTTTAGATTAAAATCCTAAAGTACCTCACAGAGTTGTCGAATACACTGCTGAATGAATGCTTTGTCATTAAGTGGTCTCGGGTCCTTGATTTTCTCAGAACTGGAAAATATACCAAGTTGACTATTCCGGGATCCATGTCCACTAGTTCTGGAAATATATTTTTAAACAGCCAGTTAAAACTATTTGCTTCTGTGATCAAGTCTAAATTATTTCAAGGCAGTTTTGCATTTTAACATCAACATCAAACATTACATTCTTATAACTAAACAGAATTCTCTTATTTAAAGCAGAGAAAAGGAGCAAATAACGAAGAGTAAAATATGAGGTTACAGCAGTTAAAGATAAGGATGTAAAACGAGGCAAGAATAAACACACACTTGGCCGGGTACAGTGGCTCATGCCTATAATCCCAGCACTTTGGGAGGCTGAGGCGGTGGATCATGAGGTCAGGAGTTCAAGACCAGCCTGGCCAAGATGGTGAAACCTCGTCTCTACTAAAAGTACAAAAAAATTAGCCAGACGTGTTGGCAGGCACCTGTAATCCCAGCTACTCGGGAGGCTGAGGCAGGAGAATTGCTTGAACTGGCGAGGCAGAGGTTGCAGTGAGCTGAGATCGCGCCACTGCATTCCAGCCTGGGCGACAGAGCGAGACTCCATCTCAAAAAAAACAAAAAAAGTGCAGACAGTATCAGTACCTTCTCACAGGGCAGTTCTGAGGATTGATTGAAAGATTTAATATAGATAAAGCACTTAAAACAATGTCTGGCCTATAGGAATGCTCCACAAATATTAGATTTTGTAATTACTATCATCTCTAAAGTTTAGCTCTGAGATGAATTACATTACAAAAATACCTTAAGATTTTTCATCAACTGAAATAAATACCAAAAATGGAAGTTTAAACCAATGAAACCAAATTGGTTTCATGGCAGAGACTTTTATAAAAGGTGACAAGTACTTCATCTCTAAATATTTTCAAAAGAATGGAAGAAACAGGTTTGTCTTAAAGTTATATTTTGTTTTGGTGAGACAACAACATAATTTATCATCTTAATTTTGGGGTTGAACTTTTTTTAAAGGTATCTATTTTATTGACATAATTTGTTTAGAATAAAATGCACCGTTTAAAGCATACAGTTTGATGAAGTTTGACAATAAATGCATTTGTGTCACTTATGCCAATCAAAATATGAGCATTTCTATCATTCACCAAAGTCTCCTTATGCCCCTTAACAGTTAATCCTTCTCCAACCTGCAGCCTAGACAACCACTGACCTACTCCAGATAGATGGTTGTTCTCAAAGTGTTGTCTAAGGATCACTGAGCAGTCAAAACTATTTTTATGATAAAACTAAGATGTTATTTGCTCTTTTCATTTTCAATCTCTCATGAGTGTACAGTGGAGTTTTCCAGAGGCTGGTAACATGATGTATGATATTGTAACAGATTAAATGCAGAAGCAAGTATTAGAATCTAGCTGTCGGCTATTAAGCCATAAGAGATTTGCAAAAACGTAAAACAATGTCACTCTTCTTACTGAAATTGTTTTATTTTTGAAAATACGTTTTTTAAAAGTTGAAAACATGTTATTTATGTTACCATGTAATGGGTTGTTATTTTAAATTGAATGCATATTTTAAATTTTTCTCAGTTTTAATTTCTACTATGGTTAATTTTGACAGATATAGCCCATAAAACAAAAGCTCTGTGGAGTTCTCATTAATCTTTTAGACTGTAAAAATGACTAAAATGTTGGACTAGATGATGTTTCCTCATTTTACATTTATTTTTTTGAGACAGGGTGTTTCTCTGTTGCCTAGGCTGGAGTGCAGTGGTGCTAACCTGGCTCACTGGAGCCTCGACCTTCTGGGCTCAAGTAAACCTCCTGCCTAAGCCTCTTGAGTAGCTAGGATTATAGGCATGCACCATGATGCTTGGCTAATTTTTAAATTAAAAAAAGTTTTTTTTTGAGACAGAGTCTCACTGTCACCCAAGGTGGAGTTCAGTGGTGTGATCTCAGCTCACTGCAACCTCCACCTCCTGGGTTCAAGTGATCCTCCTGATTCAGCCTTCCAAGTAGATGGGACTACAGGCATGTGCCACTGCCCCCGGCTAATCATTGTATTTTTTGTAGAGACAGGGTTTCACCATATTGCCCAGCTAGGTCTTGAACTCCTGGACTCAAGTGATCTGCCCGCCTTGGCCTCCCAAAGTGCTGGGATTACAGGTGTGAGCCACCACACCCGGTCTACACGCCTGGCTCATTAAAAAAAATTTTTTTTTGTAGAGACAGGGTCTTGCAATGTTGCCCAGGGTGGTCTCGAACTCTTGGACTCAAGATCATCTCAGCCTCCCAAAGTGCTGGGATTACAGGTGTGAGCCACTTCACCTGGTCTACATGCCTGCCTGGCTAATTAAAAAAATGTGGAGTCAGGGTCTTGTCATGTTGCCCAGGCTGGTCTCAAACTCCTGGACTCAAGCAAAGCCTCCCAAAGTGCTGGGATTACAGGCATGGCCACCATGCCTGGCCACTCCTTATTTTAAAATGCGATGACTCCACCGTGTCTGAAAGCTAGGTATAGAATTTTCAATCAACTATTTACTTGTAACAATGAAATAGTGGTCTGAATGTGTTAGCTACACTGTCTACAGCAGATGGAAACTAAAATTTTAACCATTTAAAATCAGAGGAAAACTAGATTATAACTTTTCTCTCAAAAGGAACCATGTCATCTAATGTATTTGTTCTCTGAGGGCAACAACGTATGGCTATAAGAATCCCTTTATTAGAGCTAATGAAAAATATAATTACCTTTTGCCAAATAGCGAGACTTTTCTTTCAGATGTCGGTTTGTTTATACTCAGCTTTCCAAAGGTTGGTTTCTCTTTGCTTTAAGAAAAATAGAAAACAACTCTTTAAAATAAAAATTAAAATTAGCTCAAGAAACTTTTAGAAATATATTAGAACCAACAACTCTTCCCCACTAGCTATAAAAATAATTCAAAAATCATAAAAATGTTTAGCAGTCATGAAAGCTGTTACAAATAGGATGGGCTAAACATGGTACTATAAGTTATAATGCTTGTAATGTTGGGGGACAAGCAGAGGTCCCTCTGGTGTATGTACCCTTTGGTAGATTTAGTCTTCGTTTTAACCTCAGCAGGGTCTGTTTTACTCATCTCATTTTTAATAACTATCTAAACATTTTCTACCCTAAATTTGCATTTCCAAAGGGTAAAAACAAGGTTAAAAAAAAACCCTGAAGGTAAAGTACAAGATAGAAAATTTGTAGCCCAAAGACACAGAACATACTTTCAGGCCTAAATATCATTATTATTATTACTTTCTGATTTTAAATTATTAACAGAAAAAATTAAAAATTGACACATAATTGTACCTACTTATGGGGTACACAGTGATGCTGTGATACATATAATGTACAGTGATCAGATCAGAGTAATTACCATATCCATCATCTCAAACATTTATCATTTCTTTGTTGGGAACAGTCAATATTCTCCTAGCTATTTAAAACTATACAATGTATTATTGTTAACTATAGTCATTATACAGTGCTATGAACACCAGGACTTATTCCTCCCATTTAGCTATAATTTTGTGTCCTTTAACAGATCTCTCCCTATTTCCGTCTTCTCCCTAAGCTTCCTAGCCTCTAGCAACCATTTTATTTTTTACTTCTATGAGATAAACTTTTTTAGCTTCCACTTATGAGAACATGTGCTGTTTGTCTGTTCCCTGCTTATTTCACTTATTTACCATGACAAAGAAAAGTGTAGGTAGGAAGTCCAGTTAAGACAAAATGGTCAAAGGTAAGGCTTGTTATGCAGATTTAAGTCTTTTGCTTCTCTGCGGAACAAAAACCCTATCTACATTATGATTTCCATTATCTTAACCACATTTACATTTTTTTTTTTTTAGAGCCTACTCTGTATTAGAATGTAGCTGCACTTATTACATTATCTAAACTGCAGGCAAAAAAACATTGACAATGGTGACCTTTTAGCTTCTAATACAATTAAAGGCATAACTTTTTTTGGTATAAGTAATGTATAACAGCACAAACATTTTCTTGGTTTACAGTATTCAAAAGGAAAAATATATAAATATTTCAAATTTCTAAAAGTAACATAGGCTCATACTATGTAAATCCAAGTAATTTAAAAACAGTTAGCAAGTAACTTGTACCTCGGTACTAGAGAAGAATTATACAGCTCTACAATGGCTTACAAATAGCTTTCTCTTATCTGGAAGATAATCACTCATAATGAAAAACTATAGTTTATGATAGCAGGTTCTTTCAGATATTTTTCCAGCAAATCTTGAGGAAAGAGTTCGGAGGAGTGGTGTTTTGTAGGCTGCTACTATATTATACCTTATGAGAGCAAATAATTTTGCTCTGATATGATTGAAGCTTTGCTAATTGGAAATATCTCAGTGAACTCTAAGTTACAGCACAGAGCCTGCTTAAACAAGTAGCTCTAGAATAAAAGAGAAAAATAAGAGAGTACTGAACAAGAATTAACAGTCCTTTTAGGGGGTGCCTGGTAAAGCATTTGGCTTTGGGAATTTATGAAACAAATGACACAAACAACACCTACCAGAGTATCATGCCCACTTTTAGATTTCATTGATCCAAAATTAGGTACCCCTGGGAACAGACAAGATTCACCAAGACATCACTCATATTACATCTTTATATTAACTATTTTTTATGATTTCTTTGCCTAAGATGATAAAGCATGCAAATTAGAACCACAAGGGAAATACTCACGTTTGAGGGGTATAGAGGCCTTGTTTATTTACATCCTGGGATCTTAACTCCTGCATGGAGAGGCGGCCAGCACCACCGCTGGAAACTGAACTGCGCTTCATGCTTATGACCTACATTCACAAATTCAGTATTTAAAAAAAACTTTCCAGACAGAGATGGTACATTAAGCAACTATTTATCCTTAAACAGAAAGACACTCAGGTTTCATTGTTTCTTCAAGATCATCATCTTTCCCCTGGGGTATCTCTTTTTTGTTCATGTACACTGAAGTTCTCATTTGCAAGGAACATCTATTTAATTCCATTTAAAAATATTCAACATAAACATTTATTAACTGCCCACTATATATATAGGGGAGTGTGCTAGGCAATGCAGGAGATGCAAAGATGAGTAAGTTACGGTTTTTGCCTTCACAAGGGTATCCGTGGTAGCTAAAGCCCTGTCTGTTACCCAGACCACATTACTGCTGTTGGCTGTGCCTATTTCAATAGGAAGACAAAAAAATTACCTCAAATTCTCTTATTCACCTCAAAATGTTTCCGTTTCTTTGGTTTCAGAGAATGGAATTATTCTGTTTTCCTAATGTCAATCTCTCCTGCTCTGTCCTTAACCCATTGTTTCCTCAATTACTGCCCTTTTGGCATCAATCTCCCCTTCAACAAGGATAAATCATCCGGTCCATAAAATGGTCTATAGGCTGCCTCCATTTACAAACCACATTAACAGGTCACTCCCTTCACATCTGCTAAAAAGGTTGTCTCCTAGGATACACATGATTGACAAAACTTTTGATCCTGTCTCATCTCTGCACCCAGCCTTCTCAGGTCCTGCCCTGGCTTTCAGGAAGGTGACAATCCTTTTACTTCTCTGGGTACTCCTTAGTCTTTTACACTGATTAGACTCTTCTTGATTTTGGCCGCCTATTTCTTCTTCAATATGCGCTTGTTCATCTATTCAACTTTTCCACTCACACCTGTGTGTCCACGTTTAATCTCCACTTATAATGTAGCTCTCATGATTTAAGATGAAGACGTCTACACGCAGTCCTACACGGCCATAAGAAGCTACACTAGTATTCAGACGCAACCCACCCAACGAGTCCTCTCTTGTCCATCTCTTTCCGCCCCCTTCAATTCTTCCCCGTTTCCTCTCCCGAGCCTCCACTCCTCATCAGTGTCCCCCAGGCCCTCCCCTTTCCTCCTTGGGAAATCGTTGCCACTAGAAATTTAATAGATCCCGTGAAACCAGCGCCTCGCACAGTTTTGGCCTCGAGGCTTCTCCCAACAGCAAACAAACACCAAAACATCGCCTCAGGACCTCTAAATTTAAGTCATTGGCGCCATCACTTTCTTCCTCCAGAACAGCTCTGCAGAAACAAAGTTAATCCAATGTCATTCAGTCACCTTTTTTCCAGTTTCCTGACACGACCCAGGGACCGAATTTCTGTAAACCGTGCAAGTATCTGCTAGACAGGACAGCAGTCATCAAAACACCAGGTCCTTCCTCGGCCCGCCAAGGCCGTTCGAATTTGAAATTCTCCGCCGGCGCTGACGTCATTACGCACGACGCGCGCAGTAACTTCCATGCGACCGCCTCGTCGCTGGAAGTCTGCGTGCTGGTCGCGCCCAGCTGCGTCACCCCAGGAACTGGGGTCTGTGGGCCAGTGTGGCCGTCCCTACGAAGTCTGGCACGACCCCTAAAGTTAGGTCGGAAGACCTGTGGGCAGCTTGAGCGCCGAGGAGTGCCTGAACGCTCAACTCGCCCTGGAAACGTTTTTCCGTACAGCAACATGGCGGCGCCCATGGACTCTTAGAAAAGGAGAAAGCTTTTTTCCTGTGGACTGAAAGGGGCGTTTTTCATGATCACTATTTAGATGGGTGCTGTTTTCATGAGGAGAGTCTGGGAAGGCGGCGTCCGCTTTTCTGACAAGGGAAGAGGTGAGGTGGGAGAGGGGCTGCGGAGTGGGTGGAATGGGCTCCAAGGATTGCGTTGGTACGGCTGCCGAAATTCGGGCTCAGTATTTGATCACTTGCCGGAGGCTCACGGTCCTCTAGTGGTGGCTGACCTGTGAGAGGCTAGGAAGAATCCAAGTGTTTGGGGGCGGGCGGCGAGGGAGTGGATGTGAAGCAGAGACGCCGGAGAGGGGTGCACTAACAACAGTAACAGTAGATCACTTTGCTAAAATAGGATTTCCTCGCTGCTGTGAGTTTGAATCCAGAAACAGGCACTGCCCGGTACCTGGAGAGTGGTGGTGATGAAAGATCTCACAGCTCCAGGAAGTCTGGATACTTGGGTCTGGTAGCAATTGTGCCATTAACTAGCGTTGTTATTTTTGGGCAGCTTGCCTTTCTGCTCTGAGGTTCAGTTTTCCCGTCTGAATTTCTAGCTCTCACTAGCCATTCCAGGACCCTTTTCACCTCAGCTGTGGCCTATGAAGGGGATGGGGAGGAACCAAGGATTATATTAATATAAAAATTATATTAAAATTAGGCAACCGTCTGATAATAAAAAGTCTCCTTGTGGAATACTGTTAGGTTAAACTTTACCTACAGGTTGTTAAATCCTTAGCACTAATGTTTTCCCCAGAAAAGATTAATGGAAACATCATTTGCTTTTCTGACTAGATAGTTGCTGCTTCCAAAGGTGGTTTTACACAAATACAAAATTAAAAACACCTTTAGTACAGAAATAATTGCTTGTATTTCGGTATACATTCACAGTACAGTTCAGCATTTAGCGGTCCTGCTAGCAATTTGCCAGGAAGTCAAGCCTGCCAATTTCCTGATATTCCTGCTGTGCACCCCAACTTCTTAATCCCTGCTGAGGATCTTGAGAAGCAGCAGCACCAAAACCAAAGTAGGCACCAAATTCAAGGTTCTTTTGGTTCCGGTTGTCACATTTCAAGCTAGACTCCAGTAGATGGAAGGATGATCACATGTGAGCCCTGTTTAAAACTTCAATTTTTAAGAGCAAGCACAATTGCAGGAAAAGAAAACAATTCAGAGGGATCATGTGTGCTTACAGTTGTCTTCATGTGGCCTTTTCCCAGGTTTAACCACCAAGGACCCTGACAGTCGGGGTGTCTGAATAACCCTGGTGACTCTTTTCACCATATCAAAACCTGAGTTAAAAGGCTGATGATAACACCAGAAGGTGGCAGGGCTGAGGACCCACTATTAATTTCCTAGGCTGGTGGAGAGTGAATAAATGTTCTTCCAACCTTACCTTATGGCTTCTGGTCAAAGCAAAGAAGTGTCATGGAAAGTGTTGGGTGGTGACAGTGCAAAAAGAGACTTGACGGGGAGGGAGCAGCATCTCTTGATAAAGGTGGGGAAGAGAAGATATGGGGAAAGCCCTGAATTCCTCATGGAAGGCGAATCTCAGAGGGGAGCGGAGCAGAGGGCTTATGATCTGTGCTTTGGCCAAGGGTGGGAGTGGAAGAGGTGGGGACAGGACAGTGGTTTGGAAGGAGCATCACTGAATACTTAAACTGAGTGCCCACACACTCAGCAGTGGTCCCACAGGCTGTGATCTTCACGTCTACTCTAACAAGCCTCCCAGGCTAGAGGGCTGTTGCAGTGGGTGGGGGTGGGAGGAAGGGAGAGCAGTAGGGGGAGAAGGCGGAGACTCCAGGCCATGTAAGGAGAAGCAAGGTGATTGTGTGGTCTTTCCACAGTTGAATTAGATGTGCCCCACCAGTTATGATGGGAATCAATTTAAATATACTTGCTTGATCCTGTCGCTTGACAGGATGATTTGTTATAGCACAACTTACATAATTCAAATGGACAAAAACGTTAGTATCATTCACAGTATCTTAAGATACATTTCTTTTGAATAGGAGCATCCTTTCTAGTACTGTGAAGTCTACAAGATGTATCTAGAAAATTTACTACTGTTGAAAATGAAGACTGCTTAAATTGAATGGGTGTGGGGAAAAGGGACTATGGTTTTTCTTTTTGATTAATTACTGTAACAGTGTCTTTCAGGCTGCTGAGGGAGTTTCGTGTTTTCTTTAGATGTCATTAGGTGTTCAACCTCTTCCAAGACAACTTTGATGCTATCTGAATTCTCCTATTTAGCTAGCACTGAAATGGCTCTTGAGTCCACCACTCCTTTAGAATAGCATTAATTTTTGTTACACATCTTACAAAGGGGAGTGCTGCTGGGTATTTAGGTCCACATTCTATTTTAAAGCTGTATATTCAGTTTTCGTAAATTGTTCTTGAAGGCCCAATTATCATCCCTGTCCATTTGGTAAGTGTCATGTCTTTATCATCTTCTAGACTCTAGCTATCTGTGCCATCTCATACTCCTTTTTTTTTTTGAAACATAGTTTCACTCTTGTTGCCCTGGCTGGAGTGCAGTAGTGCAGTCTCGGCTCACTGCAACCTCTCCCTCCTGGGTTCAAGTGATTCTCATGCCTCAGCCTTCTGAGTAACTGGGATTACAGGCGCATGCCACCAAGCCCAGCTAATTTTTGTACTTTTAGTAGAGGCAGCGTTTCACCATGTTGGCCAGGCAGGTCTTGAAATCCCGACCTCAGGGGATCTGCCCGCCTCGGCCTCCCAAAGTGCTGCGATTACAGGCGTGGGCCACCACGCCCAGCCACTCCTTTCTGACCTTCTTCAGGTTCTTCCAACAGTTGGAAATTGAGAGGTACTCCTACTCCTGAGCCTGTGGTGACTGCCATCATGTGTCACTGTCACTCTTAGGCTTGTCCCTTCTTCCCTCTAATTCATTTCTGACACTATTTCTATCTTGAGATAGTGTCACATCTCCCAAATTCATTGTACAGACATGAATGATTACATTATTGGTCACTGGTGATCAACTCAGCCTTCATCCCTGCACTCAGTAAGGCTACAGGGGCTGTGAGCCAGGAACTGTGGATGAAAACCAATGTACATCATAATATCACTCATGGAGTTAGAAATTTGAATCTAAATGCTATGATTATTAATTGTGCCATTAAGCACTCATTTATTTCTTATTCTGTCCCCTCTTAAGTTCTCCACTGCACTGGATTTAGAAAGCAATATCTAGAACTCTAATCCATCTTTTGAAAAAAGGTTAGTTCTGAGAAACCTAGTTATCCAAGGGGTACTGCTCAGAACCAATTACAGATCTAGACTCTTAACCTTGCGGTTTTGCTAGGGTTTAGTGCTTCTGATGTGCTGTTAAAATTGCATTTTCTCTGACTAGAACAATTTTTTTCTTTTTACCTTATTACTCCATTGGTAGTAGTGATTAAGTAGGGCAGATGATACTGGAGAATGGGCTAACTTACTATGACAAGTGTAGTTTGCAAAAACAAGGGATTACCTGCTAACAGCACCTTCTGAAATTCTGTGCCCCTCTCTAGATAGGTTTATCTCATTAAAAAGGGTGAATTCACGTAGCTAATGTAGTGTTCTTTGCTTTTACAGGCTACTTTGTCCTTTTAAGGATTCAATGACTTCCTGACTTGGAGGATGTGGACCTAGTGGCTAGACCCAAGGACCAAAGCAAGAAGTCGTGGGGGGCCCAGGAAGACAGAAGGATCACATTGGGATTCCAGACATAAGATCAGGTTTTAACCCCCTTTGGCCAAATTTTGGCTGAAAATGTTGAATTATCAACTCTGAAATTAAAAAGAAAGTTTATATTAAAACATTGCAATTTTCCTTAGAATTTCTGTATATATTAACATCATGAATGATAAATTCTCTTCAATGTGCATGTCAGGTTTTTGTACTTGTATATCAAATCTATCTGTGTGTATGAAGTGTATGTTTATTGAAATACAAGACATTTAAGAAGCTGATCTGGAAAGTTGGATTTTAATTCTAGTTCCTAATTCCCAGAGGCTTTTTTAAAGGAAGGGAATGTCTGTGGTACACCAGTTGTCAGCTGGGTGGTTACTGGATCATCTTTCTTTTATCAACAAGATAAACTATCAACTTCACCAGCATCATGAACCTTGTTGCCGTAAAAAGGAGTTCACTACTTCTGTTCACTTTGAGTCTCTTCAAATGGATTCTGTGTCCTCCTCTGGAGTCTGCGCTGCATTTATTGCTTCTGACTCTTCCACTAAGCCAGAGAATGATGATGGAGGAAATTATGAAATGTTCACACGAAAATTTATTTTTCGACCTGAACTGTTTGATGTCACCAAACCTTATATAACTCCAGCTGTTCATAAAGAATGCCAGCAAAGTAATGAAAAGGAAGATCTGATGAATGGTGTTAAAAAAGAAATCTCCATTTCTATTATTGGGAAGGTAGAAAGTTTTAAGAAATACTTATTTTTCTCCAGAAAACATAATTGAGATTTATTATCTAAATGTCTTAAATATCTAGTGATTCGTAAAGTATAAAGAAGAATCAGTAAAACCCAAAAAGGCTTTAGCATATCCGAAATAATTTGTAGCTTTTTTCTAGCTTCAACTATTCTTAGAAGACCAAATTGCATAGTATTTCAAAAATAAGCAAAGTTGGCTGGGAAGTGAATTCTCTGTAAATTAAGCAAAGAAAATAAACCCAGACAGCAAAAAAACAAACAAAAAGCCAAACAAAAAACTCCCAAAAAACCCTTTTCTTGATTAGGCATTTGTATTAATTGAATATGTTTACAACTGTTTTTGCTTAAAAAAAAAAGTTTTTCTACAAAATTTCTAAGCAGTAAGTGGTTTTTCGGAGGTTTTTAGAGAGCTATCCCTTGGAGATATGTAATAAAAGTTTGTAAGAAGGTTGATTGTTTTAAAAGTTTCTAGTGATACAAGTAGAAAGCTCCTGTGGTAAATATACCTGTTTGTAAAGTATATGTATTTGTATATTCACACTGGTGCAATCTTTTAGTAGAGTTTTGGGAATGCCATACAGGATCAAATTAATTATGCTTTAATACTTTTTATCTCTTTCAGGAATTTAGAGGTGATTTTACAAAGTCCATTTTAGATATCTGATATCAGCATTGTCTTTTTTACTTATTTTTATTTATTTGTTTATTTTATTTATTTATTTATTTATTTATTTATTTTTTTGAGACAGAGTCTTGCTCTGTCACCCAGGCTGGAGTGCAGTGGTGCTATCTCAGCTCACTGCAAGCTCCGCCTCCCGGGTTCACGCCATTCTCCTGCCTCAGCCTCCCGAGTAGCTGGGACTACAGGCGCTTGCCACCACGCCTGGCTAATTTTTTGTATTTTTAGTAGAGACGGGACTTCACTGTGTTAAGCCAGGGTGATCTTGATCTCCTGACCTCATGATCTGCCCGCCTCGGCTTGAGCCACTGCACCCGGCCTCAACATTTTCTTTTTTAGTGATAGGATTAACATTCATTACTCACAGAACAAACGTTTGAGCTTTTTCTATGTGCCATTGTATGCAGAGTGATGAAACAAGATAAACATAATCCCTCCCTGATGGATCTTATAATTCGGTGAAGAAGAAAGATATTAAATATGAAAGTTTGTTGAGAATTAGAATAAGGAAAGTAATAAAGAAAATACATTTTCTGAAATGGAACTTTTTAATATTGTGACTTTTTTCTTGTGCATATTTTTCTTTTTTTAATTTTAATTTTAATTTTTAAGTTCACAGGTACATGTATAGGTTTGTTATATAGATACATTTGTGTCATGGGGTTTTGTTGTACAAATTATTTCATCACCCAGGTATTAAGCCAAGTACCCATTAGTTATTTGTCCTGATCCTTTCCCTCCTCCCATCCTCTGACCTCCATCCTCCAGTAGGCCCCAGTATCTGTTGCTCCCCTCTATGTGTTCATGTGTTGATCCCCCTTTTTTTTTTGAGACGGAGTCTTGCTCTGTTGCCCAGGCTGGAGCGCAGTGGCGTGATCTCGGTTCACTGAAACCTCTGCCTCTCAGGTTCAAGCAATTCTCCTGTCTCAGCCTCCCGAGTAGCTGGGATTATGTGTGTCCACCACCATACCTGGCCAATTTTTTGTATTTTTAGTAGACACCTTGTTGGCCAAGCTGGTCTTGAACTCCTGATCTCAGGTGATCCACCTGCCTCGGCCTCCCAAAGTGCTGAGATTACAGGTGTGAGCCACCATGCCCAGTCCCCTTTTTCCTTTCATCAAATATTTATTGATCATTTACTATGTGTCACACACAGAAAAGAAAATATTTAGCATTGTCCGAGGTCTTAGTAAAATAGTATGTTGTAATATAAGTAATTCAGATAATAACAAGCCTTTGTAAAGGACTTTATAGTTTTCAGGGTATGGGCATTAATTTTTAATGTTTAATCTCTCAGGTTGGGTAAATTTCTCATAACATGGAAAAAAATAGATGAGCCTATGTAATAAATGTAATCTTGATGACACCTTCTGATATGCTAAAGCAAATTATACAATATTAAGTCCACTTATTTATTTAGCCAACAGACATTTATTGTTAGCATGCTAAGAGTTTGACACAAGGTAAGCACTGGAGTTTCAGCCATAAAAAGTACAAAGTCCTTACTCTATATTGCATGGCCTTACATATTCTTTTCTATGGAATTGTTAGATATAGAACAGTGTCAATATAAATCTGATTCATACCTAACCCTCATCAGTCATAAGCACATTGGAATTTCTTTTGATGATAGCACCTGGCTAGTTCCTCTTCTCAGAAATAAAGGAAATTGAGAATAACTATACCATATATAAAGTGATAGATGGCACTGGTAACTTCATACGGTGTCATAGTTTCCTTGTATTTCATGGGTGCTGATGCTACACTTTATCATGTGGAACTAGTTCTTTTTTTTTTTTTTTTTTTTTTTTGAGACAGAGTCTCGCACACCATTCTCCTGCCTCAGCCTCCCAAGTAGCTGGGACTACAGGCGCCCGCCACCATGCCTGGCTAATTTTTTTTTTTTGTATTTTTAGTAGAGATGGGGTTTCACCATGTTAGCCGGGATGGTCTGGATCTCCTGACCTCGTGATCCGCCCGCCTTGGCCTCCCAAAGTGCTGGGATTACAGGCGTGAGCCACCGTGCCCGGCCAGAACTAGTTCTTATTAATAGCAGATAAAGCTGAGGTGACCTTTTACAATCCATTTTGTTTATGTTGTTGTTTTTAATTTACTTTGGGAAAGCTTACCTCCTCACTCCATACCCTTTGCATTGATTTTGACCTCAGTAGACAATTACTACTATTAATTATTAATTATTATTAGACAGATATAAGACATAAATAATGTTATAATGAAAAAGCAAAATATTAATGGCAAAATAACTTTTCCCCTGTAATTGATCTACCCTTTAGAAGCGTAAAAGATGTGTTGTTTTCAATCAAGGTGAATTGGATGCTATGGAATACCATACAAAGGTAAGTGTAAAATGTTCATTGATCACATTGGAAGATTAATGTGAAGTAGTAGAAAATAAATGGACAACATAAATAAGGATTTTTTTTCAAAATCAAGCAATCATTTTGATCAGGCTTAGCACTTAATATATTTATTGTTAATTTTATAGTAATGAACAGTTTAAACCAGTTTTGTCTTTTTTTTGTTTTTTTTTTTGAGACAGAGTCTCATTCTGTTGCCCAGGCTGGAGTGGAGTGGTAGTGGTGTGATCTCAGCTCACTGTAGCCTCTGCCTCCCGGGTTCAAGCAATCTCATGCTTTGGCCTCTTCTGAGTAGCTGGGATTATAGGCGTGTGCCACCATGCCCTGCTAATTTTTTGTATTTTTAGTAGAGATGGTGTTTCACCATGTTGGCCAGGCTGGTCTCAAACTCCTGAGCTCTGGCCATCCGCCAGCCTCAGCCTCCCAAAGTGCTAGGATTTTACAGGAGTGAGCGACTGCATCCAGCCTAAACCAGTTTTTATTGAAACTTCATGTACTTCTATTAGTTTAAATATTTAACAAAGTAAACTTATGCTATATTGGTTAAGTTTAGAGATTTAGAGATTATGAAATCCTATTGTCTAGATAAAACAATATATTAAGATAGTGGCAGAAGAGAGCATGAGTAATGTGAAGGATATGTTTCTAGAACATAGTGATAAATGAGATCAGAGAGTTAAAGAAATGAGAAGAAACAGAATGAACACAAATATTTTAAGCTTAATTTTTTTTTTCCATGGAGCACCTTTGAAATGGCAAAATTCAGTCTGGAATTCAGTCTTGTTGAATTAATGTGATGGTAGAACCCTGGGTTTTTTTCCCTTTCTTTCTTGTTGTAGTAGAATATACATAAATTTTTCCATTTTTAACCATTTTTAGGTGTAAAATTCTGTGGCATTAAATACATTCACAGTGTTGTACCACACCACTGCTGTTCATCTCTAGTACTTTTTCATCATCCCAAACTGGAACTCTACCATTGTTTAATAACTCCCCATCCCCACTGTCCCCCAGCTGCTGGTATCCTTTATTCTACTCACTGTGTCTGTGAATTTGCCTATGGTAGATATTTCATATAAGTGGAATCACACAATGTTTATCTTTTTGTATCTGGCTCATTTCACTTAGTATAATGTCTTCAAGGTTCATCCATGTTGTAGCATTTATCAGAATTTCCTTTTTAAGGGTGAATAATATTTCATTGTTTGTATATACTACATTTTGTTTATTCATTTATTTGTTCATGGTCATTTGGGTTGTTTCCACATTTTGGCTATTATGAATAATGTTTCTGTGAACATTGGTGTACAAGTATCTGTTTGAGACCCTGCTTTTTTTAGGTATATACCCAGAAGTGGAATTGTTGGATTAGCTTTTATGTTTAACTTTCATTTTTTCTTTTGAGGCAGGGTCTCACCGTGTTGCCCAGGTTGGAGTGCAGTGGTGCAGTCATGGCTCACCGTGGCTTTGAACTCTTGGGCTCAAGTGATCCTCTTGCCTCAGCCTCCTGAGTAGATGGGACTACAGGCATGTGCCACCACGCTCAGCTAATTTTTTATTTTTTTGTAGAGATAAGGTCTTACTATGTTGCCCAGGCTGGTCTTGAACTCCTCGGCTCAAGCAGTCCTCCTGCCTTGGCCTCCCAAAGTGCTGGGAATACAGACAAGAGCCACTGTATGCAGCCCCTGCCCCCCTTTTTTTTAATCATAGCCATTTTGACGGATATAAAGTGGTATCTTATTGTGGTTTTCGTAAACACATTGGGTTTTAAATGTTCTGAAGACAGCTGAATACACAAATGTTAAATCCCTCAATATGAGCAGTTTATCTGTTAATTTTGGAAATACACCTATTTTCTGGAAATGACACTTGCAAGGTTAACTGCAGAAATACCAGGAAAATCCAGGGTATTTATATCTATAAAAAAATTAATAAGATTTACTTTCACTTTAAAGTTTACATGAAATTAGAGAATAGAATTTCTTGAATTCATGTATATTCTAATTGCTACATACTTGTATTAATCATAAATACAAATTATGAAATGTGCTGCAGAATGGGATCAAACTCTTAAAAAGTAGTAGGACAGAATATTTGCTGAATCAGATTTAGAGGTTTCACTATCCGGTAGTGCCAGTCCTGCCCATCCCCATCCTTTTCTCATCACTCCTCTTTTTAATAAATTTGTTTTCTTTCCCCATATAAATTTTAGGATCAATGATAACATCTAGTTAGAAAACCTATTGCCATTTTTATGGCATCAAGTTAAATTTCTAAATTAAATTAGGGCAGTGTTGACATCTTTAAGATGTTGGTGATTCCACCCCAAAACATGAATGTATTTTTCCATTTGTTCACGTTTTGTTTTGTCGTTGTGTAAAATTTTCTTTATAAAGGCCTTGCAGGTTTCTTGTTAAGTTGTAGTAATTTTTTGTTGTTGTATCTCTTGGATTTTCCAGATATATAACTCTTTCAAATAGTAGTAATTTTACTTATACCTTTCCAATTATCATGTTTCCGATTTCTTCTCTAATTCTGTAGGGTGGAAATTATAATACAATATTAAAGAATATTTGTGTGCATAATAAATATAAGTAATATATGTGAGCATAGTTACTTTGTCTTGTCCTTGACAAGGGGGATAATTTCATCATTAAGCATAATACTGGGTTTCAACTGAGTTGGAAATAACATGTTAGGCATATATGGAGATTGAACAGATTTTTTTTTTCTTTTTAAAAAATTTTTTTCCGTGAACCTATTGATCCTATTGAAGGAGACCGAATAGATTTTTCCTATGATTCTTCCTCAATTAACCATCCTTGCATTTGCAGAATATATTCCAAATGATCATGATGTTACTATTTTTAAAATGTTCTACTGGATTTTTTTTTTGTGTGACAGAGTCTCGCTCTGTCGCCCAGGCTGGAGTGCAGTGGCGCATCTCCGCTCACTGCAAACTCTGCCTCCGGGGTTCATGCCATTCTCTTGCCTCAGCCTCCCGAGTAGCTGGGACTACAGGCGCCCGCCACTACGCCCAGCTAATTTTTTGTATGTTTTTAGTAGAGACGGGGTTTCACCGTGTTAGCCAGGATGGTCTCAATCTCCTGACCTCGTGATCTGCCCGCCTCGGCCTCCCGAAGTGCTGGAATTACAGGCGTGAGCCACCGCGCCCGGCCTCTTCTGGATTTTATTTGCTAATGTTTTATTTGGGACAGTCATAAGAGAGATTGGTCTGATATATTTACTTCTTCGGCCTTATATATAATTATATATGTAAATATGTAGGATGTTTGCATGCTGGAGAACTTATTAGCCCTCTCGTGTTGGAAGCTAGAAGTTTTCCTCCTTTTTACTTTCCAATTTTCTGGAGCAATAGAAAAATAATTGGGATAATTTGTTCTTTAAAAGTTTGATAAAGTTTGATAGAACCCCCACTTTGTAACCATCTCAGTGTGTTGCTTTTTGTGGTGGATACTTTTTTGGCAACTTTACTTTTTTCCTCTTTTCTTTTTTCTTTATTTATTGATAGAAGAATTTAATGGTGAGACTTTTTCTCTGGGGACAGCTTTAGCAACATCATGTAAGTTCCGATGTGTTGTGTTTTAATTGTCATGGGGGAAGGTTTTTAGTAACAAAATCAGGTTTTTTAATAGAGAACAGGATTTTCAGGTTTTCTGTTTCTGTTGATGTCAGTTTTCACAAGTTTTATTTTCTAAGAAATGTGTTAATTTCAGGCTGGACATGGTGGTTCATGCCTGTAATCACAGCACTATGGGGAGGCCGAGGTGGGCAGATCACTTGGTGTTAGGAATTGGAGACCAGTCTGGCCAACATGGTGAAATCCCATCTCTACTAAAAATATAAAAAAATTAGCCAGGTGTGGTGGTGGGCACCTATAACCCCAGCTACTCGGGATGCTGAGGGAGGAGAATTGTTGGAACCTGGGAGGTGGAGGTTGCAGTGAGCCGAGATCATGCCACTCCATTCTAGCCTGGGTGACAGAGAGACTCCCTCTCAAAAAAATAAAAAACAAAAAACAGAAATATGTTCATTTCATCCTAGTTGTCAAATTTGTTAGCATGAAGTCATGTTATCTTATGCTTTCTTTTAATGTCTGTAGGATCTGTGGTGATAATAACTTTTTCATTGCTTTTATTAGTAATTTGTGGTTTTTTTAAATAGGTAAAATATACGTATCATAAAATTTACTGTTTTAACCATTTTTAGATGTACAATTTAGTGGCACTGAGTACATTCAGAGTGTCATGCCATCATTACCGCATCCAAACTGAAACTACACATTAAATAGTAACTCCCCACTACCCCTTCCCCTGCTACCTGGTAACTAGTATTCTACTTTCCGTCTCTGTGAATTTGCCTATACCTCATATAAGTTAAATCACATAATACTTGTCCTTTTGCATCTGGCTTATTTCACTGTGTCTTCAAGGTTCATCCATGTAGCATATATCAGAATTTCTTTCCTTTTTAAGGCTGAAAAATATTCCATTTTATGTAAATATTACATTTTGCTTATCCATTTGTTTATGGACTTTTGCGTAGTTTCTACCTTTTGGCTGTTGTGAATAATGCTTCTCTGAAGACAGGTGTACAAATATCTATTCCAGTTCTTGCTTTTAGTTCTTTTGGATATATACCCAGAAGTGGAATTGCTGGATTTTATCGTAATTCTGTGATTAATTTTTGGAGGAAGCACCATACTGCCTTCCACAGTGGTTCTATCATTTTACATTCCTACCAGCAATACCCAAGGGCTCCAGTTTCTCCACATTCTTGCCAACACTTTTGTTTTTGATAATAGCTATCCTAGTAGGTGTGGAGTAGTATCTCATTGTGGTGTTGATTTGTATTTACCTAATGGTTAGTAATGTCGAGCATCTTTTTATGTGCTTGTTGGCCATTTGTATATTTTCTTGAGAGAAATGTCTGTTTGTATCCTTTGTTCATCTTCTGGGCTGTTTGTTTTTTTTCTTGTTGAGTTTTAGAAGTTCTTTATATATTCTGGATATTAACCCCCTATCAGATATATGATTTACAAATATTCAAAGAACAAGCTTTTAATTTAGTTAATTTTCCTTACTGTCTCTGTGTTTTCCATTTTATTGACTTCTGTTTTTTTTTTTTTATTATTTCTTTTGGTTTACTTTGCTCTTCTTTTTCTAACTTTTTTAATTTTTAATTTTCTTGGGTATTTTCTTAAAGTGGAATGTTATGTCGGTTAACTTACATCTTTTTTTCTTTTCTAACTTAAGCACTTAAAGCTGTAAGTTTCCCTCTAAATCACTGCTTTGGTTGCCTTCCACGTATTTTGATATTTGTATTTTCATTTTGATTCAATAAAAAGTTATTTTCTGATTTTCCTTATTATTTCATCTTTGACTATATGAATTATTTAGAAGTGTTCTATTTCATTTCCAGATAATGAGTTTATCTCAGTGTCTTGTTCTTGATTTCTAACTTAAATCCAATGGGGTATAGAACATACGCTTGGGATTTCGGTCCTTTTACATTTCTAGAACCTTGTTTTATGGCCCAGCATACGAGTTATCTTTGTGCCTGTATTATATGCTTTTGGGAAGAATATGTATTGTCTATACATATTCTTTCCAAAAATTGTTAGATGCAGTGTTCTATGAATGTCAGATGCAGTGTTAGAGGCAGTGTTCTATGAATGTCAGATAAAGTTAGTTGATAGTGTTTTTCAGAACTTCTGTGTCTTTAGAGATTTTTGCATTAATTTCTCGCTTGCTGGGTAGATTTTTTTGGGTTGGTTTAGAATAGTGTTTAGGGCTAATTATGCCCCTATACTGATGCAAGATCCGTCTAATTACCCAGTACCCCTGTCAAGAACTGTGAAGTGTCTGAAATTTTACCCTATTTGGAAGCTAACAAATTAGCTTGCCTTAGTTTCATGGATGCTAGCAGAAGATAGGAGACTCCTAGGTCAGGGACAAAGGATTTTACTGCTCCTGGCACAGCATGTGCTTTATGCTCACAGGCTCCCTTTGCACCCCATGTCACATGAGGACAATGGCAATCAACATAGTTAGATGCTGTGCATGCAGTGGGTTTCCTATGCATGCAGCAATTCTTTGATTCACAGCTAAGGATCCCAAGCTTAGGGAACTCTCATCTTTTAAGTGGGTTGCAAACAAACCTGTCTGACCTTTTGCCCCAGAGGGAGACTTTATTAACCTGGACAGCATGCAAGTCTATCCTCTGCCTTGGGGAGACACTACTCCATCTTCCATGTTGTATACATATCCTTGGAAATTTTTTCTGGAACAAAAGCTGTCAGTGCCTCTGCTCAGAGACTCAGGATGAATTGTCTCCCAGTTGCCCTGTGAATCATGAGGTGTTCCCATCTGAGTGGTGGAAACAGGCACTATTCTTGGCCCTAGGGAGCATCAGATACTTTTTTTATTTTTATTTTTTAAATTTTTGGGGTACTCATTTTCCCAGCTTCTGATAGTTCCTTCACACACTTGTACTGATCAGTACATAGGTAAATTTCTCTAGTGTGCCTACCTGCAGATTTCCTGAGTTCTCTCTCTGTGGAGCCCTTTCCTCTCTGATATTCTGTCCTGTGAACTGTTAACTGTACTCTCAGTTCCGTCTCCTCAACTCAGGGATTCTTCCAGGCTCTGCTCAGATTCTTCCTTTCTATGGCCTGGAAGCTCTCTCCAGGCAATTTGCTGGGGCTATCGATTTCTTTCCCATTGCTTAGGACTACTGTCCTTCCTTGCCTAATGTTTTAAAAGCTCTTGCTACTGTTTCTCTTTGTTGTTCCAGCCAGTGGAAGTCTCTCGCTGCTTTGAACATTTCTCTTTATCACTGTTTCTTTTAGCAATTTGATTAGGATGTTACATAGTGCGGATTCCTCCTCCTCCTCTTCTTCCTCCTCCCCTGACCCCCACCTCCTCCTCATCCTCTTCAGCAAATTTGGAAATTTTCAGCCATTATTTCCTCAAATACTTTTTCTGTCTTCATTTTGGACACATTTGGTCCTTTTTTTATGTCTCTATGTCACTTCTTAATATGCTCATTTTTTCCTTTACATCTTTGATCATATGAATATAGTATAAATACCTTAATATCACTTTTTACTTTTATTCCCAATATATTTATTTGGACTGCAAGTAAACCTACCTAACCTTTTCTACTAATTTTATCATCTGTATCATTCCTATGTTTCCATTTGGTGATTTTTTCCTTTTATAATAAATTTTTCTGCTTCTTTACATTCCTGATAATTTTAAATTTTTTGTAAGATGTTTCTACGTTAGCTTTTTGGGTAGTTCATATTTTCATATTCGTTTAAATATTCTTGAGCTTTATTCTCAGAAAAAGTTTCTTTGCAACTGGTTGATCTTTCTGAGACTCTCTTTAAGCTCATTTAGTTATGATCAGAGCAGACTTTGGTCTAGAGCTATTTTTTTTTTCCCAATTGCCGAGGCAATGCCCTTGTGAATTGTCTGCCTGATATTCTGTGAGTTATGAGGTTTTCCATTTTGGCATTGGGGAGCACTAACTATTCTCAGCCCTGGGTGAGCCCTGAGGATTGTTTCCTCGGGTCATTTCATCTGGTTCTTCCTTCCTTGCCTTTGGTAGTTTCATCCCATGCATGTGTTGATCGTGACTCAGCTGGAATTCTGGGCAGATCCCCTGCAGCTCTTAGGAGCTCTGTCTATGCTGTCTCCTCTCTGGCACCTTCCTTGGCCTTTCTAGACTCCAAGCTCCATCTCCTTAACTCAGAGAGACTATTGGACTCTGCATGTGTCTTCCCTGTGCCTGGGAACTTTCTGAAGGCAGTAAGCTGGAGCGGTCCTTTGTTTTTGCTGTTTAGGGACCACTGTTCTACACTGCATGGCATCTGAAGTCTGAAAGCCTTTTTTTTTTTTTAAACATACCAACCATCCAACCAACCAACCAACCAACCAAACAAACAAACAAACATATTTTGTGCATTTAAAAAAAGTAATTTCAGATGAAAGGGTAAATCTGATCCATGATACTCCATCTTGTCCAGAAGGGGAACTTGGGTTTTATTTTTTATAATTATTTTAGTTGTATTTTTATAAAACTTTGTTTATATGTTTGTTTTATAGAGTTATGTTTTTCTTTATAATTCAAGCTATGTTTTGTGAAAGAAAAGGTATGTTTATTTTAAAATTAGATAACCAGAGAAATCTAAGATTAAGTGTTGTGATTTAAACTTAATTCTCCCTATAGATGATGATGATGATTTTTTTCTTATATAGGAGTAATATGCTACCACTCAACCTCTATTGAAAGGTTGGCAGCCCTGAGACCTCCTTTTATAATTTAGCATGTTATGGATGTATTTCTCCTCCCAAAGGAATGAAGAGCAGATACTTCCTCATGCAATCCCTATAGATTAGAAATCCCATTTTCTTCTAGAAACATTCAGATTATCAAATTTACCTTATACATGTTTGAGGATATATTTTCTTACATGTATTGTTTGGTTATTTAGTTGTCGGTGAATTTGTGAGGGTTGTTTCACTCTGCAGTTGGGAAACAGCAGTTCAAAGGCGTGCTCGCACATTCTTTTCATTGTAGTACAGAATTATTTTACTGTAAGTGTTAAGGATTTTGATTTCAGTTTATAAACTCAGATATTCAAAGCACAGTCAATGTTCTTTTTTAATGTCAACGTTCTTTTAATGTACTTAAAATTCTCTTACAGATCAGGGAGCTGATTTTGGATGGATCTTTACAATTAATCCAGGAAGGTCTCAAAAGTGGTTTTCTTTATCCACTTTTTGAAAAACAGGACAAGGGTAGTAAGCCCATTACTTTACCACTTGACACCTGCAATTTGTCAGAATTATGTGAAATGGCAAAGCATTTGCCTTCTCTGAATGAAATGGAACATCAGACATTACAATTGGTGGAAGAGGATACATCTGTTACAGAACAGGATTTATTTTTGCGAGTTGTTGAAAACAACTCTAGCCTTACAAAAGTGATTACTTTAATGGGACAGAAATACCTGCTACCACCGAAAAGCAGTTTTCTTTTATCTGACATTTCTTGTATGCAACCACTTCTAAACTGTAAGTAATTATTGTGTTTGTTATTAGAAAAAGATAATTTTTCCGTGGGCTGAAAAGTTAAGAGCTAGTCTGAAATTTGAAGATGGGTCAGCATTTATGAGGATAGGGTAGACACTTTTCCTTGGGTTATTTGTCTCTTAGGTTTAATTTTAAGGTGCTGACTTTTGCTTTTTTTAAACAAATAAATATTGTGAATAAAGAGTCAAAAGCTAATTTCTAAGAGAACAAATATAGTTACTTCTCTGTACTTAGGAATTTGGTATGCAGTTGTGTTTAACCAAATCACTTTTTTTTTTTTAACTTTTTTTCATAGCAAAGTAGAAACACTTCAGTTATGAATATCAATTCCCACATCATTCCTAGCCTTGTATAAAGGATACCATTTAGGCTAGTGTTCAAGCTCATTGTCTAAAATATCTTGAAACATTTTCCTGTACAAAGTTAAAAAATTTAAATATTGAAGTCCGCAGTCACACAGACCTGTATTTGACTTTAGATTCTGAAGCTTATTTAACTGTGAGTCTTTGGGATATTCATTTCACAAAACCGAGCCCCAGTCTCCAGTCTATAAAATGGACATGATAATACCTGCTGCTTAGGGTCATTTTGAGGTATATTGATCAGATTGAATTTAATGTGCTGTTTATTGTTATTTGGACATTTTATAGCAAAATTTTAAGTTATTGAGCAACTACAACACAACTTACTAATGAAAAGCTTCTTTTAATTGCTATCAAGCCATCTTACACTTGAGTGGTTATCCATGTAGCAGTGCCATAAATTCTTCAGAGTAAATGACAGGATAACAAATTAATGAGAAAACCATGCTATGCATGAACATTTTTTCTCTTCTTTTTGATCTTTGTTACTCTAATAGCTTAAAAAGTGTCACTTCTTTATTTTAATTTGCATTCTTTTGATTACTTATGAGATTGTACACATTTACAAAAATATACCTATGTTTATAAAAGGGGGAGAAAGGACAGCTCTTCCTTACAGTAAAATTCCAGTTAATAAATGAATGGAATGATGGATCTAGAGAATTTCCATCTGACAAACACCATAATAATTGGATGTCAAAATAGTGGATGAAAAGATGAGACAGGATATTTTCATGGTCTTAAAGTATCTCCTCCCAAGATACTTGTTAATTACAAGGGAAAAACTGGTGAAACTCAGCAGACAACACTTTAACCAAAGACTCTTTAACATCCTTTATCTCCTGATATGTTGCACTGATAGGGCATAGCAGGCATTACTTTGGTGGTCCTCTTGCAAAAAATAAGTAATCTAAATTTAATCATGAGAAAATACTAGACCCAGATTGAGGGACATCCTATAAAATAATTGGTAGCCTTTAAAAGTTTCAAAATCATGAAAGACGAAGAAAGACCAAGGAACTTTTCCAGGTTGGAGGAGAGTTAGGAGGGATGGCAGCTAAATGCAATGTTTGATCCTGGCTTTGATCCTGGGTCAGAAAAAGTACATTAGTAAATAATTGGAGAAGTTTTATTATGGCCAATAAGTCACTTGTAAAGGCTGAAATTATTTTAAAATAAAAAGTAAAAAAAAGACCTAGATTTCTTAGAACTATATTAATATGGCTGACAAGACGCATAGGGAATTCACAGATCATTAGTGTTCAGCTTACTGAGCTGTAGTCATCTGCAGATAGTCTCTGCAAAAATTGCAATAGGTAACATTATGATACAATTCTAGAGGTAAAGGAAACATCTAATATTTAATGATAAATTACTCTGTTTGAATAAATGCTATATACAGATCCTTTTGGTGCATTCCATTATATTCGTGTCCATAGTGAAATCACTTGAGTTTTGAAGAACATGTTTAGTTTTTAAAGTGATCACATAGAGAAGGTATTTTCTGAAATTGTATCTTTGTTTTCAGATAGGAAAACATTTGATGTAATTGTGATAGATCCACCATGGCAGAACAAATCAGTTAAAAGAAGTAATAGGTAAGTGGAAATGAAAGCATTTGCTTTCTAAAAAAACTGTAGTCCTTTGTACATTATAGTTTAATATACTATTGGCATTACTTTATGATATAGATTATCTGAAACTACTAAAATGCTTTCAATAGTTTTAACAGCTTAATTTCCTTAACTAGTTAATTCTCTTGAACTGTAACTATATATAAGTGTAAGAATGTCAAAAGTAGTGCATTTATTAATGCCAGAAGCAGTTCAGGGCTGTTTCTGTTAACACCAAAGGACAACATATTTGTCTTCTTTGATATCGAATTCTAAAGTTTAGAAATATGTGCCAAGATATTTCTAGTTTTTCTTAATGAAGTGTTATGAATGAATTTGTCTAATTCATTCTTAAATTTGTTTTTAATTTTTTAGTTTATGTTACTTCTTACGGCGATAAGTTATTTACTAAGATGATATTTCCTTTCAATAGCATTAAACATTTTTTTCCTTTCAATTCTTTATTTTATTTTATTTTATTTTATTTTATTTTGAGATGGAGTCTCACTCTGTTGCCAGGCTGGAGTGCAGTGGCGTGATCTTGGCTTACTGGAACCTCTGCCTCCCGGATTCAAGTGATTCTTCTTCCTCAGCCTCCCGAGTAGCTGAGAGTACAGGCGCACGCCACCATGCCCAGCTAATTTTTGTATTTTTGGTAGAGACGGGGTTTCACCATATTGGCCAGGCTGGTCTCGAACTCCTGACCTCATGATCTGTCTGCCTCGGCCTCCCAAAGTGCTGGGATTACAGACGTGAGCCACCGTGCCTGGTCTTTTCCTTTTAATTCTAATGAATGTCTTCAGTTACATTGTCTCTCACTTTTCGGTTTTCTAGACTAAAAAATTCCAATTTCCTTGACTTAAACTTCATATGAAATTTCTTCTTCTCCACAGTGATCCTCACCTTTCTTATGCTTCTTGTTTATGAGCTGTGCCAGTAGGATTTGTTTCTTTTCTTTCCTTTTTCTTCTTCGTCTTCTTTTTTTTTTATTTTGAGATAGGGTCTCACTCTGTTGCCCAGGCTGGAATGCAGTGGTGCAATCACAGCTCACTGCAGCCTCAAACTTCTGGTTCAGATGTGCCTGCTGCCTAAGCCTCCTGAGTAGCTGGGACTACAGGTGTATGCCACTACACTCAGCTATTTAAACATTTTTTTTGTAGAGACAATGTCTTGCTATGTTGCCCAGGTTGAACCCCTAGTCTCAAGTGATCCTCCTGCCTCAGCCTCCATAGTGCTGAGATTACAAGTGTGAGCCATCATGCCTGGCCAGATTTGTTTCTTTTAAAGTTGCAAGAGTCATACAAAGAATTCATGTATCTGTTTTCTGTGTGTGTAGATATCTATATCTTTATATACTTTTTTTGTGAGTTACTTGAGAATGAATTAATTAAGAGAAAGGGTAAGTTAGCCTTGAATATTTCAGTATGTATTTCCTAAAAACAAAGATAATTGTTTTACATAATGTAATTATCAAAATAGGTAATCAACATTGATATAATATTCTTATTGATTTGGCACTATTATGTACAGACATTATTCAGGCTACACTGATTGTCCCAGGAATGTTCTTTGTAGCAAATAAAAGTCTGGATTATACATGTTCAGTTGTCATACTTCTTCAGTATCTTTTGAGTCTCTTTCTTTGACTGATTTTAATTTGTATCCTTACCCCTGAGAAATTGTAACTATGAATATAAAAGCTTTCAGTAAGTTTTGTTAGTTTAGCAAATTTTTGATCCTATGGGTGGCTTTGGAAACTACCTTAACTTGCAGTTGGTTTTAGAAGTGAGGTGTCTTCTGGACTGCGACTTCAGACTTTGCAGTTTGGCTAACTCTGGGTGATGTATTTTTATTAATAGTTCTCTTGGATGTGTACCTAGAAGTGGAATTACTACACCATGTAATTCTATCTTTAAATTTTTGAGGAGCTATCAAACTAATTTCTACAGTGCCTGCACCATTTTATATTCCCACTGGCAATGAGGGGTCTAGTTTTTCCACATTCTCGCCATTTTCTTTCTGTTTTTTTTTGCATACTTTCCATTGTATCACATAAATATGCATATTTTAGAATTTGCTCAGTAATTTCTATGAAATTAGAGCTAGAAGAGGCGATATGAATATTTCCTCTTTCTCCACACAAATCAACCCAATTAAATTAAGGCAATCAAGGAATCTGCAGTTATTGAAACCATGTACTTTCAAATTTTTGACCTGACATTCTTCATACTGTAGCAAAATTAGTTCTTTCATCACTTCGATTATGAGAAATACTAGTCTGCGGGAAGAGCACTTGTTTAGATGGCAGGAAACTTGGGTGCTTGAGATCTGAATTCTTTTGCTTATTTATTTATTTATTTTTATTTTATTTTATTTTTTTTGAGACAGAGTTTCGCTGTTGTCACCCAGGCTGGAGTGCAATGGTATGATCTCGGCTCATTGCAACCTTCACCTCCTGGGTTCAGGTGATTCTTCTGCCTTAGCCTCCTGAGTAGCTGGGATTACAGGTGTCTGCCACCACACCCGGCTAATTTTTGTATTTTTTTTGTATTTTTTTTTTTTTTTAGTAGAGATGGGGTTTCACTATGTTGGCCAGGCTAGTCTCAAACTTCTGTCCTCAGGTGATACACTTGCCTCGGCCTCCCAAAGTGTTGGGATTACAGACATAAGCCACCACACCCAGCCCTATGTGTTTTAAGAAATACTTATTGATTGTCCCTGACATACAGTTGTCACATGCTAGAGCTGGATTCCAGTGTTTGTTGCATTTGGCCATTAGGAAGTCATTTACTTTTTTCAGAGTAGGCATAGTGGTAAAAGTCTCATTGGAGTCAACTAAAGAATAAAATAAAGGAGATAAAGTAGGATTTGCATACAAGTCCTTAGCTTAGTTGTAGATGGAAGGTGATGGAATTGAGGGAATTTCTCTTCTGTATTCTCTGTCCTCTTCTTTCTCCTCTCCTCCCCTCCACACCTTTTCCTCTCCTCTTCTTACTCTCTCCTCCCTCTCTCCTCCTTTTCTCGTCTTCTTTTCAAATGAGATAGGATAATCATATTTGTAGGTTGATGGTAAAGAACTACTAGAGAAGTTGAAAATAAGGAGGGGATAATTGGTATTACAAGATACTAGTATATGGGAATAAGAGAATACAACCGGAGGTATAAGCTTTAATAGGTGAAATCATGCCATTTCCTTTAAGAGGAAATGTATGGAAATAGATAAGTAAAGGTATATAAAGGAGAGGGGTTAGGGTTGGGTAGTTGAGGGAGGTTGGCGGCCTTTAGTTTTACTGATGTATGAGTTAACTTTACCTGCTAAGAGAGAGTTTGGTCAAGGGATCTGAAAAGTGGTGAGGGTTTGTGGTACTTGACCAAGGATGAGTAAAAGAATTGATGAGTACTTTAAGATCCTGATAATGGATTTTATAAACTTTTAATACCCAGTTCTTCTGCATTTTCTTCATCTGATTTTCCCTATATAAACAAGTTGAATAAAATTGTGATACTGATTTAAGATTGGAGGTTTGCAGGAACTGTGAGGTTGAAGGGTAAAGGGAGGATGGGAACTGAGAGTGCTAGTGAGAAGACAATGAAACGATTGGTGGTCCACGGGGAAGAAGAGTAAGTGTAATCAGGAATAAACTGCTAGATAAGGTCAAAGAGTAGGTGAGGCATAGGATGTTATTGCCAGAGATTGATGTTTATGGTTTCAGAGAAGGAGCAAGTGTGAGTGACGACAGGGTCCAGGTTATGGCATTGGAGTGGATTATGGAAGTGGGATGAAGGCAGTTGTATTTGTTTAGGTGAAAAATAGTTGAAGTATGTACATTATATGGATTGTGCTTTGAAATTGTTCAGAATAATGGCCAGTTTTGTGTTGGTGAGGTAGTGGGATCTCAGAGCTTAAGTCCTTATTGAATATGTTGAGGATGAAATGGATTCAGTGAGGAACAGTGGAGGTTAACATAGCTGGATAGCATACCTCTCAAAGAGAACAGGGTTTTTTTTGCAAAGGTGGATGAGTTATATCCTAGAAGCAGCAATGGGGAAGCCAGGAGAATAATGACTTCTCCCCTTCCACTGAATGTTGGAGAAGGGGCCATATTCATTTGATTGAATATTGTAGAGCAAGTAGTATTTTTGCAGGACAAATTAGCCATTATACTCTATGGCCAGGAGGTACAAGATTATAGATTTTGTTTTACAAAATGAAAATATGAGGGCTTTAGAGAACCCAGTGGAATTGACTGGGAAGGCAAAAAGCAAGATGATAGATTGGGGGTTGCAAATGCAGTGGGGTGGAGATGAGGGTAGGTGAGATGATAGATGACACGGAGTCAGCATTTTGTGCAGGGTTTGAGGATTCTAGGGCTAGGAGAAGCTTCATTGGAATAGATTGGCTTTAGCATTACCAATTTTGCAACACTGATTTGGTGCCAGGTAAGGCTTGTATGGTTTGACTTAGGTTATTGAGAGACTCGTTTCAAGACTCACTGTGACAGGGCTCCTGTGTAACGTAGAGTATGGGATCTAAACAACAATATTTGCTTAATTTTGAACTGGAGAAAACATGTTGTAAATAGTAAAATTACTGAAATGTAATGCATTTAGAAGTGACTGAAAAAAAATACAGCCTGACGATTTTAAACTAGTTAAAAAAAAAGGTGATTTTTGACTTGTGTGTAATAATGTGTCCACTGGGTGTCACTGTGGCTTTATATTTTGCTACACAAATAAATAGCAGTAAGAGCTTTGCATTTGTGGAGTCTGTGTTATGCATGTCTTATCCCTGCTTAGTTTTCTTCTTTTGCAGTGAATTTTGCTCATCCTTTTTTCCGTTTATTTTTAGGTACAGTTATTTGTCACCCCTGCAAATAAAGCAAATACCTATCCCTAAATTGGCTGCTCCAAACTGTCTTCTTGTTACTTGGGTGACCAATAGACAGAAGCACCTACGTTTTATAAAGGAAGAACTTTATCCCTCTTGGTCTGTGGAGGTAGTTGCTGAGTGGCACTGGGTGAAAGTAAGTTCAGAAGTCAGCTTATTTGTTAATACAGCTTGATAGAAGTCACGTAAAGGTAGCATCTACTTTGTAATGCTCAACATGTCACTGCTGTACTCCTTCAACATGGGCTAATTCAGACTTTTGCTTTGCTGCTTACCACTTTTATATTTTTATTCTCAAGGCTATATTTTTTTTGTATGTCTTTTTGTAATGGGGCCTCAAACTGCTGGCTTTGGGAAGTCAGTCTGGAAGATATCAGGATGAAATTTTTAAAAGCTCTGATTTTGTCTGTAGTTTAAAAAACAACAAACAAAAACTTTGGGGAATTGTGTATCACCAAACATAGAAATAGTCTTACTCTTCATCTTCTTCCCTTTATATACTCACAGTTTCAACCGCCCTTTGTGATTTCTTTTTCTTATTTTGTGGGGGATGAGGGCAAGGAATAGCAAAGTAAACCATTGTAGAGGGGATAGGAAGATGCCAGAACCAAGAACCTTTTATGCTCTAAATCTTAACTTAGGTCCTCAGTGCCTTTTGTGCTGCTGTGCATATTTTTGAAAGAAATGATTTGGACTCTAGAATTGGTTGAATGATCTTTAATATCTCTGCATGCTACAAGATTACCAAAAAATACAGAAAAATAAGGCATCAATTTAGAGTTCATCAGGTTTCCTTTTAAAGTTACATTGACTATTTAGATGATTTCTATAAACGCCTTCCTAAATTTTGAAAAGATAATCCAAGCTATTATTTTAGTGTTTAATGTTTATATTGCAAGCATACTCATTTTTGACACAGTGGAGTTGTACTTTTTATGGCTTTGTGTATACTTTTTCATCTACTGGAATATCTTCTAAAAGCTGTGTACAGTAGTTCTCCTTATCCTTGGGGGGATACATTCCAGGACCCCTAATGGATGCCTGAAACCATGGATGGTACTGAACCCCATATATAATTTTTTTTGTATACATACATACCTGTGAGAAAGCTTAATTTATAAATAGAGAGATAAACAATAACTAATAATAAAATAGAATATTATAGCAATATACTGTAAATGTTATGTGAATGTGGTCTCTCTCTCAAAATATTTTACTGTACTGTACTTACCTATCTCTGGACTGCGGTTGACCATGAGTACCTGAAACCCTGGAAAGTGAAACTGTGGATAAGAGGGGACAAGTGTATATTGTTTATTTATACCTATGTTATGGGACTTGACAAAGACTTACAGTTGTATCTTTGTTTTCATGCTGTCCTTTGGTCTTAGTGTTGGTTGATTTGGTATAGGACTGTGATAGGAGTATACTACCCTGTTCCGTCTTGCCTATTATGATAGTTCTTTTATAGTCAGAAACTGGGACCAAAGTCAGGAGGAGGTCACCTTTTGAAATCAAACCCAGTAAAATGTTAATACATAGAAACTAAGATTATTAATCCGTAGTAGTTATCAGTTCTAAGAGATGGTATGATAAGACCAGAATTTAAAACATAAATATCATCTGTTATATGAAGCATTTATTAGGCAATTATACATATTGTTATGATAGGAGGGGTAATGTGCATTGAGTATAAAAACTACCCAACGTGCCAGTATTTATACAGCACTTTTTGTAGGATATGCTGTGTCTGATTGGCCCTAGAGGAGATAAAAGACTTTCTGATTACTGAGTTGGTTGTTTAGGTACATTGATATCGGATAAAGAGTTTCACAGATATCAGTATTCTGACAGTGAAAATATATATTCCCATGGTAAATTAATGAATTGATATTTTAAATTATTTTTAGTTTGATTAGCTTAAATGAGTCTTTGAGAGTATGATCATCCCAGGGTGAAATGTGAAATTGAATTTCTGAATTTATAATGCCAAGGGCCAGTCTCTGGACTAGGTATTGTCTATCAACCACCCGCTTTCTATCCTTATTAATTTTGGCTTTGACAATGTTTAATGATACTATTTCCTGTAACTAAAGGGAAACGTGTTATTATGATCTACTTAGTCATATTGCTAATTCATTTATTAGTTCATTAGTAATTCATTTATTAGTTTATTTGCATGAACTAATAAATTACTGATGACATGGTTTCCAGGAATCAATTTTAGTTAAGAGTAGAGATTGTTTTATGTGCAAGATGATAATGAAGTTATATTTGAAATATTTATATGATATTTAAAAAAATGTCTTATAGAAGCAGTGTCTAATATATATGGTAGCCACTAACACATGTGACACTTCAGCACTTGAAATGTGGCTAGTCCAAACTGAAATGTACTATTAAGTATAAAATACACTTTGGATTTCAGGCATAGTACAAAAGAAAGAATGTAACATATCTCAATAACTTTTTTGAATTGATTACATATTGAAATGACAGTATTTCAGGTATGTTAGATTGAATTAAATATATAATTAAAATTGATTTCATTGCATTTTTTTTTTTTTACTTCTTTTGGTGTTTCTATTAGAAAATTTAAAATGATAAATGTGGCTCACATAGTATTTTTACTGAATATCACTAGCCTGGAGGTTTAATTTCTTTTGTGTGTGTGTGGAAGCTCTATAGTGATGGGAAAAAATAACCCTCTTTTGTTGGCTCCTTCCTATCAGATAACCAATTCAGGAGAATTTGTGTTCCCATTAGATTCTCCACACAAAAAGCCCTATGAAGGTCTTATACTGGGGAGAGTTCAAGAAAAAACTGCTCTACCATTGAGGTAGGAAAGGTGATTTTTCAAAATTGTATACATGTATTAATTTTTACGCTTTTAAAAATGATTAGCTTAGTAATCATTGACTTTTTAAAATGTTTATGTTTTTGAAAATCTGAAAATGGTCCAGTGTAGAAAAGAATGAATGGTATGGCACAGGAAACTATATTTTGTTTTATCTAGTGTGTAATTGTCATTATTATAGAAAATGAAATTATAGGAATGTCTCAATACTTAAATTGTTAATTTCTTTCATTGATTGTAAAATTTGTGTTAAAATCAGATACAGAAAGAGAACAAAAATCAATGCAGCTGTGGCTTATATATAGAAAATTGTTTTTTAAAATATAGTTTACTTTCTTGTTCTGTTTAATTAGGAATGCAGATGTAAACGTGCTCCCCATTCCAGACCACAAATTAATTGTCAGCGTGCCCTGTACTCTTCACTCACATAAGCCACCGCTTGCTGGTATGTTTTTATAAAATAGAATTGTTACCACTTTTGTCAAATTTGAAAAAAAGCGTACATTTAGTATTTAAACGGCCTACAGATTCGGAAATTAAGTCAGACGTAGGTTGTTAATGAATATTCTAAAACTTTATAGCAGAATTCATAGCAGAATTTGCCTATCTCTATGAAATAGAGAATAGATTAGTTTTATGTTACTCAGCTTTTCCAGTTATACCATTTTTCAGATTCCCCTTGCTATCAGTTGCTTCCCATCACTGGGCTGACACAAAGAATGCTGATGGGCATCTGAGGATGCAGTTCAGCTAGACCCTTTATTTTACTACCGGGGCTGTATCCCTTGCTTGTTCTAAAACCAGGAACTCAGAATAGTAGTCAGAGAGATAGAAGTCCCTTGATATTTGGTTAGTGGCTCTCAGTTTTACGTTTTTTTAAAGGTAGTGTTGCTTTTCTGGAACATTGACAGGTAATTGCTGCAGCCTGCAAATTCTCACTAGTCTTAATGCTTTAGTATAATGTTTATCATTCAATGAAACTATGCAGCAGGGAATAGTGGGGAATTTGGCTTTAGAAATGGACTAATGTGATTTTGAATCCTGGCTCTGGGAGTTGGGCAAGTCACTCAAATATTTTTCTGTATCAAAGTCCTTGTTTAAAGAGGGAATAATGATATTTAGTCTTCTAGAGTTGTGAGAGTTAGTTATATTTAAAGTTCCGTAGCATGTGATAGAAGCTCAATGAATGCTAAATTTTTCAAGTCAGAGTTTAAAAACATAGAAATATAAGTCCTTGAGAGATACTGAATTTGATATTCAAAGTTTACTTTTCAAAGAATTTCTTCAGGAATACATATTTTATTAGTTTGGTAATTCTACCAACAAAAAACTGCTACAAGTTGCCACTCAGGAAAACTACAGGGAGCTCATATTACCTTGCAGAATATGAGGCAGTTTATGACCTGGGAAATGTAGAAAGTGAATACAAATTCCTAGAGAATTTTTATTGCTAGCACTTAGGATTTCTGTTATCTTAAATAGTTTATGGAGAAGGGTCCTTTTTTAATTTTTTTTTTTTTTTTTTTTGAGATGGAGTCTCACTCTGTCACATACAGTGGCCTGATCTTGGGTCACTGCATCCTCTACCTCCTGGGTTCAAGCGATTCTCCTGCCTCAGCCTCCTGAGTGGCTGGGCCTACAGATGTGTGCCACCATGCCTAATTTTTGTATTTTTAGTAGAGACGGGGTTTCGCCATGTTGGCCAGGCTGGTCTCAAACTCCTGACCTCAAGTGATCCGCCCGCCTCGGCCTCCCAAAGTGCTGGGATTACAGGCATGAGCCACCGCACCCAGCCTCTAGAAGGGTGTTTATAGTATTACTTCATTTGAGACATATACAGATGTCTACCTGATAATCCATTCTTTGACTAAGAAGGATTCTCAGTGAATAATCGATTGCCTTATGCTTTGGACTGTCATAGACCTTTAATGCTTTAATATATAACTCAAGTGAAGGTGAGATTGCATTGTTCCTCATGAAAAAAAAATTATACTTGGCACTAGTAATACCTGATTATATATGTATATGTATTCCTCTCATTTGAATTTTATTTATCACTTGGTAACAAAGCTAGTGTTTGTCTCAAACCTTATTTTTTTCTTTTAAAAATTCAAAAGCTAAGACCATAAACTTTTCATTCTGAAATGATAGTAAACTATTTGTCAATTCCTTTAAAATAAAATAAAGTTATATTTAAAGATGAGCCTCAGGAGACAGGTTTTAAAATAGTGAATAAACAGGAAGGGGAACATCACACTCTGGGGACTGTTGTGGGGTTGGGGGAGGGGGGAGGGATAGCATTGGGAGATATAACTAATGCTAGACGACGAGTTAGTGGGTGCAGCGCACCAGCATGGCACATGTATACATATGTAACTAACCTGCACAATGTGCACATGTACCCTAAAACTTAAAGTATAATAATAAAAGAAAAAAAAAAAAATGAGTCTTGCCCTAAAGCATTACAGCTTATATCTTTGAAATGCAGTTCTTCCTCATTCCCAGTAGAGAGCAGCACAAACACATTTTTAGCACTGAAAACATTTAAAAACAAAAGTTAGATTCTGGAGGAAACATCTGAATAACTCCATATATATATAAAATCTTATGTTTTGGTTAAGTAGTGATAGGAAATATTGTAATATTTTATTTTTGAGTTCATGTTACTGTATATATTTTTAGTATAGTTCATGTTTCTATATATTTCAGAAAGCATCTCTCAGATTTCTGCAGTATATTTTACCCTGAAATCATAACTCTAGGGGTTTGGGATGATATATATTCTGTATATAATGCTTACAGCTTTTACATTTAAATATTCTTAAACTGTTTTATGCAAATTCATAAAATGAAATGTTTTCTCTTTTGTATTTAGAAACACCCTGATTTTTTTTTTTTAAGTTTAATTGGTTATTTCTGTTGCAAAATGTAGGAGACCACATTGGTAGCATATGGCATTTCAAAATGATACATTTGCATAAGTTTTGAAATTTTCTCTGATTGAAAGATAAGCTATCAATAGCTATGGTTTACAACCTAACATTATAAAGTGATATTGTTTGAAGATTTAAGGTAGGAAAATCATGAAATAAAGTATTTAAATCAAAATTTTAGCTTTCACGTTTTACCTTAGAGGAATTTCCACTTCTTTTTACTGCTTTACATACTAACAGTTTCCATCTGAAGAGTGAAGTTTAGTTGATGGGATTATATGCACTGATGTTTGGGCCACTTCTCTCTTACTCCTGCCCCATACTTTCAGAGCAAAAACGAAATGACTAGCTGTGCACAGATTGCATCCGCTCCATTGGTTAAAGTGTGTTTTACTAACTCCAGTTGTTATGTAATTGTTGAAGTTTATGTGTCATACTCATGTTTAAATTTATACATTCACATTTATTTTTAAATTAATATTTAAAAACCAGAATAATCCATTTTTATTAATTTGCCTTTATTTCTTCTCCCTTATTTTGAAATAAAATAATTGTAGTTAACATTATAAAAACACAACTTAATATTCTGTTTTTCTTAACTAGAAAGGAAAAGAACCTTGCAAAAACTTACTACATTGAGAAAATAGGATGGCAGTAAATGGGTTTAGGTTGTATGTATTTTTCCACTCCATCCAAGTACCTGGCCATTATTTTCTATTAGATTGTAAACTCTCATAAAACATGGATATTCTGCTTCCTTTGTTTAAGTTTTATAACACTGATTATAGTGGGTGCTCAGAAGAGGAAACATTTTTGACTGGCTGACCCCAGTTTAAATTTCTAAAATAGGGTTGCTAACATCTTCGTACCAAAAATCTGAACAAATGAAACAAAAACAAACAAAACCTTTCTTCAGTGTAACCTTAGACCACATTAAAAGTGAATTGAGGCTGGTAAGGCGTTAAATTCATGGGAAGAAAATGGAAAAGTTCTTCCATGTAGGGTTATTGTCCTCTAAGACTCTAGGGAAATCTTTCTCTTTCAAGGTTAGTAGCATTTAATTTATGTACTTAGGAAAGGGTTAGAAGCCTTCGTGCCAGTATCTCCTAGAACCCATCAAAGCCCAAATTTGAGTTCACTTGAATTATAGACAGTGAAACCTTTTAATTCTTCTTTGATTTTTGCTAAACAGGACCAGTACTTTCTGACAGATGAACAAGTATTTTGCTGTGAGAGCAACTGAAGAACATGATGAAACCTAAAATATTTGATATATTCTCTTTTAAACCTTACCTGTCTCTAGTATTCCTAAAGAACCCTTATCATTCCTAAATTTGATAGATTTCTTCCAAGCACAATCTTACATAGCAATTATGAACCATATTTTACCTTTTCTAGTGATTTTTCTTATCTGAATTTTATACCAAATTCCTATTAGGTGGTTAGCATAGCTAACCAGCAGCATGATCAAGATTAAATTGATTTAAGTATTTGTCATCCAATTGAGTGAACATGTGCTTTTCAAAAAGTTTCTGTGTTCTTCTTTTCTTTTAGTGTAGACAACAGCTCTTTAGCTTACAGCTCTTTCCCCAACAAAATACAATGTTCAGTAGTTATTAATACATTGAATAATACAAGGAATAGTTAACTGTGGAAGTACCATGATGAAATTTTAGGTAAAGAAGGATCTATAATTTGAAAATGAAGAGATGTTTTTAGTGCTACCAATTTACTGCTAAGGGGGCTAGTTATTTAAATGTTAGTTATTTGTTCTCAGTATTTCTATCTATATCCAGCTCTTCATTTATTATTATTTTATTAAAGTTTATATTGCAGAGAGACTTTTGTCTTTTTTTTTTTAAATGGGTTGTTTTTGAATTTTTTTTAGAGCTCTTTTTCATGTATGGGTTATATTTATTAAAAATAAATTGGCTGAGTGCGGTGGCTCCTGCCTGTAATCCTAGCACTTCGGGAGGCCAAGGCGAGTGGATTGCCTGAGGTCAGGAGTTCGAGACCAGCCTGGGGAACACGGTGAAACCCCATCTCTACTAAAATACAAAAAATTAGCTGGGAGTGGCGACATGTGCCTGTAATCCCAGCTACTTGGGAGGCTGAGATAGGAGAATTGCTTGAACTCGGGAGGTGGAGGTTGCAGTGAGCCGAGATTGCACCATTGCACTACAGCCTGGGTGACAGTGCGAGACTCTTGTCTCAAAAAAAAAAAAAAAATTAAATAAATAAATAAAGTTAATACTCAGGAGATATATCAGCAGTATTGGAAAACTGAAAAGTCACCTAGTAGGTGTTAAAGTCCTCATTTCTCATCTACAAATGAAACCAGTAAACCAGGACTATGGAAATTCAGATGGTATTGTTCCCAGTCTCAAGGGTACTTATTTTAAATGGCTTTCTAACTATAAATAGTAAAGCCTGTGATGAAATCCTTGAAATTAATTTGCTGTCTTTTAAGAACAAAATGAAATATTTCTCTGTTTCTACTCTTAACTGCTAAAAGGAAGTGGATTCCTTCCTCAATAATAATTTTTGTGTTTTTTCCCTTTTTTAAACAGAGGTTTTAAAAGACTACATCAAGCCAGATGGGGAATATTTGGAGTTGTTTGCTCGAAATTTACAGCCAGGTTGGACTAGTTGGGGCAATGAAGTTCTCAAATTTCAGCATGTGGATTATTTTATTGCTCTGGAGTCTGGAAGCTGACTATGATCTTGATTAAAGTAGTGGTTTCTTCATTGTTTCCTCACCACTTTTCCCTTAATTCTAAGTCATTTTTTTATTTTGTTACCAACCCATATTCTTAGAATATAAACAGGACTTGTTTTTTTCAGTAAGGGACCAGAAGTGACTAGCCTTCATGTAATTTTAAGATGAATTTTACTTGAGTTGCACTAACATTCTATGTTATTCTAGACTATACAAATTAAGTGGTAAGCAGTTGTAAAGACGGCAAGACCATGCTATTGAAAAAGTTCAGAAAACATACACCGTGGACCAGAGGTCTTAATCCTATCTATGGATGTGTTTTGTGTGACCCATACAGTGTTGTAAAAAACACTTAGAACCATTATTCTAAAAAATGGGGCTATTTCACATTAAAGTCCAGATTTCTGCTTCTTTTTAAACATCAGAGGCTCTGGCTACACAGAGGCCTTTGTTCTTTCCTGGCATCAGTCTGCAGGACCAAGCGGTGGTGGCTCACTTGGGAAGAGCCTTGTGCTCTCCACTTTGCCACAGTACCACTGCCGCCATGCTGCTCACTTATGTCATCCACTTGGCCCTTGTATGACCTGAATTTGCAACCTGTGGTATACTGTTATGTTCTGGAAAAAATATTCAAAGATCTGCCAAGTACTGCATTAGTATACTGAGTTTATACAGCATTTTTGTAGGGTTTTAAATTGCATTCAAGGTCACTTTCCAAGCACTTTCTGGTTTTGCTTGTTTTTCTAGAAGAAAATGAAAAGCTATTCCTTGTAATAAACATGGCAGCAAGTAAACAGTGTGATTGTGAAAAAAATATTATTTATAGATTTTCTACAAATAAATATTTGTCTACCAAGTAAAATATTTTGACTGAAATGATTCTTTGAAATGCATATTGATTTATTATGTATTGACTTTTTAAAAATTGAGGTATAATTTTCACAAAATTCTCCAATTTTCAGTGTCAAATTCAGTGAATTTTGAAAACATATATACAGTTGTCTGTCTGCCACAGTGATCATGATACAGAACACTTTCTTTACCCTGAAAACTTCTCATTTTTCCTTTTGCAGTCAATCCCCTGCTCCTATCCTTGGCCCCTGGCAAACACTGGTTTGCTTTCTATCATTAGTTCTGCTGTTTGAGAATTTCATATAAATGGAATCATGCAATGTGTAATCTATTGTGCCTGGCTTCTTTCACGTAGCATTTTGAGAAAAGCATTTATACTATTTACAGATTGTTGACAAATATTTATCCACTAAGTAAAATGTTAGACTGAAATGATTCTTTGACAAGCTTGCCAATTTACTGATTTTGTCAAAGAAAAATATGTTATTTTTGAAGTTTGTTCATCCTTTGAGTGTGTGAGTATAGTATCAGAGGCTTAATTTTGTATTTATGGAGCTATTCTAACTTGTTATTTAAAAGGAAAAAGGTATTAAACTTGAAGCAAACTTCTCATGATCTCATTTGAATTCTTTCCAGCTTCTTTTGGTATTTATAGATTTTATATACTTTGTGGGAACATTTTATCCTCACCAAGTTTTTGGACTTTTATTTTTGCATCATAAATACTGGTACTGAAAGAAAAAAGAGAGAATCTTAATTCAATGAGTCTGTTATTCACGTTGCAAGAGTACTAGTTTTAGCTTTACTCCGAAGTTGTGAAACCTCTGGACCTTGTTTTAACACCAGTTTAATTATTGGGCTCCTTTTTAAACAAAGGAGTCTGCAAATTTTAACAATAACATACCTTGTGGGAACAAAAATGAAGGAATATGAACATCAAACTTTGACTTCATTACTACAGTTGGTTTAGCCAACTGACCTGTTGGACTTACATATTTTAGAGCGTTTTCATTCAGACCTTCCTATATTATTTTTATAACTTGTAAGAATTTTGTGGAGTTTTTTTCTATCACATTCTTTTTATAGGCTTAAGGTCTTTTAGGACTCTTGGTAATAATGCTTAGGCAAAGGGGTGCGACTAACATTTGTTGAGTAGTGTATGTTACTCTGCTATGCTTTTTACTTACTGCATTTAATCCTCGCATAACCCTGAGAGATAGATACAACCTTCATTTAATAGTTGAGAAAGCTGAAGCCCAGGGGACTATTTTGTATGTAAACACACAGCAAGTGTCAGAACTAGGATGCACAGTTTCCTGACTCCATAGCCCATGCTGTATTCTATGTAAAAACATGGAAAACTGAGCAAATGACTAAGGATTTCTCAAGTGATAGGATTACACTCTAGCTTTCCCCCTCGAGCTCTTTTGCTTCTACGTGCTTAACTGCTAACACCACTCAAGAAACTGGGGGAATTGTGCCTCATAACATCATATCCTTGGAATTCTTGGCCTTTCTCTGACTCTTTCACCCTTCTACATGAGATCCAGCAGAGTAAAATCACAGAATACAAAACACACAAAATCACAACTACTCTTGGAAACAGATTCTCTTTAAAAAACCTGATCTTTTTATCATTTGTCCTCCTTTCTTCCTCAGCCTTTATTTGTACCCTCTAGTCAAAGTTTGACCCAGTTTTTTTTTTTTCTCTTGGCCACTGTAGACACAAGATCTTTTCTGTACCTAAGGCAGTGCAGTGTGGCACAGTCAGCGCAGTCTAAAGCCAGCTTGTGTAGATTTGAACCCAACTGGCTTTTGGCTTTGAGCAAGTTAATTAAATCTTTAGGCCTTGGTGTCCATTCATGCATATAGGTGATAATAATACTACCTCATAGAGTTGTTATGAGGATTAAATGACTTAATACATGCAAGGCACTTGTAATAGTGCTTGGAATATTTTAAGCACTCCAAAAATGTGACAAGTTTTTTTTTTTTTTTTTTTTTTTTTTTTAAATTTCAGGTCAAAAAGTTCTTACCACAGTCTGGACTCTCAATCAGGGAACGCACTGGAAGTTAAATGTTAGTTCCATCCCTTTGCCTGAGCATTATTAAACTGCCCATACAATTTTTCTGTCTAAACATCCTTTTTTTCTTAATCTTTTTCTTGTTCAGAACCTGCACCTGATTTCATACATGAGGAAGCTATGAAATCTCCTTTCCCATTGCGGTCCTGCCTAAGAAACAAATTAAAACAAGGGCCACATGTGGCTTTGGGCTTTGTGTTTTGATTGCCTCCTGCCATGTTGACTAAGCTGTGTAGCTACTCTACATTGCTCTTTGTTGAATTCCACAGGTGCTAAATAGGTCACCTTTTAGCGATGATGTTTCTTCTATGTTTCTTCTATGTTCAGAGACTTCAGGCCCATGCCACGTAAATTTGGTTCAAAATAGATGTGTTACACTTTGCTGCAGGTGTTAGGAAGTTGATTTTTATTTGCCACCCAGGGGATTTTCCAGTTGATAAGGCACAGACCAAGTAAAGAAGCCCTGTTTCTTCAGATGGTCTGAAAGGCACCAATGGGATAGGTTTCTTCTCTTGAATGCCAACCTTTGAGGGAGGCCAACATCACCATGGGCCAGTGGCCTTCAGCCTAGTCCGTGACACTGGGGATATAAGTCTGGATCTAGATCTGGGCCTAGCTTTAGATCTGCCTTTGCTCTGTCCTTGCTGCAGGCTCTCTTTACCTTGTCCTGTTCTAGTCCTCTAAATTCTGTGATGCAAACTCATTCTCACAAGAGAATCATGGGCCCCAAATCTTACCATCTCAAGCTTACACATATCTTTTGAGCACTTTTATGTATTCAGCTTCAGGCAGATGCTGGCTTTTCTCCTGATGTGATTGAGAGGATTATAATCACTTCAAAGGACCTTCCCTTCCCTGAAGATGCTGTCCGATTTACCTCATTTGATTCATGTCATGCACCACTGGCCTACCATGCCTTGGTAAGCGCCACAGCACTATTGGCACTGTTCTGTGGTTACTAGAGTTCTTTTACTTTAATTGTTTCACTTTATCTTCAAAACAATCTTACGAAGGTATAGGTATAATGAGGGAATAGGGTCACAGAGGCTACTCATAAGGTTAATAACCAAGACTTGAATTCTATTCTGGTTCCTAAATTAAGGCACTTTTTGTTATATCATGTTTGCTAATGAACTTGAGATCTTAATAGCAGGTCCATCAGCTACTAATCAGAGAGGTTCATTGTATGGGCTGGGGCAAATGTAGAATGGTTCATATATAATCACCCAAACATACCTTTCTCAATATACCACATCATCATTCTTGTGTTATTGACACAGTATTTTTTGTTAGAGATTTTAGTGACATTAGTTGAACTGATAGCCTCAGTCAACTCAGAATCACTTAGAATCTGATGGGCTGCTAAACCCTTTGACATAAGCCATAAGCATTTTTACCATGCCATTGTATTTCAACAACTCAATCAGATGAGCCATTTTAAGCTCACATTTTAAGGACGCTCTTCTGCAAAATATTCACCTGGATTTGAAGCTGTATGGGTAGTTAGAAAAGGGAGTAAGTAAGGTAAGCACAAGTGTAGATAATTTATGGTGATCTGATACCAGTGTTTGGATATATGGGCCAACTCATAACTCCAGACGGGGTTTTGTTTAAATTCACAGCTCTATTGACCAGTCTGTACCAGCTTGAAAATAAGTCAGAACTATCAGTGATAACTTCACAACCAGCCTTTTCCCCCTAAATATTCTTAGGGGGTTAACCTAGACCTCCTGGGGCTTCTGCAAACTTGAGTGGGACCTCTTAGATTTTTCAGTATCCATCCAAGTCCCTGGAGCCATATACAAACACATTGATATCTAGTAGTGGAGAGCATGAGGAAAACGATTTAATTTATTTTCTCGGATGAGATGTTGGCCTGGTTGTTGGGTAACTGTGACAATGGGATACCTTTGGATGATGGGTAAGGCAAATAGAGTGGTTGCAGTATTAAAACTGTTTTTAGTCAATATCATTAAGGAAAAACATGGTTCCCCACCTGCTTTTGAATTGCTTCTCCCAACAGTGTCCACATGTTCCCTGAATGTTAATCAGACTGGACTATATGCTGTTACCTGATTGAGGCCTATGCTTTTGCTCATGGTACTTTCTCTGCCAGGAAAAAACTAGCTAGACTTTGAGATCAGCTAGATCTACATGTTGAGTCTGGATATATTTAGCTTCTGAGTGACTTTCAGCAATTAGTTAAACTATATTATCTTGAACTTCCTTTTCTAAGGAATAAGAAGGCTAATCTTTGGGCCTTGTAGAATTATTTTAAGGATGAAATGAAATAACTGAATGTGTCTAGCATAGGACCTAGTAACCTAGCAGGTATTCCGTATATGCTCATTTTTAAAAAAATTATAGTCTTCCTGGCAACACCTCTAATTTCATGACCCACTTTAAAAAAAAAACTGTTATTTTGGACTAGTTTTAGGCTTATAGAAAATATGCAGAAGTACCAAAGAGTTTCTAAATTATTTTTCACCTCTGTAACCTCTGTGAAACCTCCTATTTTATAGTCAGAGTTAATTATTGTCAAAATGAGCATTTTGCATGCTTCTTTTAGAACACTTAGAACAAATTTCTATCTATATCATCGATATCTATATCTGTACCTCTCTCTTCATTTTCCTCTCCTCCCTCCTCTCCCCTCCCTTCTTCCCTCCCTAGAGCCGAATCCACAGATCTTTTCAAGATAATCCCTCTGTTTTTCTGCTGAGATGGCTGAGGGCTAGTGCCCTTAAATTTCCTATAGGTCCTCTGTATTGATTGAGCAGATTTATTAGGAACACTTTTAATCTCTTGGAAGGATACTCTATGTGGCCGAACACTCTGACCCTTTGGTTTTCCAAGGTGTCAGCGAAGAGCCCAGCCTCTTCTTTATAACATGTTTTCAGAACAATCTTTTACTTTTGGCATCTCTTGCCACCTGGATAGGCCAAGGATTTCCCAAATCAGCAAGTCTTGAAACCTTATCATTTCTTTTCTCAATTTGTCTCCTCTTGTATTTTACTAAAAGCAGCAGGAAGAAACCAGGCAGCACACTCAACACTTTGCTTGGAGATCTCCTCAGCTAAATATTCAAATTCGTCGTTTTTGAATTCCGTTTTCCACACAACTGCGGGTCGTAAGTTTGCTAAGTATTCTGCCTTTGCATGATAAGGATTTCTGTTTCTGTAGTTCCCAATGACATGTTCCTCACTTCTTCATGAGCCCTCGCCAGCAGCATTTTTAACATTCAGATTTCTACTAAGTCTTTTAGAGACATTTATTATGCTCCTTAAAATCCTTCCAGCCTCTGCCCCTCTGTCCAATTCAGAACCATATTTTACATATTTGTTATCACATCCCTGCATTTCCAGATACCAAAATATGTAACAGTTTTCTATTGTTGTGTAACAAATTACCACAAACATAGTCATTTTAAAACAGCACTAGGGCCAGGCATGGTGGCTCACACCTGTAGTCCCAGCACTTTGGGAGGCTGAGGTGGGCGAATTTCTTGAGCTCAGGTGTTTGAGACCAGCCTAAGCAACAGGGTGAAACCCCTTCTTTACAAAAAATACAAAAAATTAGCTAGGTGTGGTGTGCATTTGTGGTCACAGCTACTTGGGAGGCTGAGGTGGGAGGACCACTTGAGCCTGGGAAGAAGAGGTTGCAGTGAGCTGAGATCATGCCACTGCACTCCAGCCTGGGCAACAGAGCAAGACCTTGTATCAAAAAACAAAAACAAAAACACTAGGTAAGACAGGCAGACTACTAGATTCTTTGCATAGAGTCTCCCAGGCCCAAAGCAAAGTCTGGTCAGGCTGGGCCACTTTCTGAAGGCTCTGGGGAAGAATCTGCTTCCAAGCTCATTCAGGTTGTTGACAGAATCCAGTTTCATGTGGTTGTAGGACTGAGGTCCCTGCTTCTTTATTTTCTGTCAGCAGCGCTTTCTCTCAGCAACTGGAGGCTGTGCCCCCTCCATCTTCAGAGTCATTAAGAGTGTATCAAATTCTTCTTGTGCTTCCAATCTCTCTGACTTGCCTTCTGCTATCAGCCAGAGAAAATGCTCCATTTTTAAAGAGCTTTTGTGACTAGATTGGGCCCATCAGATAATCTCGTTTTTGCCATATATGGTAACATAATCATGAGAGTAATATTTCTTCATAGTCACAGGTTCTACCCAAATCAAAGGGGAGGGGATTAAGATGTGGGCCATTCTGAGAATTTTTCTACTTTAATTTTGTTGATGGACATTTGTGTTCTAGTCTGGGGCTATTATAAATAAAGTGTCTAAGAATAGTCATGTGTATGTTTTTGTGTGACTCTATACATTCATTTCTCTTGGGTACATACCTCAGAGTGGAATGTCAAGTTATATGGTAGGTCTAAGTTTAAACAGTTTTTTTTTTTCTTTTGAGATGGAGTCTCGCTCTGTTGGCCAGGCTGGAGTGCAGTACAGCGGCACAATCTCAGCTCACTGCAACCTCTGCCTCCTGGGTTCAAGTGATTCTCCTGCCTCAGCCTCCCACATGGCTGGGATTATAGGCACCTGCCACCATGCCTGGCTAATTTTTGTATTTTTAGTAGAGATGGCATTTCACCATGTTGGCCAGGTTGGTCTTGAACTCCTGACCTCAAGTTATCTGCCTGCCTTGGCCTCCCAAAATGTTGGAATTACAGACATGAGCCATTGTGGCCAGCCTTAAATTTTTTTTTTTTTTAATTTTTACCTTGCAGCTCCAGCTTGAAGGATGCACATTTAACATTTAAAGAAATGGCTAGAGTTAGAGGTTGCAGTGAGCCAAGATCATGTCACTGCACTCCAGCCTGGGTGACAGAGTGAGACTCCATCTCCAAAAAAAAAAAAAAAGGCCGGAGAGTTTTTCATAGTGGTTGTACTATTTTATATTCCCTGCAAGCAGTGAATGAGAACTCTCTTGTTCCTTCACAGTCTTGTCGACACTTACAATGGTCAGTCTTTTACATTTTAGCTACTAGAGGGAGTAATATCTCATTGTGGTTTTAATTTGCATTTCCCTAGTGAAAATGATTTGGAGCACCCTTTCATGTACTTATTTAACATCTGTGTATTTTTGGGGAAGAATCTGTTCAAATCTTTGCCTGTTGTTTATTCGGTTTTTATATTTTTGAATTGTAAGTACTCTTTATATGTACTTGATGAAATTCTCTAGTTAATCGGTTTTGCAAATATTTTCTCTTAGCCTCAGACTTGCCTTTTAATGTTCACAATGATGTCTTTTGTTTGCTTTAAAGTTTTATTTTGAAATAACGATAGATTCACAGGAAGTTGGAGAAATACTGTACATACAGAGAGGTCTTGCTTTATCTAGTTTCTCTTCATGGTAACATCTTGTGTAACCATTGTACAATATCAAAGTTGGGAAATACACATTGGTATCACCCACAGAAGTTATTCCGATTTCACCAATTTTACATCCTCTTCATGGAGTCTTTCTTTCTTTCTTTTTTTGAGACGGAGTCTCACTCTGTCAACCGGGCTGGAATGCAGTGGCGCATCTCGGCTCACTGCAAGCACCCCTACGGGGTTCACGCCATTCTCCTGCCTTAGCCTCCTGAGTAGCTGGGACTTCAGGTGCGCGCCAGCACACCTGGCTAATTTTTTGTATTTTTTAGTAGAGACAGGATTTCACTGTGTTAGCCAGCGTGGTCTCCATCTCCTGACGTCGTGATTTGCCTGCCTCGGCCTCTCACAGTGCTGGGATTACAGGCGTGAGCCACCATGTGCGACCCATAGGGTCTTTCACAGAATAAAGATTTTAATTTCAATGAAGTCCAATTCATGAATTTCTCCTTTTATTGATTATATTTTTGGTGTTAAGTCTAAGAACTCTTTGCCTATCCTTAGGTCATGAATATTTTCTCCTATTTTATAAACATTTCATGTTTTATATTTAAATCCATAATAATTTTGAATTATTTTTGTATGAGGTGTGAGGTTTAAGTCTAGGTTCTCTTGTTTTTGTTTGTTTTGAGATGGAGTTTCGCTCCTGTAGCCCAGGCGGGAGTGCAAAGGTGCGATCTCAGCTCACTGCAACATCCACCTCCCAGGTTCAAGCGATTCTTCTGCCTCAGCCTCCCAAGTAGCTGGAATTACAGGCATGCGCCACCATGCCCGGCTAATTTTTGTATCTTTAGTAGAGTTGGGGTTTCTCCATGTTGGCCAGGCTGGTCTCAAACTCCTGACCTCAGGTGATCCACCCACCTCGGCCTCCCAAAGTGCTGAGATTACAGGCGTAAGCCACTGCGCCTAGTCATTCTTTTTTTTCTTTTGCTTATGATTGTGTGGATTTATTTCTGAGTTCTCTATTCTAATCCATTAATTTATATGTCTTTCAACACCAGAGTCTTGATTACTCCTGTTATATAGTAAGCCTTGAAATCAGATAGGATAAGTCCATAAACTTTCTTTTTCTTTTTCAAAGTCATTTTGGCTATTGTAGGTACTTTGAACTTCCTCATAAATTTTAGGATCAGATTGTCAGTGTCTATAACAAAGCCTCCTGGGTTTTGATTGGAGATAAATGGAATCTGTAGCTCAATCTGCGGAAAATTGCCAGTGTGCCTTTGTGCAGGCAGTTGCTGTGAGATCATCCTTCCTGCCTCCTGCAGGGCCCTGCATTCTTGGGTGCTGTTAGGTATGCTGAAAACATGCTTGACGTAGCGCTCCTCACTCATTGCTTCATATCCCACATCCTTGGACACCAGTAGGCAGGCTGCCAAGATGCTTCACATACTTTCTCTCCACCCCTCCACCTCTGCCTGCCACTAATTCTTCCACCCCAGGTAAGGAAGGTAGAAAGAGAAGATGTGAAAAGATGGGATGATAGAAAAGGAAGGGTATATGGGAGGGCAAGAAACAGATGGAAATTTCTGAAGCCAATTGAAGAAAATGCTTAAACAAAGAGAAGGTAATCAACTGTGTCAATGCTGCATATGTTTGGCATAAGATGAATGCCCATCAGATTTGGCAAGAGAGAGGTTATTGGTCACCTTGACACAAGTGATTTTACTGGAAGAGTGGGATAAAAGCCTAACTGGAGTGAATTAAAGAGATAATAGAGGGAAGGAAGATGAAGAGAATGAATATAAATCACTCTTTTAAAGAGGTTTATTATAAAGAATGGGCTGGAAAATGGGTCAATAACTGGAAACAGCTTCTTGAATAAGTCTTGCCATTTCATTGCAGATAAAGCAATGTAGTTCTTGGAAGAACTTATGGGAATAAGTGCCTTTTTCTCTAACTGGGTTTTGATCATCTAGGGATAGTATAATTGAGTAGAGTGCTATTCTTTAAAGAATCAGGCATACCTATTCAGAGAGAAAATAGTATAGTGGAATAACTGTGTTAAGAATCAGAACTGGATTGAAGTTGCCACAATTTATTATTGATCCTAGTAAAGCCTACTGACATCTCTGAGCCTCACCTGCTCACCTCATGTGATAGTTTTGAGTATCAAAATCAGAGGCTGCACTGTCTCCTTAAAATGAACAGTCCTGGGGGGAGGGATGGGGGTGTCAAGGATTGAAAAATTACATATTGGGTACAGCATTCACTGTTTGGATAACAGGTCCATTAGAAGCTCAAACCTCACCATTACACAATACATGCATGTAACAAATCTACACATGTATCCCCTGAATCTTTTTAAAAAAACAACAGTATTTTGTTTTTTGCTCTACCCTTAGGCCTAGACCAGTGTTGGCACATAGTAGGTGTTTAAAAAATACTAGTTGAACACATAAATAAGTGGATAACTTTTTATTGTACATTATTTGTACATTAAAGTGAACAAAGCACTATTGCATATTAAATGGCTAATGGAAATTAATCTAAATCTCTTAATTTCAAGTCAAATACTCTTGCCGTTACTGAAAAATTGCATTGCTAAATTTACTTCACTAAGAAAAGGCAAAGTACCATTATTATTATTACCTTAAAGATGTCAATGTAAAGGTTTCATGAAATAACCTGCGTATTTTATCAATGTATTCGCTGAGTATTTTTCGGATGTGGAAATATTGATGCCCTTACTGGTTAAAAGAACTGTTCTATAAATTATGCATTTTTCCTTATAATTCCTTGAGATAGACTGGATTGGAGGTTATTGTATAGACTTTATAGTTGAGAAAATTGGAATTTGGAGAAATGAAGTCATTGACTGTAGTTTACAGAGCTAACAAGTAATGAAGTTTCAACTCCAGGCTTTCAATGCCTAGGTTACATCACTTTTTTTTTTTTTTTTTTTTTGAGACAGCATGTCCCTCTATCGCCCAGGCTGGAGTGCAGTGGTGTGATCTTGGCTTGCTGCAACCTCTGCCTCCCGGGTTCAAGCAATTCTCTCCTGCCTCAGCCTCCCAAGTAGCTGGGATTACCAGTGTCCACCACCACACCCAGCTAATTTTTGTGTTTTTAGTAGAGAGCGGGTTTCGCCGTGTTAGCCAGGGTGATCTCGAACTCCTGACCTCAGGTGATCCGCCTGCCTCGGCCTCCCAAAGTGCTGGGATTATAGGCGTGAGCCAGCACACCCGACCCATCATTTTCAACTACATCATGAAAGTTCTTTTGAAAGGAAGGGGCATTTAATGGTAGAAGTGACATTTCAGGTGAAAAGTGAAACACTTTGTTTATACATTTTAGGGGTGAAATTGCTTGGAAACATAACCCAACTGGATTGTCTTAACCTAACATAAAACTAACCTGTTTCAACACAGAAACATGAATATCATTTTGTCCTCTTAAGTACTATACAAGTGTTTTCCAACCTTTAGTTTTATAAATATTTTATGTTTATAAAGAAAGCTAGTTTAAAAATAAGAGATATACCCCCTACATTATTATTTATAAATCTCACAGCAACCTTGAAAAGTAGCTATTTTACAGATGGTGAAAGGGAGATCCAAAGATATTTAGCACTTACCAATTAAAGTGAAAGTTCTGTGAGGAGAGGAAGAAAAGTTATAAAAAATTAAAAATAATAGTACTTGTTCAAGGTCACACAGCTAGTAAGTGGCAGATCTAGGATTCAAAGCTAGGGAGAGAAGATTTTAAACCCTTTAATGGCCACTATCTACAGCCATTCCTATGCCGTACTATGTGATGCTGCTGTAAGTAATGACAGGATATGCTTTTAGCATAAAGTTTTGTACTTTCTGATTATAAATATGAAAATGAATCAGCATATACTTATTTTTTTTCTGATGTCTAGACTGAGATGGTGTTTTAGTCCATTTGTGTTGCTATCACAAAAATATCTTAGAATAATTAATTTAAAAACAACAGAAATTATTTTCTTACAGTCTGGAGGCTGGGAAATCCAAGATCCAGATTTGATATCTGGAGAGGGCTTGTCACTCATGGACAGCAGCTTCTCATCTCATCCTTGCATGGTGGAAGGGACAAGGGAGTTCCCTTCAACCTCCTTTATAAGGGCAGTAATCCCGTTCATGAGGGAGGAGCCCTCGTGACTCAATCACTTCTGGAAGGCCGTACCTTTTAATGCTAACACAATGTGGATTAGGTTTCAAGATACACATTTTGGAGGGACACATTCAGATCACAGCAGATAGTACATGCTGTTATGGCTCTTACTGCATAGCCATCTATGAAGTGCCAACCTGCCGAAATCACTAATTTATAATCTTGAGAACTTTCATATATTTCCTGAGACCAACTGAGAACAGGAAGTATTTTCTGTCTTGATGAAGGCGACAAGTGGATAAAATCATCCAGTTCCTTTGAAACTGCAGTAAGAAGCATTATTATCTGAGGATCAATAAAATGATGACTGTGAATAGGCAGGATATCTGTGGAATAATAAAGCTCTCATTGTGTTACATAAAATTCCCAAAGTGTAGCTATAATTACAAAGGATTATCTTATCTAAATTATATTTGTAATTTTCAACCTTTATTCATTTTCTCATTTTCTTTTTCTTTTTTTTTTTTTTGAGACGGAGTTTCACTCTTGTTGCCCAGGCTGGAGTGCAATGGCGCAATCTTGGCTCACCGCAACCTCCACCTCCCAGGTTCAAGCGATTCTCCTGCCTCAGCCTTCCGAGTAGCTGGGATTACAGGCATGTGCCACCATGCCTGGCTAATTTTGTATTTTTAGTAGAGACAGGGTTTCTCCATGTTGGTCAGGCTGGTCTCGAACTTCTGACCTCAGGTGATCCATCCACGTTGGCCACCCAAAGTGCTGGGATTACAGGCGTGAGCCACTGTGCCTGGCCTCATTTTCTCATTTTCTATGAGTCCTTCAGCTCTTGCATTTTGTCGTCACTTCATTCTTTCTCATTTGCCATACCATCTCAATGAACTTTTCCTTTTTTGAGTGCCTTAGATTGATAGAAACTTTAAAGACAGTATATTCTAAATTGAAGAAAAACTTTTTAGTTGAAAAATTGGAGCAGACATGTCAGCATAGGGACCTTCAGTGCTGAAAATGAGATTCCGATTCACCTGAGTGGATTAGCTTTGCTTTTGCATCATCTGCAATGACATGTAAATTAATAATTTTACATTGATATCAGAATTGAAATTGATTGTCTTGAGGCCAAAATAACGATGATAGATGCAGGAAGATTCCTGTGTTTTAGTCTTCCCTTGGTTAAGATCACCGCCATTATTGATATACGCATATATATTGGAAGGCTAGTCTTTCTTTTTTAGTTTTTAATATTTATTTTATTTTTTTAAGTTCTAGGGTACATGTGCAGGATGTGCAAGTTTGTCACGTAGGTAAACATGTGCTATGGTGGTTTGCTGCACCTATCAACCCATCACCTAGGTATTAAGCTCAGCATGCATTAGCTCTTTTCCCTAATTCTCTCCCCCTGCCTTCCCTCCCACAACAGGTGCCAGTGTGTGTTGTTCCCCTCCCTGTGTCCATGTGTTCTCATTGTTCAGCTCCCACTTATAAGTGAGAACATGTGGTGTTTGTTTTTCTGTTCCTGCATTGGTTTGCTGAAGATAATGGCTTCCAGTGAGGGCTTTTCTTTTGAATTTAACTGATAAGCAGTTCTTGACTGAGTTTGGGAGGTCTTTAGTCTAACACAAGTTAAGGATAATGACAACGACAAAATCAGCACTATCAGCTGTCATGTGTCAGACACTGATTAAGAACTTTTATTCAGGAATCAGTTTAATCTTTACAATATTTGTGAAGCAATGTTGTTAGCCTGCTTTACAGAGGTGGTAATAAATTAAATGACTTGCTCAAGGCCACAGTTGAGATTTTGGTTAAATTCCAAGCATAAATTTAAATCTCTTTTATCATTGAGACTTATTTTATCACCCAGCATATGGTTTATTTTGGTGAATATTTCATGTGTATTTAGAAAAATAGTATTCTGCTGTTGTTAGTTGGAATGTTCTGTAAAAGTTTAATAGGTAAAATTGGTTTATAGTGTTGTTCAGGTCTTTTATATACTTATTTATTTATTTTTTGGGAGACAGCATCTCGCTCTGTCTCCCAGGCTGGAGTGCAGTGGTGTGATCTTGGCTCACTGCAAGCTCTGCCTTCCGGGTTCAAGCAATTCCCGTGCCTCAGCCTCCCGAGTAGCTGGGATTACAGGTGCACACCGCCATGCCCAGGTAATTTTTGTTGTTGTTTTATTTTAGTAGAGATGGGGTTTCACTGTTTTGCCCAGGCTGGTCTCAAACTCCTGAGCTCAGGCAATCTGCCGGCCTCAGCCTCCCAAAGTGCTAGGATTACAGGCATGAGCCACTGCGCCTGGCCTATACTTACTTATTTTATGTGTATTTATCAGTTACTGAAATTTCCAGCTATGCTTTTTGATTTGTGTATTTATTTTATTTCTGTCAGCATTTGTTTCATGATTTTTTTTGTAAGATGGGGTCTCACCGTGTTGCCCAGGAAAGTCTTGAATTACTGGGCTCAGTGATCCTCCTGCCTCAGCCTCCTGAGTAGCTGGGACAGGGTATGCACCACCATGCCCAACTTGCTTCATGAATTTTGAAGCTCTATTTTTTAATGCATACACATTTGAGATTATGTTCATTTATCATTGTTAAATATCCATCTTTATCCCTGCTGATATTTCTTGCCTTTAAATCTACTGGCTGATATTAACATAGCCACTCCAGCTTTCTTATAATTAGTGTCTTTATGGAATATCTTCTTTCTCATTTTATTTTTAATTTATCTATGCCCTTTTATTAAAGTGGTTTTGTTATAGAAAGAACACTGTTGCTTTTTGTTTTTTAAAAACATTAGAAAATTTCTCTCTGCCTTTTTTTTTTTTTTTGGAGACAATGTCTTGCTGTGTTGCCCAGGCTGGAATGCAGTGGCACAATCTCAGTTCACTGCAACCTCTGCCTTCCAGGCTCACTATGTTGCCCAGGCAGGTCTTGAACTAGTGGGCTCAATGATCCTTCTGCCTCAGCCTCCTGAGTAGCTGGGACTACAGGTGTACATCACCGTGCCTGGCTAATTTTTGTATTTTTAGTAGAGATGGGTGTTTCACCATGTTGCCCACGCTGGCCTTAAATTCCTGAGCTCAGGTGATCTGCCCACCTTGGCCTCCCAAAGTGCTGGGATTACAGGTGTGAGCCACTGTGCCCAGCCTGAAAATCTCTTTTAATTGGAATATTTAGATTATTTATATTGAATGTAGTTATATGATTGGGTTTACATCTGCCATTTTTTTTCTATTTGAGCCATCTGTTCTTCCTTCTTCCCTTTTTACCCAACTTCTTTTGGATTTATTGTTTTTTTATGATTCCATTTTATCTTCAGTATTGACTTCAAAAGTTATCTCTACTGTTTTTCTTTTTAAATGGTTTATCTAGGGTTTACAACTCCTAACTCTAGCTTGTCATAGACTACCTTCAAATAACATTAGACTACTTTATATATAAGAGCTCTACAACAGTATGCTTCCATTGCCCTCTTCCATCCTTTTTGCTATTCTTTTAGATTTTATTTCTACATATATTATAAGCTCTGCGACATATTATCATTTTTATTTTAAACACTTAATTATCTGTATTTTTGAAAAGTAGTTTTACTGGCTATAGAATTCTTGATTTTTTTCCCCCAGCACTTTAAAGATGTTGAACACTTTCTATGAGTCCTCCACGATACTGGGTTAGTCAGGAACAAAACAGACAGAAATGGTGCATACTTTTTAATAAGGAGAGCAAGTCAGTATATAATATTAATAATCAATACATATATTATGGAAAGTAGTAAGTTTCTTAGAGAAAAATAAGCAGTGAAAGGATGTGCAGAGAGCTGGGGTGGGGTCACTTTTAAGTAGTGTGGTTAGCAAGGTCTCCTGAGCAAGACTGGAAGGAGGTGAGACGGCAAGACACGAGATATCTAGAAAGAGAGTGTGCCAGGCAGTGGGAACAACAGATGCAAAGGTCCTGGGTGGGGAGTAAGTCTGGTAGGTTTGAGACAGAGCAAGGAAGCCAGAGAGCTAAAGCTGAGTAAGGGAGGGTTGGGTAATGGTGTCCAAATCACAAGGGTTTTATGGGACATTAAAAAGATTTTGGGAGATGGAAAGCCAGAAGAGGCTACAATTAAGTTATTGACTCGATTGTGTCAGCTGAGGAGTAATGGGGCAAACACAGTTGCATGACTTATTTGGGGAGATTAATTAGGTAGTGTTTGCTGGGTTACACTGCGTAACAGTAAACCACTTCAAAATCTCAGTGGTTTACATTAACATGATTTATTTCTCACTCTGTATGTTTGTAGTTGCGGGTTGGCTGGCATGGTTCTGCTTCAGATCACAGGTCAGATTCAGACACTATGCACATCTTCTCATTCAGTGTCTCAGGCCAGAGGAACAGCCTTGAATAGGACATGACTTTCTCATGGCGGAAGGCATGGGAGGAAGAGCCCAGCTGAACTCATACTTGCCCCTCCCTCCCTCCTAGAGAAAAGAAGCTTGATCTAGAATGAAGTCCTCAGGTCCATATATCTAGACCATGGGGTGGAGCTTGGCATAAAGGGGAAAGTTTCAGAGGGAAGTATGAAGAGGCTAAAAATGCTTTTCTTCACATGTTACTTTTTGGGGGTGGCCATTTACTTTTGGATCTCTTCCTTTCTCCTTTCTTTTCCTTCCCTTTCTTTCTATTCCCCTCTTGTCTCTTCTCTCCAATGGCTGGAAAGAAGGGCCCAGGGCTACCTCTTCTTTCACTTGGGAGGGTGCCTTGGAAAGCCCAGCAGGCAATATGGCAGGGCCCAGAGGACCCATGGACAGTCCTGCCCAAGCCTAACTCTAGACAAAGTGGTCTTTGCATTTACACTTGATCTGTCCAAGCTTATAATAGACGAGGTTCTGAAATTCACTCTTGGATCTATGATGGAGTTGGGCAGTCCGTGGAGGAATAAGGGCCTTGAGATTCTGTCAACCTTTCCATTTGTTAAGACTCAGAAATATACTATATTTGGCATTATATCACTAGGATTTTAAACATATTGATAGGACAGATGGTTTATTGTCTCTGAGGACACAATGTTCTATTGTAAGCTTGGTACTCTAAAAGCTTTTAATTTCAGAAAATATATGTTTGCTCTCTTGAAATTTCTGAAAGTTATTAAGTAAAAGAACATAAAGAGAAAAAAACTCTCAAGTTAAAAAAAGTCAAGCATTTTGATTATGCTTGTACACAACATGTCTCAAGGTTGTTCTATTCTGTTACACACAATGGGACAGCTGAGCTCATGCAGTTTTCAGCCTCCTCCCTGACTCTTCCCTTTTGGATCTTTAGCTCCTAGCACCATGCTTCATGCATGGTAGGAACTTGAGAAAGATGTGGTTAATGCTGGATTGGAAATGTTTGTATTAAAGTTGAAGGTTAATGTAGGGAAGGGAGGTTTTTGGTGGAGTGAGTGGAAATTTTAGTTGCCAGATATAATGCATTAGTGTGTCTGTAAAGTGCAGTTTACAAAGGACTGCTACATGCAGTGTCTTATTTGTCCTCACAACTCTGTGGGGCAGACATTATTTACATTATTATACATCCCTCTTTTACAAATGAGGCCCGGAGAGGTTAAGCGACTTGTCTACTGTTTTACCCACAGTGACAGTCAGGTCTCAAACCCTCTTCTCCTTTTTCCCAAATGGAAGTAAGAGTTTTCTAGAAGGTGGGGATTAATAGAGGATTCAGACCTGTAGAAATATTTAAGAAGATGTAATATTGCAATAATGTTTATAGCTTTCCTAAGAAACAGCCATGTCAGTGGAATAGAAAGTTTGGAAGACAGCTGGCCGGGCGCGGTGGCTCACGCCTGTAATCCCAGCACTTTTGGAGGCCAAGGCGGGTGGATCATGAGGTCAGGAGATCGAGACCATCTTGGCCAACATGGTGAAACCCCGTCTCTACTAAAAATACAAAAATTAGCCAGATGTGGTAGCGCATGCCTGTAGTCCCAGCTACTCGGGAGGCTGAGGCAGGAGAATCGCTTGAACCCAGGAGGCAGAGGTTGGAGTGAGCCAAGATCGTGCCACTGCACTCCAGCCTGGTGACAGAGTGAGACTCCATCTCAAAAAATATGATTTTAATAACCCCACAAACTATTCTATAATATTAGCTCAGTTGTAAATGTATGGTTTTCAAATAATTTAGAGTTGCTAAAGTGGTACAACTCATAATACTAAGAGAACATTGTCAATTCTTTTGCACATAGAAATAATTATTTTCTGGAGTGTTTAAGGACTACAAATCTGTGCCCTGATTCTCTAAAGTATTCATAAGCATTTTATAAAAGACATATGTTGGTAAGAATTGCTATTATGCAAAATATATTTCAATTAGGATTTTACTGAATTTCTTATATCATTTAAGCTTTTCATGTCATTTTTTTTTCAGTGTTCCATAGTTTAATATGGAATACCTGTGGAAATAAATGTTTTAGAAAACTTTCTCCTATAAATATCAAGACAATCTTTTTTTTTTTTTTTTTTTTTTTTTTGAGACAGGGTCTTGCTCTGTTGCTCAAGTGGGAGTGCATTGGGAGTGATTATGGCTCACTGCAGCCTCAACCTCCCAGGCTTAAGCAACCCTCCCACCTCTCAGTCTCCTAAGTAGCTGGGGCTACAGGTGCATGCCACCACACACCACACATGGCTAATTTTTGTATTTTTGTAGAGACTGGGTCTCACCATGTTACCCAGGCTGATCTCAAACTCTATCAAGACAATTTTGTTAAAAATTATACAACTGCTATTGTTCTGATAGTCACATACCATCCCATGCCTGCCCAAATATAGTGAAGAGTGCATTCACATGATAGAAAACGTAGTGCCCACAGGGATACAATGCATATCTGAAGCTTGTCTCCACCTCACTGAGACCCAGGGGATTTTGCGTATTGATAGACTTTATTTTTACAATATTCTCAGTATTCTACTTGCAATTTCAATTGTTAGAGTTCACTTTAATTTTTTTTTTTTTGAGACAGAGTCTTGCTTTTTCACCCAGGCTGGAGTGCAGTGGCGCGATCTCGACTCACTGCAACCTCCGCCTCCTGGGTTCAAGCAATTCTCCTGACTCAGCCTCCTGAGTAGCTGGGACTAGAGGTGCGTGCCACCACGCCCGGCTAATTTTTGTATTTTTAATAGAGATGGGGTTTCACCATATTGGTCAGGCTGGTCTTGAACTCCTGACCTCGTGATCCGCCTGCCTCAGCCTCCCAAAGTGCTGGGATTACAGGTGTGAGCCACCGCGCCTGGCCCACTTTAAATTTTTAATCTATGACATAATTGTTTTGCACATACCCAAGAAAAAGGACCAAAATATGACATGAGAATATTTTAGAAGTTTTCTCTTGAGCTTTTCGGTACATCTTGATAGAGTGGAAGATATGATGATAAAGTATTTGGCACTTGGGTCAACAATCTAGTTTATTCAGTAGTTCAGCAAATATTTTAAATATATCTACTTAGCACGTAGTCTAAGGGGATGTAGTCTGGAACAAGACAGACATGGTCTTTGGCCTCCTGGGTTTACAATTTATAATTGCTGGATTACAGAGTATAGAATAGTAACAAAATGATGGAAAACTTAAATGTAAAAGATAAAAGTGCAACGGGAGTCGTGTGAGTTTGAGTGTGAGGACAGATAGCATGGCCATGCTATCTGCTCTGCCTCCTTAAAAGGTCACTGGAAGTTGGTTACTTCCATTCTGATAGAGGCCTCACCCTTCCCTGGCAAGCCAGTCCACTAACAGCTGTATTTTGCTGAAGCATAAAACTTTAAGCCAATGTTCCCTTCAGAGCCCAGACAGCCCTCTGCAGTTCGGAGAGTTCTTCCTGGACTGCACTAACAAAGGCCAACCTGTTTCGGGAAACTCTCGACACTTTCCTCTGTGTCAGCACAGTCACCTGGAATGCGTTCCAGCCAGAGCTGTGACTATTTAATCTCACTTTGTCTCTTAGCCCTGTCATCTTCCACACCCCTGAAGTGTCAGTCTCTGTAGGCCTCTGTCCTTTCTGGCGAGGCTATTTCAGCAAGGCTTTAGGCCTACAACCCCTTCTCAAGCCATCCGCTTCATTGTCTTTTTTGCCAGGCCTTCTGCTGTGTGCTTTGGACTTCCTACATGCAGGCATTCTCCAGATTAACAGGGATGCTCATCCTGGCTAAGGATTCCACAGGTTCAAAACCAAGCTCATGAGAGTTCGATGTATTAATTCTCATAATTAGTCGTATGTAAGTTTACTGCTGCTGGGAGTGAAGCTGAGTCCAAGATGCGAGGTGCCAGATGCAGAGGCAAAATGATTATATATAGATGGGGGAGAAGACCTTGAGAAAATCTCCTCCGTGGGACCGGATACTCAGGAAACAATTTTTCCTTCTCATGGAAAGCAGATCAGATGCCTAGAGATGATTGTGACCTGCAGTGCTTATGTGATGCAGATGTGGTCCTTTGTGCCCCTTCCCACAGATGGGAACGTGAGAAAATGTGGAAGTTCTACTCATGTCCTGCTAAAAGCTCTTACATTTCATAATCATGATTATTTGCTTTATATATGTTTCCTTCAGTAGCCCATGTAAGGTAGGAAAAAATTACAATTAGGTACACAGTTGGAATCATAACTTCTTGGCTGAGTGAAACAGCTAAAGGGATGGGGACACTCTCCTCTTCCTACTCCTACTTCCACCTCTGTCCTGCCTGCATAAGACCGTCTGGTCACACATACAGATGCTTAATTGTCAAGGTCAAGCACTGTCCCTCTATCGCTCACCCAAGAAACTCACTGCTGAGGGAGTGTCGCTGCCCCTCAAATCCAGGGACATGTAGATGGTTGTAGAATCTCACCTTTCAGGCAGAAGTGTAGGAAATGTGCAGGCAAAACTACTAGGCCCTGCATTTGGTAGGAAATAAAGAGTCAAGTCTTTGGACAAATTTGATCACTTATATATAATTTCTGTTTCACTGGGAGCAAAACAACCGACACAAAATTGTGGCCAGAGAAAGAAGGTATTCCAGGACCGGGCACGATGGCTCATGCCTGTAATCCCAACACTTTGGGAGGCTGAGGTGGGCACATCACCTGAGGTCAGGAGTTGGAGACCAGCCTGCCAACATGATGAAACTCCGCCTCTACTAAAATACAAAAGTTAACAGGGTGTGGTAGCCTGCACCTGTAGTCCCAGCTACTCGGGAGGTTGAGGCAGGAGAATTGCTTGAACCCGGGAGGTGGAGGCTGCCATGAGCCGAGACTGTGCCACTGCACTCCAGCCTGGGTGGTAGAGCGAGAGTCCATCTCAAAAAAAAAAAAAAAAAAAGAAAGAAGATATTCCTAATTTTGAAATGCCCTGTGACACCCTGACATTTTCTTACATACTCTTTAAAAAATATTAATAATAAAAAATAGAGTTTGCCTTTCAGTTTTAGTTATGGCATATTCTGACATACACATACTTACATTTTCATTTTATCAGATCATTTTTTTCTTTCTTTTTATGTTCAGAAACTCTGTGAGACTCCAAATACTACAATGTTGGGGTTCTTAAAACAGCCAGGGACTCCAGCATACAGCACCCTCCATTCCTCCTCTGGAAGTGCTTTTCACCTGTAGCTATTAGAGTTCTCAGTTGAAAACAACAGAAACCAACTTCGGTTAACTTAAACATAAAAGGAATTGATTGCAAAGAAACCCAATAATGAGAAGGCTTGAGAATCAGGGTCAGAAGATGGGCAGGAGATGAGTGAGGCTGCGCAGCTGCAGCTGGAATCATGGCCTGGGCCTGGCACAGGGTCAGTTTGTTGTGGGGCCTGCTGCTGGGTCACCACCTCTGTCACTGCCACCACTGAGCCCTTGGCTATCTGTGTTCTGTAGTTTAATAATAAAATGTATGTAAAAATTAATATTTTAGGGTTAAAAATTACCATGACACTGTATGTATTATTAAAAATTCTACTAACCTTTGATTTCAAATTGTCTTCCCCCAACTTCCCCCAAATTGTCATATGAGAACAGACAATAGACTACATCACATGACAGGAAGTGTTGCTTTTAGTGCGGAAGTGAGTATTGGAAGTCCTTTCCTGCCCTACTGAAGCCTGAACAATATTGGGTATGGCATGTTTAATGTTACAATACACCTCATGTCCTAATGAGTCGTGGGACCATCATTTGAACTGCTGCTTGTGCTGTGAAAAATTTCTCAAGTTCACTGTGCCCTTACATGACTGTCTCAAGGTCCAGAGTGGGACATGGAGATGGCAGAACTAAGTCACATGCTAGTGCCTTCTTTGTAAGGCTTCCCAAAAGTGTGCCCTGCCCCCACCTCCTCTGGGATTTCCCCCATAGTAGAAAGGGGGTTTGGATGCTGGAGAGTCAAAACAGAAGACTTCATAGTGCACCTATTTGCCCTTGCTGATACCCAGTGTTCTCCCACCTGCTTTGCATTCCGGCCAAGTGACTGCTGCTGCTCTCCAATCTCCATGACCACATCTGGGCAGGGGTGAGGTCAGCGTTCATTTTATCCTTACTGCTATTTCAAAACCTTTGTTTCCTCCTCATGTTAGATCTTTCTGGAGGCTCATGCCATCTGGCTAGAATGCCCTTTATACCATTGTAGTTGGGGTTATTTATTAACTTATCTCTTCCACGTTCATTAGAAATGTCATCTAGCTCCCCATTCTGGTTCTATCTTTGTCCTGAGTGTGACTTTAACATATTTATGCCTTAATCATCTAACATTTGACTTTATAATTAAAGTTGATCTTATAGTTGGCTTTACAATTATGAGTTGGCCTCCATTTTAATCCTATAGACAACTTTAATTTAATGTTAAACTGAATTTACCATCTATCCATTCCAAACCTGCCTCTATTCCTGAATTCTTAGTTAACAGCATGACTATCCTCCAAGTTTCCCAAGCCAGGAATCAGTGAGTCATTCTGACTCCTCTTCCTTTCTGGGCATCTAATACCCAATCTAGTTACTGTAGATACCACATCCTTAAAAATCTCGAATCCATTTCTTGTCTTTATTTGTCTTAACCATTGCCTTAGTACAAGTTTAGATTTCTTTTCGTGTGGTTAACTGTAATATCCTTCTGACTTATTTCTATTTTTAAAATGCATTCTCTTCTATCTATTCCCACATGCCAAAGTAATCTTCCTAAAACAAATCTGATCATCTTTCTTTCCCTGAAATCCTTTTGTGGCTCCCTTAGGTCTCAGAATAAAAATAAAATTCATCCTTTTAAATAAAAGTCTGACCTTGATATGACCTTTGACTATTTCTGTGATTCAACTACTGTATTTCCTGTTAGGTGAATTTTGTTCTAGACAAATATAGAATTCTCCAAATTGGTGTTTTACTCTCTTTGCTTCTTTTCTATGTTCATTCCTATTAACATTTTATTTTATTTTTTGTTTTTATTTTTATTTTTTGAGACAGAGTCTTGCCCTGTTGCCCAGTCTGGAGTGCAGTGGTGTGATCTCGGCTCACTGCAACCTCTGCCTCCTGGGTTCAAGCAATTCTCATGCCTCAGCCTCCAGAGTTGCTGGGATTACAGGCATGTGCCACCACGCCCGGCTAATTTTTGTATTTTTGGTAGAGACAGAGTTTTGCCATATTGGCTAGGCTGGTCTTGAACTCCTGACCTCAAGTGATCCACCCGCCTTAGCCTCCTAAAGTGTTGGGATTACAGGTGTGAGCCACCGCGCCCAGCCCTCCTATTAACGTTTTAAAACTCAATGTAATTTTTGAGTGATATATTATAGGCAGGTAATATTTTTGAGATTTTTAGTATGGGCTTGTGATCCAATTTGGAGCCAGCAGAGGCATTATCTGGGACTTTTCTCCTGAAGGAGCAGGAAAGGCCATATTTTGCCTTTCAGGTTAGGGTGCTGTAAAGATGTGAACCTGCAGTTCCTACCACTTGGAGTAGGAACTCACGGAGTAGGGTACTCATGACAGAAAGAATGACATCTATGTCTAGAAGGAAGCAGAGATAAGGACTAGTGCAAGGGAGTATGAGAGTAAGAAACCAAGTCTTGGTGACATTATTTGGGTCCTGGATCTATTGTGCTTGATGTGAGATCTATTCTGGTCCTTTCTAGTTATTCGCTGATTAAATCCATTCCTCCACTTTTTCACTCCAACTAGAATGATTTAGCTTTTATCACTTGAGATCAAAAAAGTCCATGGAAATCCAATAGAATCAAAGAATTAAGATTCTTTATAATTGTAGTTTTTGACATGTTGCTTCTAGCTAGTATTATTTTGACAGATGGTTTTCATGGGAAACCTAGAGGCTTGTGTATATGTATGTGTTAACTTTTAAGTCTACATAAAGAGGGCTGTACTAAAGAGTAGCTCAGACTTTGCCTGAATTAGCACTGGAAGTATAAAAAGGGAAAGCGTAAGTGTCTTTTTAGAAAGCTTATTTGTAATTTTATATCATTTAGCCTAACCGTTCTCAACTCTGGCTGTACATTACATGCATCTAATAATTTTTTTTTTTTTGAGAGGGATGTCCCAATATGTTGCCCAGGCTGATCTTCAACTCTGGGGCTCAAGGGATCCTCTTGTTTCAGCCTCCTGAGTAGCTGGAATTATAAGTGTGCACCATTGTCCCGGCAATGCCTGTGACTCTCCCAGACAAAGTAAACAGAATATCTGGGGATGGGAGACAGGCAATGGTTTTTTGTTGTTTTTTTTTTTGAAGCTTCTCAGGTTTCTACTTTCAACAAGGGTTGAGAACCACTGATCTAACATAATATTTTTCCTCTTTCCTTTGAGGAGTTCAGGTTACTCACACATGGCATTTGTTGGCCTCTTTTGCTCAATGTAATGTTCCCTGTAGTGAGCATAACATTAGAAACTAAGTTGCTGGCTTTCATGTTGTTTTCTAGGTTGACATTAATTTCTGCAAAACTGGCCAGGAACATGTGATTGAGCACGCCAAACCTTTATTTCTTAATGTAATAATGTGGCTATAAATGCAAGTGTCTATAAACTACGTTACTCTAAATTGTGTTGCTTAGATTTGTATTTTCTGAGATTTATCTTGATAAGAGCTTTCTTTAAAAAAAGTGACACTAGAAGTAAAGAGAAGATAACTTTCAGTAATAAAACTGATGCAAAAGAAAACCATTAGAATGATACTAAAATAAACTCAACTGATGTAATTATGTGTTTACTCTGTGGACAAAAATGTTCCTTAAATTCAGATGTACATTTTAGTCTATTTTCCCTAAGAGTTCACCAACATTTCCATATTAAAAGCAGTTTCTGTCCAAGGTTAAAAGTATATTCAGTTTTTGATGATGTATCTGATTAAAGACAGATATATATATATATATATATATATATATATATATTTTTTTTTTTTTTTTTTTGAAGCGGAGTCTCACTGTCACCCAGGCTCTAGTGCAGTGGCACCACCTAGGCTCACTGCAATATTCTGCCACAGAGGCTCAAGTGATTCTCGTGCCTCAGCCTCCCCAGTAGCTGGGATTACAGGCACCACCACGCCCAGCTAATTTTTTTATTTTTAGTAGAGATGGGGTTTCACCATGTTGGCCAGGCTGGTCTTGCACTCTTGCCTCAAGTGATATACTGCCTTGGCCTCCCAAAGTGCTGGGATTGCAGACATGAGCCACTGCACCCTGCCAAAGGTTTTTCTTAATTCCCAGTTTATGACAGCTACCAGTTGCCTTTAGGTATTATATATACACATACACATATTTGTTTTGTTTTACTCTAATTGCAATGGCATTTAAATAAATCCACAGAAAATGATGGCTAGAAAGAAAACAATAGAGAAATGTAGAAATTAATTACTTAATTCATCATACAAGCATTTAACAGCAGGCTGGCAGGGTGCAATGGCTCATGCCTATAATCCCAGCACTCTGGGAGGCCCAGGTGGGAAGATTGCTTGAGGCCAGAAGGTAAAAATTAGCCTTGGCAACATATGAAGAACCCCTCTCTACAAAAAAATTAAAAAATTAGCCAGGTGTGTGGCGGTGTGTGCCTATAGTCCCAGCTACTCAGGAGGCTGGGCAGGAGGATCACTGAAGCCTAGGAGCTTGAGGCTGCAGTGAGCTATGATCACGCCACTGCACTCCAGCCTGGGCAACACAGTGGGACCTGGTCACAAACAATCAAACACCCAGCACGCCTTCTTTGTGCCCAACATGGCCTTCAGGCTGAGAGGAATACAATCCTGATCATCTGGAATTTATAGTCTAATTGGAGAGAGAAGACATAACAGAAAAATTAAATAAACTTACAGGAAGTATGTGATTGAATGTCAGTCTGAATGGTAATGACAATAAGTACTGTATCTCAGATAAGAGATATGTACAAAATAAGCTTCCTAAAAGATGTGAAATGATAAAGACTTTTTGGACTTTCTCTGTAGGCTTCAATTCCCTGTGGTGGGTTTTTAGTTTCATATTTCGACAAGACCCAAATCAGAAGCAAGTTCCCTTGTTTTGTTTTCACAATCTACCTTTTTTAGAACATTGTTTAGAAAGTTATATATTGAGGGGTGAGCTGACATTATTTGACTAGATTTCCAAAACTTAAAATATGTAGGTTATAGTTTTAAAAATTTGGATTGAATTTTGTTTATCCCAGTTTCTTCTGTTATAGTAGAAGATTGGGCGAGCTCATAGAGAAATCTTGGCCGTTGGTCTAGAGGATTGTTAGTGAGTGACAGGGCTCAGATCCACAGAGCCTTTGGGGAATGGCTAATTATTTTAACCTTGGGGCTCTCATGAGCTTATTGACAAGTAGTCAGACACTCTGGCCTTCCCTAGGCATTTCCAGTTGCCCTTTCTAGTTTATCTTACCTCTGCTCGGGAATGGTAGCAACTGGAGGTGTCTCAATCATTCCGAGTAATTAATGATTGACTTTTCCGATCCATTAGAGTGCCTATCCCACACAGATGGCACAGTCACATGTGACAATTCTAGAGTGGAAGAGAAAGAAATGAAATGTGGTGAACAATTGCACCTGTCTAATATCCTAGGTTTTTTGTGCTTCTAAGGGTGTGTCTAAATGGAAACATTATTTGCCACATGTGTCTTGGTGGGCAAAAAGGTACAAAACAATTGTTCTAGTATAAGGATAGAGATATTTCTTCTAGCATAAGGATAGAGATATTTCTCTATCCTTATACTTACTGGGAAAGAAAGCTCCCCTCCTCTTTTTTTTGTCTGGGTCTAAATCTACTTTTTGGTGGCTGGTCAAAATTGCTTTCCTTTCAGCCACTTGAATGCTGGTTCAATTAGGCCCTTTCTCCTCAGGGCACCTATCCCTTATAAAAAAATCACCTAAGTTGCCCTCGATGTTTAACAATGCCATCCACTTCTAATGACTTCTTACTGTTTTTTTTTTCTCCTGAAATTCTCTAGCTTTCTTTATATGTTTGCCTCTTTGCTTTCATTCACTGTGGCTTCTTATTTTGATTCCTCCTCTGAGCATCAACTTCTGGTCCACTGTCTCAAATCAATTCTAGTATATCTACCAACTAATTACATTTCAATCCCTACAATGTCAGGTACCTTGGGCTTTCTCAAATTACTTTTGATTTGGGGAAAGAATTTAAAAAAATGTTTCCACTGCAATTATTTAATGATTCAACCTTCATAGAAACTTAAACTTCAGAGGAGCAAATAGCCTCAACAGAGGACTAATTAAGCTTCATGTTACCCTGGCGAAGTAGGGAGAATAAGTACGCAGTGAGGCTGCAATCATTTCCTCTGAAGTTCGATTAAAAGCCAAGTTTTAAAATGTTAGACCAGTGCTAATCTGCATGACTGCTTCGGGTTTCATTTGAGAAAGAATTGTGGTTGCAAACATTAACACTAAAATATGTGAATCTATTTCCATAATCAGGGCCCTACGGGATGGAGCCTAGATTTAATATGGCTTTGGTGCTTACGTGTTTTCCAGTACATTGATTAATACTGTCCTCTCATGTGGAACCCAATCAGGGGCAACCTGCCAGAGGACTATTTTCTATAAATTTAAGCTGAACTAATATCTGTGGAAATCTTAAGACTAAAGAAGAGTTGATGAATATACTACAATTAAAGTTGCCTTGTGAATTGAAGAATGAAGCAGAGGATAATGAACATATTGAAATGATTCCACATGTTTTATGCATGACACATTTGTAATTAAAACGGATCCTGAAGGTAAGTTTGTATATACTAACATAATGATTGCAAAAAAGCAGAGTGTGTTATTAAATATCTCCAGGGCATATTTCCCAAATGGTGAATGTAAAAATTTGGTACATTTCACTTCCTCAACAGTTGCTTATTAGAGACTAGAGATTGGGTGCACTGGCAAAACATACTTGTTAGGAAATTTGTCTATATTAATCAAGTATATGCATATTATATAATAATCTATTGGCTCATTCCCAATTATAAATTTCTAAACAATGTTTTAGAATAACTTTAATTTCAATAACTCAATTAAATATTAGCATTTGTCAGCCAGGTGTGGTGGCTTATGCCCGTAATCCCAGCACTTTGGGAGATGGAGGCTGGCGGATCACCTGAGGTCAGGCGTTTGAGACCAGCCTGGCCAACATGGTGAAACCCAGTCTCATTATGTGAAAAAAAAAATATTAACATTTGTCAAAATTGCTCAATCTTACCAGAATCCTTCGAAATCTTTAACAACTCAACAGTTATTATCCATAGCAGCTCAATGCTGCATGACTATTATAGCCAGAGTCACCTCAGGATTTAATAATGATAATAAATACTGATAATGATTTACATTTACAAAATATATCAATCCCATTGCAGTTTTTAAAATATTGTTACAACCTGTTTGATCATTTGATCCTTAAAATGTAGGAATAAATATTCTCTTACAAATGAGGGATATGGAGACAAATTACACGTTCCACAGACTCTCATTTTTAGATTGTAAGTAAGAACTAGTTCCAATAATCTTTTGAAGGAGTTATTAAAGTTGACTAAAATTTGGTTTCATAAATGAAAATTAGCAGGTAACTAGGGACTCTAATTCAGTGTCTTTTGGCTAAAGCATCTGGCTATCATGTAGTTGTTGGCAAGTTTGCAAAACTCTCATTGCCCTTTTTCACATGTAGACAAATGCAATTCCCACAATATCAAAGAGAAATTCTTATCCCTAAATCATCCCTGGTTTTTTGAGTATGGTATTATTTGTAGTTGCTGCTCTTTTGCTTTGTAATTTTAAGTTAGTGTTATGAGTTGTTTGGTTAACTACAGTGTAGAGCATTGCATATTTGCAACAACCGTATTCTTGGCCCTGCTTTTCATCCAAAGTAGATTTTTAGCTGTGTGTGGCAACTTCTAAACCACTAAGTTGTGTGTATGCACAGATATAAACCAGCATGTTTCTGTATTGAGTGAAGCAGATTCTTACCACAGCGAGAATGGCTGGGATGAGAAGGTCTTGGGGTCTTTGGCTTTCCTTAAGTGGACTGTGTTAAAGAGTGAGAACTACTTGTCTTCAGGAGTCCTGAGTTGGAGAATTACAAGTACCTGCTTGCTTGGCACGTGGTTACAGTGGTTACAGAGGCTCTGCATAGACACCTCCAGTTTTCATAAAGACCATGTTGATGTCATGTGTTTGTAAGAAGGAGGGGTAGACCTGCTTGCATTGAATCCAGGCTTTTGCTACACAACTATGAAGAAATAGAATCACAATTGCACGGGCCAGAGCCACCATTAAGCTTTATATGTATAATGTGTAAAAGTATTATTCTATTTTTTTCCCCGAAGCCATGATTTCTTACATATGCCTAACTCAAACTCTAAAATTAGAGGGAAACAGAGAGATTTGCCAGTCTAACTTTCTTATTTTTTGAAGGGAAAAAATGAGCCACAGAGAAATGTAGTGATTTAAGATCACAGAGGCTGAGACAGAATCAGTAATCAGAGTTCTTGATGCTCAGCCAAGTGTTATTTATTTTCAATTTTTAAATTTATTTCTTGCATATGAAATATATTCACATGATTCAAAATTACCATAAGGCTTATAAATTTCCCTTCCATCCCATTCATCAGCCAAGCAGTCTTCTCTCTTTGTAAGGAAACAATGCTATGAGTTTTGTAAAAACGCTTCCAGAACTGCTTTATGGAACTGTATGCCAACAAATACGTAAGCAGACAGTTTTTTCATACAAATGGTAACATACTCTTCACATGGTTTTGTACTTTGTGTTTTTTTAACTTAATATTTGAAATTATTTTATATTGTTACAAAAAAATCCTCATTAATTTTAATGGCTGTAGGATATTTCTTTCTTTTCTTTTCTTTTGTTTTTTTGACAGAGTTTTGCTTTTGGTGCCTAGGCTGGAGTGCAATGGCGTGATCTCGGCTCACTGCAACCTCTGCCTCTTGGGTTCAAGTGATTCTCCTGCCTCAGCCTCCCGAGTAGCTGGGATTACAGGTACCTGCCACCATGCCCAGTTAATTCTTTGTATTTTTTTAGTAGAGACGGGGTTTTGCCATGTTGGCCAGGCTGGTCTCAAACTCCTGCCCGGCTTGGCCTCCCAAAGTGCTGGGACTACAGGCATGAGCCACAGCACCCTGCCAGCTGTAGGATATTTCACTGAGTGGATATATCATAATTTATTTAGCCAGTCACCTACTGATAGACTTGTAGGTTGTTTCCAGTCTTTTGCTGTAGCAAGTAATGCTGCAGTGCATATCTTGCACGTGTATTGTTTTGTACTTGTTTGAATATATCTATATAAATTCCTAGAAAAGGAATTTTCTGTGTTTATGAGTAGATTATCTGATATATATTGCAGAACTGTACTTCAGAAAGGTTGAATCAACTTACGTTCCTGCCAATAATATATGATATTGCTTATTTTCCCATATTCTTACCAACAGAATGTTATTAAACGTTACCTAGCAACGTTTTTCAAAAATTGAAAAATGATGACTGAGTGTTGTTTTAAATTGCACTTTTTTTTTTTTTTTGAGACTGAGTTTTGCTCTTGTTGCCTAGGCTGGAGTGCAGTGGCACAGTCTCAACTCACTGCAACCTCTGCCTCCTGGGTTCAAGCAATTCTCCTGCCTCAGCCTCCCGAGTAGCTGCGACTACAGGCCCTACTACCACGCCCAGCTAATTTTGTATTTTTAGTAGAGATGGGGTTTCACCATGTTGGCCAGGCTGGTCTTGAACTACTGACCTCAGGTGATCCGCTCGCCTTGCCTCCCAAAGTGCTGCGATTACAGGTGTGAGCCACCGTGCCTGGCCTTAAATTGCACTTCTCTTATGTTGAGTAATTTTAAATATCATTTCACATGCTCCAGAGCAATTTTGTCTTTCCTTTTCTGTGAACTGTATGTCAATATATTTCACCATTTTTCTACTAGTTTATTGGTCTTTTCTTTATCAGTGTTTGGGAAATTCTTCATAAATGAATGAACTTAACACTTTTTTTTTTTTTTCCCAGCTACTCCCACTAAGTGCTCGGTACTGGGCTAGGACATGCTGCTCACTATTGCGAGTGATTGCAGCAACTCAGTTTTGAATATTTATATATGTTGAGGTGAAGGATCTTCCTTGACTACATCTGAGGAGTTGTGGAATCATCAGAAGTAAGTCCTTCTAACAACACACTACAATAAGATGCGTTTCTGATCCGAGCTGCTGTGAATCCATGTCAGGAGAAATCTTCAGTTGTGTTTTAATAAGTGAAAACACAGAAGGGCTGAGAAATCTGCAGCTACCTGGAAAAATAAACTCCTTGCCCCTTGGAAACTGCTAATTTCTTAAATATCCACATTTGCATTTAGTTTTGGGAATTTATATTGTTTCAATAAAAATGATCATATTTGGTTTTGGCTTTGTTCTGTGTTATATCCTTACCATCTAACTCAAAAAGGGACCTCCCACTTATTAACACTAGGCAATCTTCATTTGTTAGGCATGTGAGGTAGGCATTACTCTCCCCACAGGACTAGAATTAAAGAGGTTAAATAAAATAAAAATTGAAAATTGAAAAAATCCTTTTGTAGTGTATAGATCTGAGTGGTTTAGGTTTCAGCAAAAATACTTCCTTATTTGAAAATAATCTAGAGAGTCCTAATGTTCAGCTGTTTACCTCTTCAAGTCCTCTGTGGTCATGGATTTCCATGGTAAACTGACAGAATGAGAGCAACAAGAAGATTTTCTGATCATACCACAGAAATGGAAAATAATAAAAGCATATACGAGGAAGAAATTAAATTTGGTATTACAGTGTTATCTGTAATATACAACATTGAGACGAAAGATCAATTATCATTATTGTCCAAGAGGTATTGATAAAAAAATTATTCTAACTCTTATCTACAAATACTACAACATATGAGTGAAGAAGAAGGGGAAAATGCCCAGGAGTAAATAAATTTGGCACTAAATAAATAACTCAAAAACTTGATTTATTTATTTACATTTTTAAAAGACAGGTCTTGCTCTGTCATCCAGGCTGGAGTGCAGTGGCACAGTCGTGGCTCCCTGCAACCTCGACCTCCTAGGCTCAACCAATCCTCCCACCTCAGCCTCCTGAGTAGCTGGGACTATAGGCACATGCCGCCATGCTTGGGTAATTTTTGTACTTTTTGTAGGGACTGGGTTTTGCCATGTTTCCCAGGATGGACTAATTCTAAAATTTAGATGACTTATGTTCCTGAAGTAGTATATTTGGCTCTAGTTAATAGGGCATATTAACTATAGTTAACAGTCTATATAGGCGACCGGGTGCGGTGGCTCACACCTGTAATTCCAGCACCTTGGGAGGCCAAGTCAGGCAGATTATGAGATCAGGAGATCGAGACCATCCTGGCCAACAGGGTGAAACCCTGTCTCTACTAAAAATACAAAAATTAGCTGGGTGTGGTGGCGCACGCCTGTAATCCCAGCTACTCAGGAGGCTGAGGCAGGAGAATCACTTGAACCAGGAAGGCAGACGTTGCAGTGAGCCGAGATCATGCCACTGCACTACAGCCTGGCCACAGTGTGAGACTCCGCCTCAAAACAACAACAAAAAAATAGTCTATATAGGCCAAAGCACAGAAATTCTCTAAATAACATCAGTTAACCAATTCTGATTATGATGTCAAAGAGGGAAGGAAAGAGTTGCTCTTATTGACAAATGGCTGAAGATCCCTGAGGGACTGCATCAATGGCAGCAATGCATCAATGCACAAATGGGTTCTATGCATCAGTGCCTCAAGGCATCAATAGTATCCATGCACCAATGGCATCAATGCATCAGTGCAGCAATGGCATCAGTGCATCCAAGGTGCAACCATCCCATCAGTAAAGAAGCCACAGCATGAAGGGAAGTTTTAAGCTAATTTATATAAAGTAAATTTTATTCACATGGAAGTCTACAAAGCATTTTAAATCTTTGGATAATACGGCCATAGGAAACCTCTTTCAGGACCTCAAAGAATGTACCTTGTTTCTTACTTCTAGGCTTTGGAATGTACAGTTTCCCTGCCATAAATCTTCACCATCTCTGCCATTCTCCTTTTGTTTTGTCAACCCTTGCTCCTCATTTTACAGGTTAATTGTCCCTTCAATTTTACAAGATTGTTAATTTTACAAGATTAATTGTCCCTTCCTTCTGGAAGCTTCCATGACCTCTCAAGAATGGGTTAAGGGCTTCCTTAAGCACTGCCAGAACAGACTTCCCCATCATGACACGCATTGCTCTGTATTGTATTCTAACTGTCTGCTTACTCGTCTCTTTTCCTTACTGGACTATAAATTCCCAGGGGCTAGACTCCATTTCTCTTTTATGTATTATTTTTTCCCCAGGTACAAACTAGTCTTCAAGAAATATTTGTTGAATAAAAAAATGTGCAAATACACTTATTTAAGTTATAGTTAGTCTAAACACTCTGATATAATTTTGGTGGAAAAAAGAAACCATGGCTTAAGTTATAGATACAATAGTTTTTTAAAAGTTTATATCAATATATTTTTAATGAGGATGTTATGCACTCTAATCTCTTGCAATTAATTATTTTCTAATGTATTAGCAGGTACATTGGAAAAAAACTAATATGAATACTGTTTGTAATATTTATAGGTATGATTTACTAATGTATTGATAGTCTATTGTAGTCAGTGGTTTCTAGAGTATACTTTTTTGCTGTGCTGGCTATTTACAGTGTATTATGTTTTTATAATAAAATATCAAAATATTATCTTCCAGAATTGATGATGAAAATTGAGAAATATTTTGGTATTTGTGGTCTTAATAGTATAATACCCAATAGTATAGAAAAATCCAATAATCTGATAGAGAATCAGTCTGGATCTTGTTGGGTTATTGAAATTTGCTGAATGGTGGGCATGTAGTAGGTGGCAGAGCCCTCATGGTGGGTGAGTCAAGCTGGTCAGGCAAGGTCACTGTACTGTTCGGTACTGTTTTCCTGTTCTAATATGGTTCCTTAGAGAGGTTATTGAATAGCTGTGCTGATGAATAAAAGAGACAAGAGAAACGATACTGTTTTGAGAGAGTAAAGTACAATACTGTAACATAACATATAAAGCAAGTGAAATATATACATTTTTAATAGTTATCATAATGTGATTTTTAGCTAGCCAAGAATAGAATTGTCATTTTTTTCTTTTAAACTGGTGTCTTGAGACCACTTAATTATTTTATTTTATTTAATTAATTTCTTTTTTTGGAGACAGAGTCTTGCTCTGTTGTCAAGGCTGGAGTGCAGTGGCACGATCTCAGCTCACTGCAGCCTCCACCTCCTGGGTTCAAGCAATTCTCCTGCCTCAGCCTCCTGAGTAGCTGGGACTACACGTGCGTGCTACCACGTCTGGCTAATTTTTTGTATTTTTTTTTTTTTTTTTTTTTTAGTAGAGACGGGGTTTCACCATGTTGGCCAGGTTGGTCTCGATCTCCTGACCTTGTGATCGCCTGCCTCAGCCTCCCAAAGTACAGGATTACAGGTGTGAGCCACCGTGCCTGGCCTTGAGACCACTTTAAAAATGGTCTTTACTTTACTTCCTTTAAATTAGTTTATTGCATTATCGGTAAAATCATGAGTTTTGCTCTCCTTCCCCATTCAGAGCCTGAATCACGATCATGTTTTGTTTTCCAGTGAGATTGTTACAGGATCAAGGTCAAATGAATGTCAGAAAAAAATAAGACTTCAATAAATGGAATTTGTAGAATCTTGTAGCAAGGGGTGATCAGATAGGGTTTAAAGAAAATATAAGTATATGATGTTGAGGCAGAGAAGGATGGGTGGGTGAGGAGAAGGGTGAACTGACATGGAAGAGTGAAATGTGTACAAACTTCTCTCCTTTTTTCTTTTCTTTCCTTTTTTTCTCTGCTCCTCCTCCTCTTCTTCTTCCTTCTTCTTCCTCTTCTTCATAATGGTTAGAATTTAATTCTCACATCTCTTTTATTGATCACTGTTTCTTGCACCTCAGATAGAAAAAGGGAGAACTTTGATAAGACAGGTCTATGCAAAGTGTTTTATCAAATGTATGCCTTTGTCTAAGCCTGAGAGCAGAGTCTGAGACAAGAACTTGTGGGCAGATAAGGGAAAGAGAGGGAGCTGATTCACAGGTTCCTCATCAGGATGTAGAATGCATCTCAGAATTGTCCACCTGAGTGTCACAGAAGGGTGGCATTTATCTTCTGGCCCCCATCCTCTATTGCTCCAGCGTTGCGCCATGGATCGTAATTTGCCCAGGCTTCCAGATTGCACATATATAACCGCCATGGTGTCAGAGAAGTGCTGGGGCAAAGGGGAGGAGCTGTCAACAGTACCTGTGCCAAGGGCATGTAACCTGTGCAGCTGCACAAGGCCTGGGTTTAGTTTAATGCACTCATATTGTTGACTTGATATTCTTAATAATTTTTGGAACAAGTGGCTTTGCATTTTTATTTTTCACTGGTCCTTCCAAATTATTTGGCCGTCTGGCTGTCAGATTATGTTTCATGAAGTTGGTTATTACACAGTAGTTGGAGTAAAAAAGTTGTTCCAAGAGAATGTGAGGTAAGGCACAGTGGGTGTTTGATATACTCATATAACATTTATAACATTCCTATGAGTTAAGTGCTATTACCCCATTTTAAAGATGAAGAAACTGGTCTGGGTAATCCCAGCACTTTGGGAGGCCAAGGTGGGTGGATTACTTGAGGCCAGGAGTTTGAGACCAGCCTGAGCAACATGATAAAACCCCGTCTCTACAAAAATAACAAAAATTAGCCAGGTGTGGTGGTGCATGCCAGTAATCCCAGCTACTCAAGAGGTTGAGGCAGGAGGAATGCTTGAACCTGGGAGGTGGAGGTTGGAGTGAGCGGAGACTGCGCTACTGCACTCCAGCCTGAGCGACACAGCAAGACTCCATCTCAATTTAAAAAAAAAAAAAAAAGATGAAGAAATGAGGCTGAGTACAGTGGCTCACACCTATAATCCCAGAATTTTGGGAGGGCAAGGTGGGTGGATCATTTGAGGACAGGAGTTCGAGACCAGCCTGGCCAACATGATGAAACCCATCTCTACTAAAAATACAAAAATTATCTGGGTGTGGTGGGCGTCTGTAGTCCCAGCTACTTGGGAAGCTGAGGCATGAGAATTGCTTGAGCCCCGGGAGGCGGAGGTTGCGGTGAGTGGAGATCATGCCACTGCGCTCCAGCCTGGGTGACAGAGTGGAGGAAGAATATCTTGAGGCCAGGAGTTTGAGACCAGCCTGGACAACATAGTGAAACTTCATTTGTCCACAAATTTTAAAAAATTAGCTGGGCATGGTGGTGTAAACCTGTAGACCTAGCTACACTGGAGGCTGAGGTGGGAGGATCCTTTGAGCTCTGGAGTTCAAGGCTGCAGTGAGCTATGATGGTACTACTTCACTCAAGCCTGGGTGACAGAGCAAGACTCTGTGGCTAAAAAAAATCAAAATGAAAAAAGATGAAGAAACAGATTCAGGTAGGGTGATTACTGTGATGGTTAATTTACAAGGCTAGTGGTCAATGACAAAGCTAGGATTCAAATTAGGGTCTGTCTGAATTGAAACTCCTGATTCTCTCTGTCACACATGCTTGAAAGTGAGGATGAGCCAATTTTTTTTTTCTGCCTTGTATCTTCTGGACAGACTAAAGTTTAGAGGTATGTTCCCCATCAGCCGTAAGTGATGCTCTTGCCACATTCTAACACACTGGACCCTGTGTGGACACCTGGGTAGACCTGCATTTGGCAACATCATCAAATTTTCTTCTTCCTTCTTGGATAAGTGAAGAGAGAAGCCATAGAAGTTAGCCAGAGATGCCACAAGGAAAAAGGCATCTGGGTACATTTTAATTTATTTTTATTTTTTTAGGGATAGTGTCTCACTGCATTGCCCAGGCTGGTCTCAAATTCCTGAGCTCCAGCAATTCTCCCACCTTGGCATCCCAAAGTGCTGGGATACAGGCAGGGTACATTTAAAAAATAAAATTAAAGGGGCCTGGCACAGTGGCTCATGCCTGTAATCCTACCATTTTGGGAGGCTGAGGCAGGCAGATCACCTCAGGTCAGGAGTTAGAGACCAGCCTGGCCAACATGGTGAAACTCATGTCTACTAAAAAAAAATACCAAAATTAGCTGGGCTTGATGGTGTGAGCCTGTAATCCCAGCTACTCAGGAGGCTGAGGCAGGAGAATTGCTTGAACCCAAGAGGCAGAGGTTGCAGTGAGCCGAGATCGTGCCACTGCACTCCAGCCTGGGCAACAAGAGTGAAACTCCATCTCAAAAAAAAAATTAATGTTTTCTGGGTGAGACTACATCTATCTAATGAATGGAGAGAAATTAAGTGCAGCAAGAGTAGAACAAGAGTAGAACATGGTGGAGCCGATTTATTGGCTGAGGTTTGGGTGATTGGCTGATTCCAAACCCAGCACAGCAAGAGCTGCGTGTCCCCACCCAGCCTCTCTCCTCAGCACCGTGACCTGCACCCCGTCCTCTCCCTGCTGGGGCTGCACAGTGGCTGGAGAGTAGCAATCATGTGAAAGTTGTTCCTGCTCAGCACACACCATTGAAAACCTGAAGCAGACTTCTTTTTTCTTTTCTTTTTTAAAAAATTTCCCTCTGAAAACCTTGTACAAGGCATCTGTGTGTGGCCAACTTCTCTGGATATGAAGGTAATAAGAAGGTAACGCTTGATTCAACTGTAGGCCTAACTTGCCTAGGACAACCCTGGTTTATATATGATGTTATTATTAATCGCATCACCTTTTACTCTCAAAGGGTCCAGGTTTGGGTCATAAATTATATGGTAGCTCTAGTTATATTGCCTCTTCAGACAGCAAATAACTTATCAACTGGAATATTTATTTGGCTTTCCTGTTTTCAAAAAGCTTTAAGGTTTTCAGAGCAGGCTTCACACTGCCGGTGGCACCATGACTATGCCAACGAGTGTGCTCTTCTCAGCCCTGTGGAACAGGTGACTTAAGCTGGGCCAACCACACTACCTGGCCTCAGTGACTGGTCTGAGGGAGTGGGCATGTGGCCTAAGCCAGGATCCCATTATCATCTGGGATTGTCTAACTGAATCCTGGATAGAAGTTACTCTTTCCTCTTGTGAGCTGAGATGTTATAAGGATCCAAGCCCAGTGTTGCCTGAGGTTAAGTGCCCTGGTAGGAAAAAGTGGCTCCAGTTACAGGACAATGTGGCTCATCTCCCAGAGCGTGCCTGTGACTTCCTTTCTCCTCCCATCTTTTCCTTTGTTCTTTTGCCTCTTTGCCCCCAATTCCTGTCCCCTTTGCATACAGATCAGTTCAGCTTTCTCCAGCCCTACATCCAAACTTAGGCTCTGCAAGTCGTTTGTGCATCTGAAGACCCTTACGGGGCAATGCTAAACAATGGGCTGCCACGGGTGTGGTGGCACATGCCTGTAACCCAGCTACTTGGGAGACTGAGGCAGGAGAATCTCTTGAATCTGGGAGGCAGAGGTTGCAGTGAGCCGAGATTGAGCCATTGCACTCCAGCCTGGGCAACAAGAGCGAAACTCTGTCTCAAAAAATTAAAAAATAAAAAATAAAAACAATGGGCTGCCAACTTCAGGACCCAGTCCCCACCTCCCCCTTCAGGAGGAACAGGGCAAAATGGAGATTTGTCCCCACACCTCAGCCCCACTCGGATCACAGAGATAGAGCATTTTTACTTTCAAAAATCGCTTTTTCTCTCTATTACAGTAGTAAAGTGTGATACTATATATTCATGATGAGAAGAAGATAGGCAAAGAATAATATACCATCAACTAAGAATGATAAAAGGAAATAGTGAGATTTTCATTTCAAATGCAAAGTTCAATAAAACAGCATTAAATCAGCCCATGATCTTACACACAAAAACTTAAGATTGTGGCTTTTTTGCATAAAAAGTAGAAAACATTAGTCTAGACTCTTTTGTTCTGAGTTTCAGAAAGTTAACTTGAACAAACTTGAATAAAAATGGGGAGCGAATTGGTTTATGGAACCAACCGTGAGATGAGTAGGAGAGAGCTTTCTCGAGGACAACTGGACAAAGATAATCAAAGTTTTCAAAGTGCTCTTTCCATCCATGTGTTTCGATTCTCTCTCCCTGTTTGCTTCACTTTCTCCTCCTTCATGTGGGCTCTTTCCACTATCAGGGCACTTAGCCTTAGGCAACACTGGGCTTGAATCCTCTAGCATCACAGCTCACAGGAGGAAAGGGTATCCTGGATTCAGCTAGAAAATTCCAGGTGAAACCCCATCTCTATTAGCTGGGCATGGTGGCAGGTGCCTGTAATCCCAACTACCTGGGAGGCTGAGGCAGGATAATCGCTTGAACCTGGGAGGCAGATGTTGCAATGAACTGAGATTGTGCCACTGCACTCCAGCCTAGGCAACAGAGTGAGACTCTGTCTAAAAAAAAAAAAAAAAAAAAAAAAGCCAGGCGCTGTGGCTCACGCCTGTAATCTCAACACTTTGGGAGGCTGAGGCGGGCAGATCACCTGAGGTCAGGAGTTTGAGACCAGCTTGGCCAACATGGTGAAACCCCGTCTCTACTAAAAATACAAAAAAATTAGCCAGACACGGTGGTGCGCGCCTGTAGTCCCAGCTACTCAGGAGGTGGAGGCAGGAGAATTGCTTGAACCCGGGAGGTGGAGATTGCAGTGAGCCTAGATTGCACCACTGTACTCCAGAGTGAGACTCTGGAAAAAAAAAACAAAATTCCAGATAAGAATAAGATTTTTGCTTAGGCCACACGCCCTCAGACCAGTCACTGAGGCCAGGTAGTGTGGCTGGCCCAGCTGAGGGCACCTATTCCCACGTGGGTGGGGCACACTTCTTAGCATAGTAGTCGTGCCTTATGCGTGTGGAGCCTGCTCTGATGGCCAGCCAGGAACTAGCAAGGCCTGGCTCTGTGTGAGGGACAGACCAGATGGAGAATGCCGAAGGCCCCTCAGCCCATGATGCTGAAGTGGAGTTCTGCTTTCATTTGAAGCCCTTGGAAGATTTTCTTAAGGAAGACCTTCAGCTTTTCCTTCTGTGCTTTGGGAAATCTGCTAGTTGTCACGATATCTGTTAACTTTACCCTCTTCTAAGGGGCATGGTTTGACCCTTAGTAATCCTTTCACTAGTATACAATTTTTACATATTCAGTTTTGTTTTATTTGAGACAGAGTCTCGCTCTGTCACCCAGGCTGGAGCGCAGTGGTGCGAACTTGGCTCACTGCAACCTCCGCCTCCTGGGTTCAAGTGATTCTCCTGTCTCAACCTCCTGAGTAGCTGAGATTATAGGCATACACCACCACTCCCGGCTAATTTTTATATTTTTAGTAGAGATGGGGTTTCACCATGTTGGCCAGGCTGGTCTGGAACTCCTGATCTCAAGTGGTCGGCCTGCCTCGGCCTCCCAAAGTGCTAGGCCTTTTACATATTCAGTTTACTTTTTATTGCCATTTCCCCCTTTAAATTGAGCAACAGGAAGCAGTGGTAGAAGAGGGGGATTCCGGTCAATAGCCTTAAAGAATGTAAATTACCTTTTTTCCTTCTGTTAGCACCTCAAAAATACTGTGCTAAGCACAGTAGCAGTGGAACTAAAGAATGGTCCTCTGGGGATGTTTGATAGCTTTTGAGGGCATTGCTCTTGAAATGACTGAACACAATTCTTCAGCATTCTCTGGAGAAGAGATGGCAGGAGAAGCTGCGACATCAGAGATTCCTGCCGGTGTCTCTGAGTTTTGTTCATCTCCTTGGTGCTTCTCACAAAGATCCAATCCTAAAGTAATAGCTGAAGGACACTCAATAGAGTGAAGGGTTAAGTAAGATTTCCCATCAGGCAGGAAGTTGGCCAGGCACCGTGGCTCACGCCTGTGATCCCAGCACTTTGGGATGCTGAAGTGGGAGCTGAGGTGGGAAGATTGCTTGAGGCCAGGAGTTTGAGACCAGCCTGGGCAACATAGTGAGACTCTGTCGCTACAAAAAAAGAAAAAAAATAGCCAGACATGTGGTGTATGCCTGTAGTTCCAGCTACTCAAGAGGCTGAGGCGGGAGGATCACCTGAGCCCAGGAGTTTGAGGCTCCAGTGATCTGTGATCATGCCATTCATTGCACTCCAGCCTGGATGAAAGAGACCCTATCTCTAAAACAAAACAAAACAAAAAACAAACAAACAAAAAAACAAAAAAGAAGACGAAAAAGAAAAAAGAAAACAGAAAGCCTAGCAGTGTAGAAGAAAGCAGCACAGAACTGGAAGCAGAAGCAGAATTGTGTCTAGAACCCTCCAGGCATATGATGAATATGTTCATGAATCAAAATCCATGTTCTTCAACCTATGAACATTGTTTTGAATAACAGGAGTGTCCTAATGAGGAAACAAGCAGGAAATTATATTCAAAGAAAGTTGCCTCAAGCTGCACCTTCAATGAATTTAAAAATTTTTTTAAAAAATTGAGTGGAGTGAAATTACAAAGTGACACTTACCTATATTGTTATTCCAAATAGATGTGAATTATATTTTGATTTCTGGATTTTTAATGTCACATGGTTAATGTAACGGGATAATGGATTACATCTGGATGTCCTGGTGTTTTCAGAAACAAGTTATGTATATGAGGGAGTAAGTAAGGGGAAAAAATCAAGAAAGTCTAAGAGGAGGAGGTAAACAAATCTTTTCATGAATGGTACAAAGCTAGAAATGAAAAGGATACCTCATGTGTACATATAGTGCAACGCGTATCTTTTTGAGGAAAACAAACACAAAACCTCTTGAAAGTGTATTTTTTATTTAGAGAAAAAAAGTAGAAGTTCTTATATTTTCGTCAGTCATTAAACAGGATTTATAATAAAAGCATTGGTTCTGAACAGATTTTCTTTTAAAGATGTTCTTTTTATTTTGAAATCAGATCTTTAAAGCTTCTCTGGTTGAACTCTTCTTAGAAATAATGGGTGTAAGTGACATCTTGGTAGCCCACTAGGTGAATCAGTACAAGACACAATTAATGGGAATACTGAGGCTTACCATTTCCTTTCTAATGAGTGATTGATGAGTAAATATGCTCTTGAACCACTATGCTAACTTTACGGAGACATGTAATGGATCTTGAAAGGAAGCTCTTAAACAAATGGCCCTGAAATAAAAACAATGAATGAACAGGACAAATTATAGATTGTTTATTGTCATCTTCTAGCATTTTAATTATTTGAAACACTGAGGAATTGGACAACTAGTTTTGCTGAGTTGTCCTAGAGTCTACGAGTTTGGCGAGAGGAACAGAATGGTGTATTGCTTGGAGAAAGAATAGCAATCCAATCATACCTTGCCTTAGTCACTAAGCATCTTCTTGAAAAATAGTGTCTAAGTCAAATCACACAAAATATTCTAAATATAGTCCATCACAGGTGTTGCGCACATAAGTGTTTATTATATTATTCTCAGTACTTTTTTGAAGTTTAAAAAATTTCAGACTAAGAGAGGAAAAAAATGCTGCAAGGCAATTTATTATTTAATAGAATTATTTCATTAAGCAGATAATCACTCCCTAATTTATGCTGTTTATGAATTGGTGTGTAATCCAGGTTCTTCAAGAAGAAGACACCAAGATGAGATTGATTGTGCAGGGAATTCATAGGAGAGTGCCTGTGTAAGAGAAAGTTGAGAGGGAGTGGGGGAAGGCTGGAAGAGCTGCCAGGCCACACAGGATGCAAGTCTGACCCGAGCCACTTTGTTGTCAGAAAACCTAGACTAATCTTCTTGAGAATAAAGGTTGCATGGAAGAGGTCCAGCACGAAGGCCCCAGACCAGGGGATGAAGTCATCCTGGATCTTCCAGCCATTGCCACTGCCGTCTGACTGCAACTGCAGGAGTGACCTAGGTTAGAGAAGCAGAGGACCACCCAGGCAACCCACCAAGAAATTCTGAGAGTTTCAATAAATCATGGTTGCCTTCGGCCACATAGTTTTAGGGGGTTGTTATGCATATGAAGATAATGGTGTTGCCTTTTTGAGATTTCTGGCTTGATATGAAGGCTTCAGTTTCAACATCTTGCCTTGTCTGAGCCCAAGGCCTTATTTTCTGCCTCATTATGATCATTAGAACTTATGACCTTGGGCCAGGCCTGGTGGCTCACACCTGTAATCTCAGCACTTTGGAGGCCAAGGTGGGTGGATCACCTGAGGTCAGGAGTTCGAGACCAGCCTGACCAACATGGTGAAACCCAGTTTCTACTAAAAATATAAAAAAATTAGCTGGCCATGGTGGCGTGTGCCTGTAACCCCAGCTACTTGGGAGGCTGAGGCAGGAGAATCGGTTGAACCTGGGAGGCAGAGGTTGCAATAAGCCAAGATCGCGCCATTGTACTCCAGCCTGGGCAACAAGAGTGAAACTCCATCTCACAAAAGCAAAAACAAAAAAACCTCATGACCCTTATTGAAACAGATACTCACAACTCTACTTCATGGTAGCTAAAACTTGAGTGCCTTTGAGCCGATTTTATTTCCTTTCTTAGCCTTGGAAGATTATTTTCCTTACCTTCTTACTTTCTAGGAATGCATTTAAGTGGATGTGATTATATTGAAGTTAGTATTTGTCAGACACTTTCAGGTTGTCTGGTCTGCCACATTGTTAGATTTGGAGTCTCCATCTAGAACTTTTGAGTTTGTCTTAGAGATAGTCTTTTCTTTTTCTTCCCCGACAAGTCACTTCACTGCCCTGTCAGGGCTTTGGAGGAAAACATTACCTTGTTGTGGGAGGAGTCGGTTGTAGTAGTGAGCACCACTGCTTTGTTCTAGCTTTTAATGCACTAGAACTCTATAGGCAATGCATATTTGTAAAGGATTCTATATAGAAAGTATGCTTATAAATTAATGAAACTGTATGTTAGAAAAAATAGCAAGCCAATATTGCTTAATAAGTGTGATCCTAAAATGTGGCATGTAAATAATTTCAAAACTCACTAGAAGCTAGAACATGTTCTTTAAGTGAATCTCACATGAACATTTTTGTAAAATAAATAAGATTTTCCTAATTTGTAGATTTTTGTAGGATATATCTCTCTATATTTTTAATGTTGACATACATTAGTGGGCCTGAAATTGTTCAACAACAAACATGAAGGGTGAGAGGGAGAGTTGACAGAGGAGGAAATCCTAAAGCGATTTTTATTTGGAATAATGGAAAGGTCTTTGAGGTAGCATTTAGCCAAGACATTGTTTCGTCCTTGCTGGGGGTGGAAGGTGTGGTGGTCCTTGAGATAAACTGCAATGAGAGCCAAGGAATAAATAAACAGTCATGTTGTTACAGGCAGTTGAAAAAAGCTATGACAGTGGAAAAGTTTATAAATCTGAACTTTGGGCAATTTTAGACAAGAGAAAATTCATCTGCTTTGAGAGAGGAAGTGACTAGTATGGCTAAAACATAGTTATGTGTAGTTATAAAAGAGGATTAGTAAATAATATACATTGGACAACAAAAGAAAAAAGAATCTGTACAGAACCAGAATAGGCATGTTTCCCTCAGCTGCTTCCTTGCTAAGGGTCTCATCAGTGCCTTCAAAGAGACAAGTTGATGGCAACACCAGGATGTCTCTGTAGTTATATTTGTGCCGTGGGGTCTGTGTATGTTGTGTGAATGACCTTCTCTCTATTTCTAGATTCTTAGTTATACACTTCATTAGGTGTGTTCAGTCACTCTCTACATTGTTTTTGGTTGTATTCTTAAGGATTGAAGCCAACCAACCAATTAGCCAACAAACAAAGGATCAAATGAGTATGCTCAAGCCTCCTGATATTATTCAGGAGAGAAACCTGAATTGGATCAATTCATCTAAGGTTGGCAGTGTGGGTACACAGCCCCCTTCAGGGTGGATTCTGCATTAGGTCTCTTTCTAGCCAGGTACGCCATGGTATTTTTGCTTGGATCGACAATGTAAGAGTATTTCTGTAACAAGTAGAATACACCGGAATGGGACGCAAAGCCCCTTTAACTGCTGATAGGACTCTGTTTCAGGCAGCACACAGTTCTGTCTAAAATCTCTGGAGAGCCACCACTTGAACAGCTGGTGGGAAGAGAATGGCAGGCTTGTCTGAAGCAATCACACCCTTGACACAGATAAGAAGATATGACCCTGGTTGTGATTAACCCAGCCTGAAATCTATCGAAACAGTCTTTCTCATTTTCTCTGCAGTAAGTTTTTATTTTCTATTTGGTCTCCTTTGTTATCCTCCTGGACAAAAATCGAGCAAAGTATGGAAAAGAGGACTTTTTTTTTAATAGGGAGGAAGGGCTAAAAAAAAAAATGGCAGCTTCACAGTCTGTTTTTCCTGGTAATTTACCAGCAATGAAAACCCCAGCAGTGGCTATGATGCCTCCTTTCTAAGCAATGAGATATTCCTGATCACAAACTGCCAGAAGTCACAGGTGACGCTTTCTTCCCTCCCTTGAAAGGAATGGTTATGGTGAAGTTGCTTCCTGGTGGAAGAAGTTAATACTCTAGGCTGTGAAGCACGTATTGATAGAAGTTAGAGGATTGCCTTTAGCAGTATGACAGTTATTACATGCAATTTTCATCATTTAAAGATGGATACTGATTGGTTTTACTCCTTTTTAATATTTAGCTGCCTCAACTATAACTACTTTCCATTTTAAGATCAAAATAAGCAAGAAAAACTTGTGGTCAGTAAATAATAAACTAGGTAAATCCTAAAGGATTTGATTTCATAACATAGAAGAGAGACATTTGCTGATAGGCAAAACATATTTCAATCCACATTTGCTTCAATGGCATAAAAGGACAAGATTCCTGCCCTTTTGTGTTTCACATATCTGTAATTAAAACTTTCCTTAATGTGTCCTTTGAGCATTTATATATATGTATGCATTCATATAATTGAAGCCTGATGAAACCCAAAAATTTATATGAAAATTAAGTGTTTTTTAATTTACCATTTAAGGCCTGTTGCCAGTTATTGAGGATTTCTTCTTGAAAAAACAGAAAGTGGAAATGACATAATCGTCTATTTGATGACTAAAGAGAATATGATTATTATATGGTTTAAATGGTTTCTTAAATTAAAAGCAATTAAATCTTTGGCCTTGTAATATTGCATGTTGGTTGACAAGTTCTCATTCCCACACCAGCTGGCTGGCAGACCTAGATTCTTCAGTATTTTCCACATAAAATCTGGAATGAACATTGTCTTAGTTGGTTCCTGATGCTATAACAAAATACCTTAGAGTGGGTAATTTATAAACAACAGGAATCCACTGCTTACGGTTCTGGAGGCTGGGTAGTTCAAGACCAAGGATCCAGGAAGTTCAGTGTCTGGTGAGGGTCCATTCCTCATTGATGGCACCTTGTTGCTGTGTCCTCACACATCAGAAGAGGAAAAAGGAGACAAACAGGCTCCCTCAAGCCCTTTTATAAGGCATGAATCCCATTCATGAGGGTGGAGTCTTCATGCCTAATCACCTCTTAAAGTCTCCACCTCTAATTGCATTAGAAATTAAGTTTCAACATGAATTTTGGAGAGGACACAAACCATAGCAGACCCTTACTGTTCTGTGTGTCAAAACTCTTCCCTTTTTAAGTAGACCACCACCTCCACTGTCAGGCAATGGAAGCTGTCATCATTTTGGCCACAGTGATTTGTCTAGGGGTGGACACTTAACCCATGCTGGGCCTGCCACAGGATCCCCTCTGGCCTCAGTGGGTGGTGGAGCTGTAAGACCTGGAGCTGTGGGGGACTGTGTTCCCTGCCACAGCGAGGTATTGGGATGAGCAACCAGAGACAAGCAGAGATGAGAAATGGAGAGTGAGTGGGTTCCTGCTCCTGGTTCCACACGCATTTCTAGCCTTTCAGAGACTGGCTTAAGTGAACATCTCCTTTCTTTCCACACCCCCACTCTTTTTTCTAAACTAGTTAGAATCAGGGTTTTTTTGTTTTTCTTTTTTTTTCACATGCAAACTCACATGCAACATTTCATGAATTTTTGTAGACTTTGTTTTTTTGGAGGGGGAGATTACCTTCAGCATTCCACTTAAAATATCTCCCTCCAGGCTTTTGTCTCAGCCAAGTTTCTCCTTCCCTATGAGCCCAGTGTCTTCTTCCAGAGGCACTCCATAACCCTCCGCCATTAGAATTGGGCAATCTGCATTTCTTCTCTTCCACTGATTGAAGCAAAACTTTTCTTTCTTTTTCTTTTATTTTATTATTATTATACTTTAAGTTTTAGGGTACATGTGCACAATGTGCAGGTTAGTTACATATGTATACATGTGCCATGCTGGTATGCTGCACCCATTAACTCGTCATTTAGCATTAGGTATATCTCTTAAAGCTATCCCTCCCCCTCCCCCCACGCCACAACAGTCCCCAGAGTATTTTCTCTCTTAAGAAGCCAAAGCCCAGCCAATGTGTTGCTATTGCAAAGGTGGCTTTATTAAGATGTTCTTCCTACAAAGGAATTTTTGTATTGACCGCTAAGAGAATGCAAATTATTCCGTATTATAACACCTCACCTGTGATTTTTTTGATCATTGTCCTCATTAAGCAGGCTAATGTCATTTTCAAGGCACTTTAACAGCACATGTTATTCTGAATAGCCAATTTTTCTCTCTTTCTTTTTCCACCCAATTTTCCACGCAAAACCTAGACACACCTCTCATTGATTCTACCATTACATCCCGCACTGACTAATATAATCTAAATCTTCTTTCTTTTCACTGAAGATCTTCAAATTCTACCACTTCCACATATTTTATGTTTTTCTTTTCTTTTTTTCTGAGACAGAGTCTCGCTCTGTCACCCAGGCTGGAGTGCAGTGGCACAATCTCGGCTCACTGCAAGCTCCGCCTCCTGGGTTCACGCCACTCTCCTGCCTCAGCCTCCCGAGTAGCTGGGACTACAGGCATCCGCCACCACGCCTGGCCAATTTTTTGTATTTTTTTAGTAGAGACGGGGTTTCACCATGTTAACCAAGATGGTCTCGATCTCCTGACCTCATGATCCACCTGCCTCGGCCTCCCAAAGTGCTGGGATTACAAGCGTGAGCCACCATGCCCAGCCCACATATTTTATGATTTAATTGAATGAAATGTTTGAAATGACTTGTGATTTTGCTCAAAATAAATGCACATGCCATATTTAGGAATTCCTCCCTCACTCCCACCTTTCCCACTTCCCCCAACTGTTCTTGCTGTTGAAATAGAGGTGTATCTGAGAGGGCAGAAGATTGGAAAGGAAGAAATGAAAATTTTCTTAAATTATTTCTAATGTTACCGAGAAGGGGAATTCTGGAGGAAGATGACTATTATAGCTCCATCCTGGGGTGCAATTCTCCCTCTGAAATCTAAATAAGAACACTTGACAATGTAGGGATAGGGCTTAAGAAGGCTTTTTTTTTTTGTGCTTGCAGCAAACGAGACATTGATATTTCCTCAATTACCCTGACTGTGCTAGATCAAAAATGGCCATAAATTTTTTTCAGCCTCTCCCATGAAAAGCTGGTGTACCTTTCTCCTCCCGTCAAATCTGGGCTGGCTTTGTAAATTGCTTTGACCAGTAAAATATAGTGGAAGTGATGTATGACTTCTCAGCAAGTTCTTAAGAGGTCTTGCAGTTGTTGCTCATTCCCATTTGGAATGTTTCTCCACCATACTACAAATTGAGCAGTCTTGCCAGATTGGCTGTGTGGAAGAGGTTAGTGTTTTTATACTTAACTGAGACCTATCAACGGTGTGCTTTTCTCTAGCCATATTCAGATGTTTAGGTACAGATGTGAAGTAGTATAAAGTTGAATTCAATTATGATTGGGGCTTAGAGTGTGACAGAGTTCGGGAGAGTCAAGATAACTGATCATGTATGGAAGGGAGTGGTTACAATGATGGCTCATGGAAGGAATATAAGCCCATTAAGGGAGCAAGTGAAGAAGACATGAGGAGGGTAAGGATTTAGGAAAAGGGGCAACATAAATGGATTGAATACAACCTTGTGAGAAAAGGTCTCAGTGGTGTTATTGTTTAGCATCTGATGCTAGTACACATTGTGATCATAGGAAAATGACTTACATTTATTAATTTGTACAATCAGGGAGTTGTACTAGAATAAACTCTAAGATTTCTTTGCAGCTGTAATGATTTGTCATTCTATGAGTCCATGTAAAAGTAGCCTATGACATAGACACTAATGAGGAATGATTCAGTTTTGCAAAAATAAAAAAATAAAAATAAAAAAAAACTGGCAAACCTCTGCTAAGGTCTCTCATAAAAGGTTAAGTTTAGTTAGCCACTAATTATTTCTCTCACTTGTTTGCTGCATTCTTTTTGGATGGCTGCTGCACAAATAAGTACATTTGGAATAAGTATTTAGAGATTTAATGAGATGTATCTGGAATCGCTGTAAAGATGGGTTAAAGGACAGAACAACACAGGGGGAGGAAGGAATGCTGAGTTTCTGCCCTGCCTCTGACTCTGTTCTGTTTTGCTGTATAAGTCATGTTTACTGCTTTTACTATGATTTATTAAAAGTTCTGAGAGACTTTGCAATTTTTACTTCACTTGAATATTTGGATAAATCAGAGCTGGATACAGAAGCCCTGGAATAGAAGGGGTATGATCGTATTATTTCACTTATTCATCAGAATCTAGACTAGATAATAGCAGCCATGATGGCATTTTGGGAAAGATGTGAAAGCGAATAAGACTTTTTAGCATCCTAGTCAAAGGGTTTTCATTTTAATCGAAAGGAAGCTTCTAATACTCATGCCATTGCTTTTGCTGGCAATTGCAGCCACCACTATACCTGACTACTGCAATTTCTTCAAACTTGTCTCTCTGTGTTCCTTGGTTCTTGCTTCAGTTTATTTGGCACCTAGCAGCTAGAGGTGACCTTTTATAAAGTAAGTCAGGTTGTTTTACTTCCTTTCTTGAAGGCTTCCATTGACTTCCTGTTAGGTTGAGTATAAAATCCAGACTCCTCATTTTTGTCTTCAAACTCTTGCAGGAAATGGCCCATCCTGAACCAATTTCCACTTCATTCACCATGTTCCAGACACAGTGATCTACTCTCCCCAAAACATGGAGAATTCTTCCTTATCTCAGGACTTGGTACCAGTGGGTCTCTCTACTTGGAAAGCTCTTTCAGATCCCTGCAGGGCTCACCGATCACTATAAACACTTGTCTTTTTTTGTTTGCCTTTTCGTTTTCTGTCTCTCTTTGAACTAGACAGAAATATGTGATATGCCCTTGTCTACTCCACTGGCTGGTGTAGCCCTTGTGCCTAGGAGAGCATCTAGTAGGTACACAGCACAATTTTTAATGGCAAAGAGAGGGAGCACATAAGTAGGTGGAGTGGAAGGTAGTTTGTCTAGGGTCAGTTGAGGGAGCTTGAGCCTGGGCTATTCAATTCTAAAATACTGGCCATTTCTAAAAATCTTTTATTTTAGTTTGGGGGTACATGTGAAGGTTTGTTACATAGGTAAACTCATGTCATGGGGGTTTGTTGTACAGATTATTTAATCACTCAGGAATTAAGCCAAGTACCCAATAGTTATCTTTCTGCTCCTCTCCCTCCTCCCACCCTCCACCTTCAAGTAAACCCCAGTGTGCTGTTTCCTTCTTTGTGTTCGTAAGTTCTCAGCATTTAGCTCCCACCTATAAGTGAGAACATGTGATATTTGGTTTTCTGTTCCTGCAATAGTTTTCTGAGGATAATAGCCTCCAGCTCCATCCATATTCCTGCAAAAGACATGACCTCAGTTTTTCTATGGCTGCACGGTATTCCACGGTGTATATGTACCACATTTTCTTTATCCAATCTGTCATCGATGGGCATTTTAGGTTGATTCCATGTCTTTGCTATTGTGAATAATGCTGCAATGAACATTCGTGTGCATGTGTCTTTGTGGTAGAATGATTTATATTCCTTTGGGTATATACCCAGTAATGGGATTGCTGGGATGGATGGTAGTTCTGCTTTTAGCTCTTTGAAGAATCACCATACTGCTTTCCACAATACTGACCATATTATCTTTCCCATACTATTAAAGTTTTACTTCTTACATCTTGAAAAATCTGTAGGCTTCAAGATTCCCTGCTTAAAATGCAAATAACCCTGTGAGTTTATTTATAAAGTTTACACCAACTAACGTTTTGGTTCCTAGTGACCACCTAGGAAGAAATAGGATACCGGATGTGTAAGTGGCAAAGTGATGAGTGGGGAAGTAAACAAACAGAGCCAAAGGGCAAACGGGCAATTAGGAAGAAAAATGTCGGGAAAGGGACAAAGTGAAAAAGTGGTGGGAGGAGAGAATTTTACCAGCATTTTGTCTAGAGTGGGAACATTTTTGTTTCCCAGTCTACAAGACAGTGGTACAGTTGACAACTGGTAATGTATGTTTCCAAGTATGAGAAAGTTTTTGTTTTTTAAGCTGATTCTCTCTCTTTTTTGCATAATAAAGTATCAAGCAATTTAAAGCAGATCCTTGATAGTTTTTCTTGGTTACAGATAAATTGGGGAAGGGAAAGCTATGTCTGCTAAAAAACAAGGAGAACCCACCATTATTACATAAGACAATGTAAGTTGCTCAGCATGAGCATTTCAAAGAAAGATTTGGTATCCTATAAAGTTGCAGTTTCTATGGTGACAATGTATTTTTAATGACACCATTAAATGGTAGTATGACTGGTTGTAACTAAGGAGTGCTAAATAGTCACAGCTGTGCTGTTTGGAGTTTATGTGTCTATTTTCCAGGATGGTTTTAAATGACTTCAAAAATAAAAGTGTTGTATAGCAGAACATCACTTTGGTATATAATGTACGTACATTTTACAAATAGAAAAGACCTTAGAGAATGTTAATTCTCATTTCACTGCATGCACGCACACACGAACATGAGTTAAACACATATGTGTGCACACTTTATAGACGAAGATGTGGCGACAAAGATTAAGTAGTTTTTCCAGTTTATTTAGCTAGTGACAGAATTAGGCTAAGATCTCAGGTTTTCCCACCTCGAAAGCAGTTTCCGTCTACCATTACGTACTGCTTCTTCCCCACACAATATGGCACACAAGCCACTCTACGTTCTTTTCATACATCACAATTAGTAAGAAGTTGCAAGCTGGGCACGGTGGCTCACGCCTATAATCCCAGCACTTTGGTAGGCCGAGGCAGGCAGATCACAAGGTCAGGAGTTACAGACCAGCCTGGCCAACATGGTGAAATCCCATCTCTGCTAAAGATACAAAAAATTAGCTGGGCGTGGTGGCGGGTGCCTGTAATCCCAGCTACTCGGGAAGCTGAGGCAGAAGAATCGCTTGAACCTGGGAGGCAGAGGTTGCAGTGAGCTGAGATCGCGCCATTGCACTCCAGCCTGGGCGACAGGGCAAGAGTCTGTCTCAAAAGAAAAGAAAAAAAAGAAGTTGTAATGAGTTTATATCACCCTGTGGGGTTGTGAGGTGATTAGGACCCAGTTGAAATAGGGATGAATGAGTAATGTAATTGATAGAGTCTATAGATGGATTTCAAGACCTTTAAAAATTGTTCACAAGTGTGTACATGCATATATTTTTCTAATGAGGGGCTTTACCAGTTCTTAAGGAATTTGTGACCTCTTTCCAAATAAGTGATAAATTATGGCTTTTGCCCCATTTATGATGTCAAAATGTCATAAAAAGGAAAAGTAAATGGTATATTGAGAAAAACATTTATGATATGATAAAAGGTTAATATCCTTAATTTATAAAGAACATATACACATCCAGAAAAATATCGAGACCCAGTTGAAATTAGAGTAAAGGAAATAAATGAAAAATATACCTAACAGGAAGTAAAAATGGTTAATAGAAATGAAAATTATTCTTCCTCATTAGTTATTAGAGAAAAGAAAATTAAAACAATAAAAATTTACCATTTTCACCTATTGAAATAGCACAGATTGAAGACAACCATGATGGTATTCTATGTGGTGAAGAGGCGGTGAGATAACCAGATTTCTATACTGTTAACTGTTACTGGGAGCACAGGTTGGGGTGAAGTTTTTGGGAACTAAATTAATAATTTGGACTAAGAGCCTTAAAAGTGTTCATAACCGGCTGGGTATGGTGGCTGACGCCTGTAATCCTAGCACTTTGGGAGGCCAAGGCAGGCGGATCACAAGGTCAGGAGTTCGAGACCAGCCTGACCAATATGGTGAAACCTCGTCTCTACTAAAAATACAAAAATTAGCCAGGCATGGTGGTGCGTGCCTGTAATCCCAGCTACTCAAGAAGCTGAGGCAAGATAATCATTTGAACCCAGGAGGCAGAGGTTGCAGTGAGCTGAGATCACACCACTGCACTCCAGCCTGGGTGACAGAGTGAGACTCCAAGGCTCTGTCTCAAAAACAAACAAACAAAAAACAAAAAGTTCATAACCAGTAATTCAAATTCCAAGGAAACTCTTTCATTCTAAGGCAATAATCAGAAGTGTTCATTAAGATTTTTCTGTAGAAGTATTTCTTTTAGTGTTATGTAAAATAGTAAAAAATGTGGAAAAACACAGATGTCCAACATAGGGAAAAGGTTAAATAAAATATTGCATTTCTGTGAATCCAATAAATTGTCTTGATCATTTTGTTAATGATATGGAAACCTCTTATGATATAAGATTATGTTTAAGACTACCCAGACTTCTAAAATGCTTGTAGATTATTATTCTAATTAGATAACCTAATTAAAAAATACTTGAAGGAAATATACTAAAATGTTAATAATGGTTATCTCCAGGGTCAGGGGATTCTTAATTATTATTTTTTTCCTTTTTGTGTATGTTCTCAGATTTCTATAGAGAATTTTTGTATTATCAGAAGTGAAATAACAGTTACGTAAAAAAGTTTGCTGAACATATTTTTCATGTTACCTCAGTTGTTCTGATGTCACATAAATCTGTTGTCCTAAAGAATGGTAGAAATTAGAAAGACATCTTTTTGGGGGAAAAAAACCCAGCTCACTAAAATGCAATAAAATTTGACCTTTTTTTTTCATTTTAAAAATATCTGTGTATCTGGGCGCAGGGGATCATGCCTGTAATCCCAGCCCTTTGGAAGGGTGAGGCAGGTGAAAGTCTTGAGTCCAGGAGTTTGAGACCAGCCTAGGGAATATTTCTATTACAAATAATAATAAAAATAAAATAAAATAAAATACAATAAAATAAAATCTATGTAACCTATTTGGGCCAGATGCTGAGGAAACACACACGGACAAGATATTGTTGCTGACACCCACAGTTTATGTTCTACTCAGAAAGATAGGCATTTAATAATGTTAATAACACATCTCATTTGTACTTTGTCATGTGGCAACATGAAGAAAAGAGTGATGAGGGATTCCTGAGGAAATAGAGGGATGGCATGATATTTGACTCAAGTCTTGAATGATGGGTAGGAGGTCATGAGGTGAGCGAAAATGAAATGATTTGCCCCAATAAAGGGAAGAAGGTGTGTTAAGCATGGGGACACAAAAGGGGTGTACTGTTTTGAGAACAGGCCTTTTAATTTGGCCAGAAAGCTAGAGAAAGGCCAGCTGTTGCAAGCTGTTTGTTTGTCAGATGTCTGGACCATGTCTGTGAGCAAAAAGGGGTTATGAAAGTCACTGAGCCATACAAGTAAATCAGATTTGATCCGATAATGAATATGTGAAGGAATCATCTTTGCCTGCAGCAGCAGAAATAATGATTCAAGAATCAGCCATTCAATCATTATTTAGATCTTTTTATTGTAACAATAGTCAATATGGTAGAGCTTTAAAAAAAAATCTAAAGGTTCTATCAAGGTGCTGCTTTGCAGTGATTATCCCACAGAGGATATCTGATATCAGAGATGCATTGGTTGGGCATATAATGGTATTAATGTGGCCAAAACCACAGTCTCCTTGTAAATTCAGTTGGCAGACCAAAAATTTTGTTTTGTGGCTGCCAGCTCCATGAAGCAGTTTGCAATGGCATCTGCTATTTATAAAAGCTGTTTATATGTTGGAAGAGTGTGGCTGCATCCATATCAAATCTTAACTCTAAATTAAAATTGAGCAAAGTGCGGGTTCTCTATGTGTGCTTCACTTCAGTGTCCTGGTGAAGTTCTGTGGTGATCTTTATAATAAGAAGGTTATCTAATGGTCTAAGAACACTCTGGTTGTCTTTGCTTGGCCCAGGTATTATTCCTGAGCTTGCTATTAAATTGGTGCAAATGTGATTGAGGTTTTTGCCGTTACTTTTAATGGCAAAACCATTACTTTTAATGGCAAAAGCTGCAATTATTTTTGCACCTACCTAATATAATCACGAATTACAACATGGGTGTATTTATCCCTCACATTTCTCAAGTGCCAGTAGTTTTTAGAAGGATCACTTTTTTCAGGACTATCATTGTATTGTTTCTGAATTGTGACGCTCTCCCACTTCCCAGTTGTAATAGTAGATAAAAAATAGTAGTAATAGAGATAAAAAACCAACTCCCAAATTAACTTACCCCTATACCCACGTTCTTGGTTATTTTATTTTTATTTTTATTTTTATTTATTTTTTTTTTTGAGACGGAGTCTCGCTCTGTCGCCCAGGCTGGAGTGCAGTGGCGCGATCTCTGCTCACTGCAAGCTCCGCCTCCCGGGTTCACGCCATTCTCCCGCCTCAGCCTCCCAAGCAGCTGGGACTACAGGCGCCCGTCACCACGCCTGGCTAATTTTTTTGTATTTTTAATAGAGACGGGGTTTCATCATGTTAGCCAGGATGGTCTCGATTTCCTGATCTCGTGATCCGTCCGCCTCGGCCTCCCAAAGTGCTGGCATTACAGGCGTGAGCCACCAAGCCCGGGCCATTCTTAGTTACCTTTTAAAAGCATCTACCAGTTTAATTTATATTTAAGATATATAGCTCCAGATATGTAGCTTAGTTCTTGAATACTAGTGGTGATTATGTAAAAGTGTTATTTAAGCATTTCCTGAGATTTATCTTTCTCTCCTCTGCCGAGCGGTGGGAGGGAAGCTGCATGCTTATTCGTCACCTTATTTAAGATGATGATGTTGTTTAGTGAAAGAGGATTAGATTGGGATGCAGAAGACATAGTTCAATTTCAGCTTCAAAGTTTACTCACTCTATGATCTGTGACGGTTAACTTTATGTGTCAACTTGACTGGGCAAGGGATGTCCAAATAGCCGGTAAAACATTGTTTCTGAGTATGTCTGTGAGGTTGCTTCCAGAAGAGATTATATTTGAAGTGATAGACTGAGTAAAGATCTTTCCTCACCAATACGGGAGGGCATCGTTCAATCCATTGAGGGCTCAAATAGAATAAAAAGGTGAGGAAGAGTGAATTCACTCCTTCTCTTCTTTAGTGGAGACATCCATCTTCTCCTGCCCTTGGGCAGCAGACCTCTTGGTTCTTGAGCCTTCAGACTCTGGGACTTACACCAGTCCCAGCTTCCCACTCCCGGCCCTGGTTCTTGGATCTTCTGACTTGGACTGAATTATATCATGGGCTTTCCTGATTCTTCAGCTTGCAGATGGCATATTGTGAGACTTCTCAACCTCCATAGTTACATAAACCAATTCCCATAATAAATCTCTTTTTCTCTATCTCTATAAATCTTATTGGTTCTGTTTCTCTGAAGAACTCTAATATACACCTTAAGCCAAGAACTGCTTAATTTCACTATAGTTTTTTCCTATATTCTTTATTTGTTGGTCATATGTTATACCAAGTTGAATCTCTGAAACTGCTCGATAAACAGACTTTTTAGAGAGATCTTGAAATAGAGAAAATCTTCAGGAGAGGATTTAAAACATAGTAATTTCTGGAAAATAAGATAGCAAGATAGCAAGGAAGATAAGGAGGCATGAAACTCAGGGAATCCATGAGAGTTAGAGAAGTGCAAGGAAATCCAGGGCCTAAGAGAACATTTCTCCATTGAAAGAAAGCAGTGGGGATTATCTAAAATAATCATAATCATAATGAAAGGATACATGTCATATAGGAAAGAGCTTTAAAATATCTGATGCAGAAGGCTGTGGGGAACAAGGAGACATAAAGAATTAATGCAATGAAGTAACTGATGGGAAAGATTTTTCTTTTTTGTAGAAAATAGCCCAGGATGAATCACAAGCTATAGACTAAACTCGGTTTATTTACTTGGCGTCTGAGAAAACAGCTTAGGGCTATTTAGTGAAAAGCACTCTTGGAAAATTACATGTAGATACCACTTCATTTGATAAACCATACTCTGCTTTTGCTCTGAGACTTTCAACATTAGAGCAGAAATGTTTGCTTAGAGATTTAAAAATATTTTAAGAGACAATGCTTTAGAGCAATTCTAGGTTTACAGAAAAATTGCACAGAAATGACAGAGAGTTCCCAAATAATCCCCCTTCTCACACAAGCACTTCCCCCTATTATTAAAATCTTGGGCCGGGTGCAGTGGCTCATGCCTGTAATCCTAGCACTTTGGGAGGCCGAGGTGGGTGGATCACTTGAGGTCAGGAGTTCGAGACCAGCCTGGCCAACATGGTGAAACCCAATCTCTATTAAAAACACAAAAAATTAGCCAGGCGTGGTGGGGCACACCTACAATCCCAGCTATTTGGGAAGCTGAGACAGGAGAATGGCTTGAACCTGGGGGGTGAAGGTTGCAGTGAGCCAAGATTGCGCCACTGTACTCCAGCCTGGGCAACGGAGTGAGACTTTGTCTCAAAAAAAAAAAAAATCTTGCATTAGTGTGGTACATTTGTTATAATTAGTGAACCAATACAAATGCATTATTATTAACTAAAGTACACAATTTATTTTAGGGCTCACTCTTTCGTTGTATAGTTCTATGAATTTTGACAAATGCATGTCTCCACCATTACAGTATCATACAGAATACTTTCACTGTCCTCAAAATCCTGCTTACCCCTCTCTTCCTTTTCCTCAACCTGTGGCAACCACGGATCTTTTTGCTCTCTCTCTTCCTAGTTTTGTCTAATATGCCATATAGTTGGAATCATATAGTACACAACCTTTTCAGATAGGCCTCTTTTACTTAGTAATATGCATTTAAGTTTCCTCCACATCTTTCATGACCTGATAACTCTTCTCTTGTTAGTGTTGAGTAATATTCCATTGTCTGTATGCACCACAGTCTATTCATTCACCTACTGAAGGACATCTTGGTTGTTTCCAAGTTTTGGCAATTAGGTGCTATAAACATCTGTGTAGCGGTTTGTGTGGATGTAAGTTTTCAAATCATTTGGGTAAATATTAAGATGTGTGATTACTGGATATGTGGTAAAAATTTGTTTAGTTTTGTAAGAAACTGCCAAACCATCTTTCACAGTGACTCCAGCATTTTTGATTCCTACCAACAGTGGAAGTTCCTATCGCTCCACATCCTCATCGCCATTTGGTGGCGTCAGTTTTGGATTTTAGCCATTCTATAGCTGTGTAGTGCCACCTTACTGTTGTTTTAATTTGCAATTCCCTGCAATAAAATGTTGAGCGTCTTTTAATTTTCTTATTTGACATCTGTATATCTCTGGTAAGGCATCTGTTCCGTGATTTTGCCCATTTTAAAACTGAGCTAAGTTCAGAACAAGGATCTCTGAGGGAGAAAAAAAGAAGTAAAATAGACCCACTATTTTGGAGTTTTAACAGTTGTTTGCATATTTTGAACACAAGACCTTTATTAGTTCTGTATTTTGCAAAGATTTTCTCCCAGTGAGTAAGTTAGTTGCCTTTTTACTCTCTTAAGAGTGCAGGAGTTTTTAATTTCAATGAAGTCCAACTTATCAATTTATTTTTCCTTGATTGTGCTTTTGTTGGTGTATTAAAAAACTCACTTTAGGTCACCTTGCTTCTCTCTTGTTTTCTTCTAGAAGTTTTAAAGTTTTGTGTCTTTCATTTAGATCTATGATCCAGTTTTAGTTAATTTTTGTAAAAGGTACAAGGCCCGTGTCTAGATTCTTCTTCCTCCTCCTGCTACTGCCCTTCTCCTGCCCTCCTCCTCCTCCTTCTTCCTCCTCCTCCCTCTTCTTCCTCCTCCTCCATCTTCTTCCTCCTCCTCCATCTTCTTCCTTCTTCTCCTGCATCTTCCTCCTCCTCCTTCTCCTTCTTTTATTCCTCTTTCTCCTTCTTCCTCCTCCTCCTAGTCCTTGTTTCTCCTCCTCCTTCCTCCAAGTATTTTCTTTCTCAGTATTGTGTTGGCTATTTTGGGTCTTGCCTTTCCATGTAAACTTTAGAACCAGCTTGTTAGTAGCCAGTTTGTCTAAAGAGAAAAAGCAAGCATCAAAACCAGATTCAGTTATGGCAGAGATTAGGAATTATCAGACTGGTATTTTAAAATAATTATGATTACTAAGCAAAGAGCACTAATGGAAACAGTGGACAACATACAAGAATAGGTGCATAATGTAAGCAGAGAGGTAGAAACTCTAAGAAAGAATCAAAAGGAAATGCTAGAAATAAAAAATATAAATAAAAAAGAACTGTAACAAAAATAAAGAATGCCTTTTATAGGCTCATCAGTGGACCGGGCATGGCCAAGGAAATACTCAGTGAGTTTGAACGTATGTCAAGAGAACCTTTCAAAACTAAGATGCAAAGGGCAAAGAATAAAACAAATGGAACAAAATTATCAGGAACTCTGGGAGAATTACAAAATGTGTGGTATATGTGTAAGGGAATACCAGGAGAAGAAGGAGAGAAGGAGACAGGACACAGTGGCTCATGCCTATAATCTCAGCACTTTGGGAAGCCAAGGTGGGCAAATCGTTTCATTCCAGGAGTCAGAGACCAACCTGGGTAGCATGGCAAAACCCCATATCTACTACTAAAAAAACAAAAAAAAACATTAGCGGGGCCGGGTGGCATATACCTGTAGCCCCAGCTACTCGGAAAGCTGAGGTGGGAGAATCACCTGAGCCAGGAAATTGAGGCTGCAGTGAGCTTGATTGTGCCACTGCACTCCAGCCTGGCTGATGGGAGTGAGACTCCATCTCGGGTGGGGTGGGGGGAAGAAGGAGTTGGGGAGAGAGAGAGAGAGAGAAAGACAGACAGACAGAGAGAGAGAGAGAGAGAGAGCAAGCGAGAGAGAGAAAATATTTGAAGTAATAATGACTAAGAATTTTCCGAGATTAATGACAGACACCAAACCACAGATTCAGGAGGCTCAAAGAACACTGCTACGGTTTGAATAGTTGTGCCCTCCAAAACTTGTGTTGAAATTTAATCCCAAATGTGGCAGTATTGAGAGGTGGGATCTTTATGAGGTGATTGAATGGATTAATCCATTCATGGATTAGTGGGTTAGTAAATTAATGGGTTATCATGGAGCAGGACTAGTGACTGTATAAGAAGAGGAAGAGAGAGCTGAGCTAGCGTGCTCAGCCTCTCACTAGGTCATCCTCTATGCCATCTTTGCAGAGTCCCCACCAGCAAGAAGGCACTCATCAGGTAAGCCCCTTAACCTTGAACTTCCCAGCTTCCATAATTATAAGAAATAATTTCCTTTTCTTTATAAATTATGCAGTTTTAGTTATTCTATTATTAGCAGCAGAAAATGAACTGAAACAAACACCAAGCAGGATAAAGAACAAAAGATTTATATCTAGGATATCATATTTAAACTAAAGAAACTCAAAGACAAAGAGAACATCTTAAAATAAGCCAGGAGAAATAAACACCTTACCTCTAGAGGAGCAAGGATAAGAATTACATCAGACTTTTCTTTATAAATCATGCAAGCAAGAAGATACTGGCGTGAAATATTTAAAGCATTGAAAGAAAAAATGCACCAACCTAGAATTCTTGTATCTAGTAAAATTATCCTTCAAAACTGAAAGAGGAATAAAGATTTTCTAAAACAAACAAAAGGTGAGGGAATTTGTTTCCAGAAGACCCACCCTGAAAGCAATGTTTAAAAAATTCTTCAGAAAGAAAAAGGCGATTTAGGTCAGAAACAGATCTACATACAGAAAGAAAGAGTGTTAGAGAAGGAATAAATGAAGGTAAAATAATATATTTTGTTTTTCTTATTCTCAACTTATATAATAGAGAAGTTTGTTTAAAACAATAATGGCAACCATATGTTGGGAAATTATAACTTATAAATGAGTGGAATGAAGGAATGTTATAGAGGACAGCACAGAGGAACTGGGAATATTCTGTTATGAGGTACTTGTACTATCTGTGAAATGGTATAGTGTTATTTGACTTGGATTAGTTGTAAATGTACATTGCAAAATCTAGTGTAACCACCCAACAAATTATAAAAAGTATAATTGATATGCTAAGGGAGGAGAGAAAAATGAATCATATAAAATGCTCAATTAAAACCAAAGAAGGTAGAAAAAGAGTGAAAGATAAAAAAGAAACAAGAGCAAGGGCAATGAATAGAAAATAGTTACAAATATAGCAGATATCACTCTAAGTATGTCAACAATCACATTAAATGTTAAAATACACCAATTAAAAGGCAAAGACTATCAAAGTGTATCAAAAAACATGACCCAATTATTTATTATTGACAGAAAACTAATTTTAAATATAAAGACACAGATGGATTAAAATTTAATGTATGAGGAAAGGTATACCATGCTAATGCTGATCAGTTGAAAGCTGGAGTAGCTATATTAGTTTTGGACAAAGCAAACTTCAGGACAAAAAAATTATAAGGATAAAGAGGGGCACTACACAGTGATAAAGGGTTTAATTCTCTAAAAGAAGGTAACATTTCTTAATGTTTATGTTCAGATATTTTTGAATATATTTTATATTTTGTTAAAGGCTGATCAATGTAGTGCAATTAGCATGGGACTTGGAATCAGAAATTTTTTTCTTTTTTTTTGAGATAGAGTCTCACTCTGTGGCCAAGGCTGGAGTGCAGTGGTATGATCTCGGCTCACTGCAACCTCCGCTTCCTGGGTTCAAACATTTCTCCTGCCTCAGCCTCCCACGTAGCTGGGATTACAGGAGCATGCCATTATGCCCAGCTAATTTTTGTATTTTTTTTTTAGTAGAGATGGGATTTCTCCATGTTGGCCAGGCTGGTCTTGAACTCTTGGCCTCAGGTGATCCACTCGCCTCAACCTCCCAAAGTGCTGGGATTACAGGTGAGCCACCATGCCCGACCAGAAAATTTGGGTTTTAATCTGGGCTTTGTCACTAAGTATCAGGTGAGTTATGAGAAAATTTCGAAAGTTCCTTCTATCCCTAACGATCTGTGATTCTAATATCTAATATTCTATCCCAAATAATCTGTGATTCTAATATAAAGATTGGGTATATATGACTGAAATAAACTGAAGTAAATATAATTATATTGGATGTAATTTAGCAGGAGTCTTTAAAGATGAATTTACAGTAAATCTGTGTTTAGTAGATATTTACTATTTTAAAAATATTAAATATCTCACTACCTATAGAACCAGGCTAGAAAGTCAGTCTACATTTGAACTCTTAAATCCAACATACTATCTACCACATAATCTTGTCAGGACATATTTTTATAAAATATGGGCAAACCAGCTGAACACCATCCTGTGTATATATTCCTTAAAATATTGATTAGGATATTCATTCAAGAATATCTATTTAGGGCATAGGCAACATTTTCTTCTAATATATAACTTATCATAGCTTTTAAGTTAGATACCAGTCATTGGTGTTGCCTCTGATACCCTGCTTTTTTCCAGTTTCCTTTCTCTTCTTCTTGCTATCTTTTCAAGGCCCAAAGTTCTGACAGGTAGGAGAGTTGATGAGTATTACTGAAGATGGAGTTGCAAAATTAGATTCACGTTTTTCTTATACATGTGTTTATGTCTTTGAAGGGAATTATACAGCTAAAGAAAAACATGAGATGGATGATTGTGAAGATCTGTTTGTTTTGTAGGTAATAATAATAGTAAATGACAATAGCAACACAAGACACATTTGTTGAGTGCATGGTGATGTGCCGGGTACTGTGAGAAACAGATATCAAAGGTCATGTCTTTTTTCTTTTTTTTGAGACAGAGTCTTGCTCTGTCGCCCAGGCTGGAGTGCAGTGGCGCAATCTTGGCTCACTGCAACCTCTGTCTCCCTGGTTCAAGCGATTCTCCTGCTTCAGCCTCCTGAGTAGCTGGGACTACAGGCGCCTGCCACCACACCTGGCTAATTTTTTGTATTTTTAGTAGAGATGGGGTTTCACCATGTTAGCCAGGATGGTCTCGATCTCCTGACATTGTGATCTGCCAGCCTTGGCCTCTCAAAGTGCTGGGATTACAGGCGTGAGCCACTGCGCCTGGCTGAAGGTCATGTCTTTATTTTAGTTTTTATTTTTGTGGAAGCCCTTATTTCCAAACAACATGATCAAACTAACAGATTTTAGCAGAAAAGTGATTCAGTGACTAAAGAAATCACCAGGAGGACTGGAGAAGTCGACTTGGGTTCTATGCCACAGAACTGGTTCAGCAAAGACACCAGACACCTCTGCCTACCAAGCCCCTCCAGCCATGCACTTGCACTTCCAGCATCCATGACCCAAGAAGGTGGATACAGCATTACCTCCTCTGCTCTTGCAGCTCCAGGAACTTGGACTTGCTGCAAACCCCACCTCTCTCCTTTCCAAGCTCTTCTTTGCATCATTAGTGACCGTTTCAAAGCCCGAGGTGGGTTCATCGGGTTGGTGAAGGAGCTGTCTGTCAGTGTACTCAGAAGTGTAGCACAAATAGTGGTAGCAGCATCAGAATCAGTTGAAGGTTCAATTGCAAATCATGCAATTGGCTCCACTCTATTCTACTCAGTCAATATGTAGGTTTGGGAAGGTTTGGGAATCCCTCAAATGCACTATACTATGCACACTAAAGCTTGCAAAGCAATTGTTTAGGTTAAGATAGTCATGCTTGCAAAAGAGGCTGGCAAACAAAGTAACAGGCATTTTCAGCTTTATAGCCAGAAGTGGCTCTTCTTCCAAGATTGGCGAAGTGGAGAAGTCCCAAGAAATATGAAGGTGGTTTAGTAGTTCAGCAGCCAAAAAGAAAGACAAATGTCCAGTACAGCTGCTGTTCTTGGAATGTCACAGCTGGACTTTCTGCCTTGTGAGGATTAACCAGTGGAGCTTAGTCTCCTTTGTCAGGGGGTGTCTCTGAGTTAGCTCTCCCCATTAACCCTCACATTACTATAGTGCCCGTCTCTCCTCCTCAGTGACTTGTCTCTTCCCTTTTCTCCTTCCTCCTCGTCTCTCCCTTTCCACCTCTCTTCTGCTCCTTTTATTTCTTTTCCTCCTACCACCTCTAAAGTTGATTCGAGGTGTCTTCCTTTAAGATTTCAGGGAAAAGGGGTTATTCCCCTTCTGTTAAAGGCTGCTGTAATCACTGGCTAACAGAATTAATGAAGCTTTCAAGGGAAGTTCTTTTTCATTTTTTCCAACAGGTTAAGAAATCATACACCCAGGGCTTGCTCTAGACAAAGTGTTGAAGCTGAGACATTGATCCCTAGTGCCTCCAGGTTCTCTTTCCGTTTCTTTCCCTCTCACGGCTTCCCTTTCACCTTCAGTCACCAGCTGCCCTCCCACCTCCCATCCCTGCCCCAACTCCCACCAATCAAGACTTGCTGTTAGGAAAGAATGATATCCTTAAAGATTATCTGTCAATAGTACACAGAATCACCTCTCCGAGAGTATTTACTTTTAGAGGTTTCTTCTTTTCCTGGTGGAGGAGTTGAAGGTTTTGTTCTCACTACAAACAAATTTCAAAAACATCAGTCAATTGGAGAAGATACCACCTACTTGGCGAATTAAGGGGTCCTGCTCGTAAACTTCTCCCACTGTTTTCCCCACTGATTTTAACTTTCTACTTCCTGGGTCATGGTAGGGGAATGTACTAGAGATTTCCCATTCTACCAATGCCTCATGACAGGGTGAAAGTCCTTGGAAGTGACATGTTACAGTCGTGCACTGACCCTCAGGAGCCAAGGCAGGTGTGTTGCTTCCTCCTTCACCTTTACTTCCTTCCACACATTCAGAGGTTCCTTTCTATGCATCCCAAAGAGCCCTTGTTAGCGTTTCCAGCTGCTGTATTGCCCTCCTCTCAGGAGCCAGCTTCTTCCTGGTGTTGATTTCCTGACTATATCATACAAGATCAAAATCCCAAATAAATAATTCCTTTGTAGCACATTTTTTTAACCTTTTCCAGAAAGAGAAATGTGGCCCTTCCACTTTCCACAGCCAAAAACGCAAGAGACTGGTGCCAAACAATGATATTTATGTGATGTCTTACTGGAGGTGATGAAATACAAACAAATTGTATGGCAAAAAAAAAAAAAAAAACCCAACTGGGAAAAAATATAATAAATTTATATCAGGTGTAAAAAGAAAAACCTTAGACAAATTAAATTTAACAGAGTTTAATTGAACAAAGAATTATTCTTGATTTGGGCAGTTTCTGAAACAAAATAGGTTCAGAGAGGCTCCGGTGCAGCCATGTGGTTGAAGATTTAAGGACAGAAAAAGGAAAGTGACAAACAGAAACTAGAAGTGAGGTACAGAAACAGCTGGATTGGTTATGGCTCCATGTTTGCCTTATTTGAACATGGTTTGAACAGTTGGTCTACTTTGATTGGCTGAAACTCGGTGATTGGCATAAGAGTAGCTTACAGTTTGTTTACACTTCCAGTTAGGTTACAGTTTACTATGTATGGAGAAACCTTTATGTTGAACTTAAAATATGGAAGGAGGCAGCTTTAGGCTAAACTTAACAGAGGATTAATATTCTGCAAATATTAGAGCTTTTAAAAATGGAGAAGGCGGGAGAAGGCTGATGTCCCAGCTTGAAGACAGGTAGAGATAGCAAATTCACCCTTACTCTAGCTTTTGGTTGTATACAGGCCTCCAAAAAATTGGATGAGATCTATCCACATTGGGGAGGGCAGTTTGCTTTACTCAGTGTCCTAATTCAAATGCTTCAGGCTGGCGGGGAACATGGTAAGGCAAGTGAATTCCATGAACATGGGCCCACCGCCATGCTTCTTTTGTTGTGAAGTGAATTCCTTGATCAGAACCAATGCTGTATGAGTACCATGATTTTTGATTAGGAATTCTATAAGTACATGGATGGTAGGTTTGGTAGAAGTATTGCAGGCAGGGAAGGCAAATCTGTATCCACAGTAAGGTCTATTTCAAAATAAGAACAAAATATTGCTCTTTCCAAAATGGAAGCCTTCTAATGCATTCAACCTGCCACTAGGTGGCTGGCTGATCACCTCAGGGAATGGTGTCATACCGGGGACCATGTTGCTTTCTGCTGCTGGCAGATTGGGCACTCAGCAGTGGCCCTAGCTAGGTTGGTCTTGGAGAGTGGAAGTCCATGTTGCTGAGCCCATGCATAACCTCCATCCCTACCACCATGGTCCCTTTGTTCATGAGTCCTTTGGGCGATGGCAGGGGTGGCTGGGGAAAGAGGCTGCCTGGTGTCCACAGAACGAGTCAGTCTGTCCACTTGATTATTAAAATCCTCTTCTCCGGAGGTTGCTCAGCATGCTGAGGTGAGCATTCATATGGGACACAAATATCTTCACATTTTCTGCTCATCCAGAGAAGTCTATCCACATATTTCTTCCCCACATTTCTTTGTCACTTATTTTTAATCACCTTCATTTCAGGTCCCCGACCATTGAGCTAAATGAATCGGCCCATGTCTGGCCTTTTATCCTTCTGAGCAAAGTGAACAACCAGATACACTGCTTGAAGTCCTGCCCACTGGGATTATGTTCCTTCACCGCTCTCCCTCAGGGATGTCCCAGAAAGGGGCTGTAGTGCTGCAGCTGTCCACTTTCAAGAGCTTCCTGAATATCAGGCAGAGCCATCTGCAAAGCAGGCCCAATTGTTTTCTTCCTCTGTCAACTGATCATAGGGAACTTCCCACAAGGCCATAGATGCAGGCTGGGAGAGAGAAGGCAGTATAGCAGGACTGGGGGCCATGGGCGTTTGGGTCACTTCTTCATGTAATTTACTGTGCCTTCAGGGCCTGCTTGGACCTGATCACATATAACCAACTTTCATTCAATGATGGAATGCTGCCACACATGACCAACATTATAGCGTTGTGGGCCAGATAATATCCAGTTCATGAAGGACAGCTCTGGTCGCATGGTAATTTGGAGACCCATGGTCAAGTGTTCACTCTCTATGGAGGTTAGTAGCAGGCCAAGAGCCATCTCTCAAAAGGAGAGTAATTATTTGTGGAGGATGGCAGGGCTTAATTAAAAAATTCTAAGGGTCTGCACTGCCATTCACCTATAGAAGCCTGCCAAAAGCTCCAGATAGCATCCGTGTCTGCCACTGACACCTCAAGCACCGTTGGATCTGCTGGATCGTGTGGCCCAAGTAGCAGCACAGGTTGCACAGAAGCCTTGACCTGTTACAGAGCCTCCTCCTGTTCTGGGCCACCCTAAAAAGTAGCAGCTTTTTGGGTCACTTGGTAACACACCCAAATGAGGAATATGTTGCCTCCAAAATGCAAAGAGATCCACAAGGCATTTTGCTTCTTTTTTTGGTTGTAGGAAGGGCCAGATGAGGCAACTTAACTTTCACCTTAGGAGGGATATCTCAACATGCCCCACACAACTGGACCTCTGGAAATTTCACTGAGGTAGAAGGCTCCTGATTTGTAGTCAGATTTATTTCCCACCCTGTGACATCTCAATGTCATCTCAATGACATCAGTAAGTCTAGAGCTACGTCTTGCTCATTAGGTCTAATCAGCATCATGTCCTCAATGTAATGGACCTGTGTGACATCTTATAGAAAGTGTTCAAGATCCCTGTGACCTAAATGATGACTTCAGGCTGGAGGGTTGATAGACCTCTGAGGAAAGACAGTGCAGATGTATTGCTGGTCTTGCCAGCTGAAAGCAAACTGCTTCTGGTGGGCTGTATTGACAGGTATGGAGAAAAAGGCATTTGCCAGGTTAATAGCTGCATTCTAGATACTAGGGAGTGTGTTAATTTTCTCAAGTAATGAACATATGCATTTGCATTTTGATCCTACAATCCTGCTTCGAGGTATCTATTAAGATTTGTAGACAAAAAACATAAAATTACTGATGCAGAAGGTAATTTACTGCTGTACCAATTGAAACAGAAAAATCCTCTACCCAATGTTCATGAATAGAAGACTGGTGAATAAATTTTGAGGTAGCCACATAATGCCCTGCTATGTAGGTGTAGATAGAAGTGAGGGGGGCCTCTATACACTGATATGGAAAGATCCCTAGGACACAGTAAGGTACAGAACAGTGTGCACAGCAGGCCACCTTTGATTTGAGGAGTGAGGGAGAAATGAGAAGTTCTGATATATGCATTTATATATGATATTATGTATAATATGTATTATGAAACATGTAATATAAAATGCACAAAATATAATAATAAATGCTAACATATTAGCGTTCTCCAGAGAAACAGAACTAATAGGATGATACATAGAGAAACAGAACTAATGGGGACTGGGGCAGGTATCTCTGATGCTTGTGCTCTGTCTCCTTGAACCACCTCTGATTTTGGCCTCAGTGCTGGTGGACAGATCTGTTGCACTCAGATTCCTCTCCCACTACCAACATTCCTCCTCAGTGCACTTGAAGTCTTTTTGCTCCCTGCTCTTGAGCCTTCTCTGTCACCCCTTGAGTTCCCCTGGCCCCAGCATTCTGATTCAGCCCAGAGAGTGAAGAGTTAATGTCCCCAGGAGCAACCTTCAACCTAGAGATGGGAACTGATGGATAAAGGGTCCTGCCTCTTATTTTCCAGGTGGATTATTCTTGGACGTCTTCATGCTTCTCAGGAGGTCTCAGTGGACTTGCTAATGCATACTTTTGTTGCTTTTTCTTCCTCTCCTGTGTCACTGGCCCTGCTCCGTCGCTACTGCTTCCTGGGATCAACTCCCAAATCAACCTTCTGCACCCATGCTCTTGTCCCAGACTCTACATGGGGGACAAAAACTAGGACAGAAATTCTGTAATGGATAGATCAGGCTGGTAGCACATGACCTCACTGGCTCAAGCCTCATCGCAGAGAAACAATCAGATGCTGTGTCTCCAGCACCACACATATTCTTTTCAAAAATGGAGCTTGAATCTGATCAGGCCTCTAAGCTGATAGTTAATAAGAACAGGTTAAACTATTCCCTGGGGAGGCAATCGGTAATCCAGAATGTGGGAAATTTGGCAAGACAAATGATCTAGTATCTTCCACAACCAAATGGTACAAGAAAAAAAGAGAGAGGAGAATCCTATAGATTAAAGAAGGTTAAAGAGCGGTATCAACAAATCTTGTGGGTTTAGCTGTATGTAAAAGTTACAAAGTAAAAATTACCCAATAGTCAGGGGAGTTGTTGATAGTGAGGAACTGTTATTAATTTTTGAGTGTGCTATTTGATTATATAGAAAAAGAATCCTATCTTGTATATTGAAGTATTTGTGAGTGAAGTGATATGTTGGGGATTTAATAATCCAGTGGGTGGGGAAATGGGGGGAGTATAGATCAAATGAGACTATCTCAGGATAATGGCTTGGAGGTGGCTGATGGATGGGAGGCTTAATATGTTCATAGTAAAAATTTTCTTCAAGAATGTATGTTTCTCAAGATACAGAAATGAAAAACTAATGTACTAGAACTTCCAAAACAGACATATGCTGTGACCTTATGCTGAGCCATTTGGCTTTTTTTGTCCCTCTGGGACTGTTATTTGAGAAACGTGAATGCTTGGAGACTAACACGGTGCTTTCTTGCAGGAAGTGCTGGGATCCTATGAGACAGGGATTCTTTGAGTAATAATCTTTTTGGAGACCATTGGGAGCTGAAGGTGAGGTTTGGTGATGTATTTGCATCTGCTTAATGTATAATAACGGACTTGGAGATTCATTCCTGGAGCCAGAAACGTTTTCATTTGATATAGTCCCACTTATTTCCTTTTGCTTTCATTGCCTGTGCTTTTGGTATCATATCCAAAACATCATTGCCAAGATCAGTGTCAAAAACCTTTGCCCCATGTTTTCTTCTAAGAGTTTTACGATTTCAGGTCTTACATTTAAGTCTTTAATCCATTTTGAATTGATTATTGTGTATGCTATATGATAAGAATCAATATTTGCCAGTGAATATTCAGTTAACTTGTACTCTTCGAGGCAAGGAACTTAATTTTGTTAATTTTGTCTATTCTATAAGACTCATCCCATTGTCTCCATTTCATGGCGTTTCGTTATATCTGATGGTGTGAACTGAATTTTCTTAGACATATTCTCACCTGATAGGAGAGGCCTGTGGTAGCTGGTGAAGTCAGTCCCACATCCTCTTGTCTGTTTAGATGACCTTGTTACCTCACAAGGCAATAAGAAAGGAGCGTGTGCTCTCTAACTCCTGGAAGTGTGGTGAGAACTCATTTGTTTTGAGTGGTGACTATATGTCAGGAACTATGCTATGTGCTTTGTACATAAAATCTCACTTCTTTATCTTTCACTGTGGATGGAACATTCCAGATGGCCTTTAAGGGAGGCCCATCCGCCCCTGGAACCTTACCATCTTATCTTTTATTCTGGATGTGATTTTTGGATGTCTCTGTGTTACTTTTCTAGGGCTGTGGTAACAAAGTATCACAGACTGGGTGGCTTAGAAAACAGAAATTTATTGTCTCACCGTTCTCCAGGCTGGATATCCAAAATCAAAGTGCTGGCAGGGTTGGTTCCTTGTGAGGGATATAAGGAAAGGATGTGTTCCAGGCCTCTCTCCTTGGCCTGTAGATGGCTGTCTTCTCCCTGTGTCTCCTTATATTGTCTTCTCTGTATGATCATCTCTGCATCCAAATTTCCCCCTTTGACAAGTACCCCTGTCCTATTGGATTAGGGCCCAGCCTCATGACCTCATTTTTACTTGATTACCTCTGTAAAGTGCTTGTTTCCAAATAAGATCACATTCTGAATTACAGCGGGTTAGGACTTCAACATATGTATTTTGGAATGGACCCAATTCAACCTATAAGTCTCCAAAAGGGAAAACTCTTTGTGCTTCTAGAATAGCTCATGAGTTTTCTCAGATTTGACTTATTCCTTGCTCCTAAGTGAGCACCAGTGAGGAGATTTTCAGAATGGAAAAGGGTGGGAATGTTGGAATTACTATTCTGGGAATTCTTTGAGACAGACATGAGGCTGTTGGCGAACTGTGAAATGTTTGATATTCCATGTGAATTACTATGCTTAAGATTCAGCCATTGATTCGATAGTTCACAGGGAATTTGAATTGCTTAGCACAAATTAACTTTATCTCTTTTCATTAACTTTATCTCTTGCTCTGACTTTTCAGTAACAGACAACAAAAGAGTTGAAGGAGGCAGAGGCTCTATTGATGTCAGAATTCTTGCACTTGATTTGAGGAAAGTAGTAAATGCAAAGGAAGAAAACCTTATTGATACTTTCATTATGGCCACAGGAATATATCCTTTTCCACTTAAAGAAATCTAGCTATGGAGGAGGAAGGGGAAATAATTCCCTTGACAATAAATAGAACAAAAAATTTAACCAATAAATAGAACAAAAAGTAGAACAAGTAGGACATAGCAGAGAGGGTGTAAGTAGAGATATTTGCAAATCTCAAAGAAGTCTTGTGAAAATGGTGAGAAATAAAGGTGGGGAAGTGGGCCTTGTGTGGCTCTGGGAAAATGGTAAGAAATAAAGGTGGGGAGGTGGGTCTTGTGTAGTCCTGGGAGGGAAAAAGTAAAGGAGCACTTGTGGAAGCGAGTGCACCTCAGGATGTGGGATAGACAATGGCAGAAACTTGCCTGGATCCTGATATTCCCAGTTCCCACACGGCCTGGTTCACCTGTGGCCCCAGGTGCTTGTCCCATTCAGTTCGGTGCACCTGGATGCGTAACCACCCAAGTGCTCTCTGATTTCTGCCTTCAGATGTAGGCTCGTTCTCTGTGCTTCTCCATTAAACCACCATCCAGTCTTCACTCTTGAATTGCAGTGTGTGTTTTGCTCCACATGCTCACCTGCTTTTAAAGATCCTTTCAGTCAGCGATGGAGAAGGGAAAATTTCTCCACCAGCTCACTAGTGTCATGGAACTCTGACTGCAGCCTTCTTCCTTTCTTTCTTTTCTGGCTTAGGAAACGAGTTTGCAGCTGGACTGATCAACCCCTATTCTACTGTCTAGCTGCTTGAGGAAAGTGAAATCAGAAATCTGCTTATAAAAACTTGTTACAGATATAAAATATGTATTATATATTCTTTAGTTTTAGAGATGACGCAGCTTAAGTGTATTTGCTCTGGTCATGAAAAGCAAATCCAACATGTGGGGCAGTTGTCAGTAGTTGTTTTTATGCTTAGATGCTTCCATCTGCCATGACTCCTGGCTGAGATTTGACATACCAACCTCTTTGGGTTGTCAGAAGTTGGAAAGAGGAATGCTGAGACTGGATGATCACAGACAGGATCTAAAATGGAGAGCATGCTAAAGAAGATGCTGAGGAAAAGGAAGAAAATGAAGGCCTTGGGTATTCTCTAAAAGCAGCAAATGTGTTTCTTGTAGAAAGCAACATGGTTGTAGTTTCTAAAGGAAGCCCTCTAGATTGCAGAGGCTGGGACTGGAGGCTGCCTGGGGCATCCTCTCTCTCCTTGGCCTCCAAACTCCTGCCCCTTCTTGTCTCTTTGCTTGAAACCTTCTAAATTTATTTGCCTCTCTCTTCTGTCTACTCCTTCCTTCTTGTTCCATCTCAATGTTCCCACAGGGATGGAAGGTGTGGAGTAGGCTCTTTGGTTCTTTTTTTAGAGACAGGGCCTTGCTCTGTCACCCAGGCTGGAGTGCAGTGGCACGGTTGTGACTCACTGCAGCCTTGAACTCCTGGGCTTAAGCAATCCTCCCACTTCAGCCTTCTGAGTAGCTGGGACTATACGCATGCACAACCATGCCTGGCTAATTTTTAAATTTTTATTTTGTAGAGAGATTGGGTCTCACTATGTTGCCCAGGCTGGTTTTGATCTCCTAGCTTCCAGTGATCCTCCCACCTCAGCCTCCCAAAGTGTTGGGATTAGAGGCATGAGTCACCGCACCTGTCTAAGAAGCAAATTGTTAATGAAAAATGAGGACAAAAAGCCTTGACATTTTAGTGAAATTCATTGAAATTCATAGACATAGTATTAATGGAATAGAGTCTGTATTTTGATACTCAAACTGTTAATAGTTATTAATAGGTCAGGGCTAGAACTTTCACTGTAATAATGAACAGTTTCTTATCTCAAAATAAGGAAATAACATTGACTTCTCATGGTAGATGTCAACAATAACTCTTCTGTGACTCCATAGGTCTGGATCTAAAAGAAAAAACAACCCTCCCCCCAAAAAACTATAATTACTCCTCTGGAGGGCACCTTTTTCTCACACATTGGTGGGTATATGCCCACATAGATGCATATAGATAGACAGATAGATAGATAGATAGATCCCCTATATACATATACACAACATGCACATATAAAGAGAGATGGATGCATGGATGCCATTGGTTAGATATTTATCAGCCATTTCTCTCTATTCTTCTTTGTAGGCAGTACCCTGATTTTATTTACGGGTTTCACCTACATGTGCTCAGGGAATATGATCCCCTTCCCAGCTCCAGAGGGTAAATCATGATTGGTCTAGTCCAGTCAGGTGATCTTATCACCCTTGCCAGTGACTGATTTGAGAATGGGCAGATGACTCAATATTGGTCAATGAAACCCAAGGGTTGGTCTGTTGGGAGGCTTCTGGGAAAGGTTTCTATAACTCAAAAACAAACAAACAAACAAACAAAAAAAAACCCAAAAACCGAGAAACAAAAACCCAACAAACAAAAACTAGATAGCCAGTATGGAATTTGTCCCTTCTTCACTGGATGTTATGTGTCACCTATGATGCCTAGACTGACAGGAATCTCAGGGCTATGAGAGGAGGCAATACTGACATGCCAGAACGAAAGGCAGAATAACTTGTGTCCTGCTCATTGTCCTACTGCTGGGCTCTTTGTTTTGTTTGCCATTTGTTTTGTCATGCCTCTAACTGATTAAACTGCCTTTGTGTACAGCTCGATCTGAGAAGCTGGAATATGCTGTGTTTATATAATTGTTTCAAATATATCCTGAACGTATGTTAGGTAAGACTGCCAACATAGGCTGAAATATGGGCAGCTAGCTATGAGGAAGAGATATGGTGAGGTAGCTAAGATGTAGGCTGTGGAATCAGTTGTCTCGTTGTGACTCTCTCTTCCAGCCCCTAGTTCCTGGTGGAATCTGGGAAAATTATTTAGCCTTTCTGGCCATCAGTTGCTTAATATGTAAAATGTGAATAATAATAATAATAATACTTGCTTAGATATAAAGGAAGAGTGGAGGCAAAGTATTGAGCCCCTTGGCGGGCACACAGTAAATATCCAAAAATGTTAGACATTATAATTACTACACTTGAGAATATAAATCTAGGGGGCGGAAAACAATAATTTTCCTTTGATCCATCATACTACAGCAGAAGATCGCGTATTAACAAGAGAAAGCAAACAAGTGTGTTAACATGTTTATTTTGTACATAGATGGGAAATAGGCACAGAATGAGTAATTCTCAAAGAAGTGGCTTAGAACTTGGCTTATATAGTATCTTCAACAAAGAATTATACATTTTTAGAGAAGTGACAAGACAAAGGAAAAGGACCTTGAGTCTCATAAGGCAACAAGTTGTGGGAAGGCAAATGAATGGGAAACGAATGGTAGATAAAAGCTAGTTAGTACGATTGGTTATGTAGATGCCTCTGATGTCATCTTCAGGCTGACCAGGGTCTAAAATTGACTTTGGTGATCAACATTTGTCCTTTCTGGTGATGGGGGTGGAAGGACACCTCTGTAAACTCATGTCCTACTTTTAGGCAGATAAGAGGAGTACAGACAGCTTTCCTCGTATCTGCTTCTTCTCAATAGGCTTCAGCTCAAAATAATCTCTATGCCAAAGTGTTATATTTTGGGGTGGCATATTCTGCTGCCCTTCATAAATAAGTACTCTAGAAAAGGTATAAAACATGTGAAGTGTTTAAAAAAACTTTCTCAAAGATAAAAATGTTCTGAGTGTTTATGATTTTCACCCTTAAGTACAAACATTTTAAAAAACTCATAATAAAGACCTGAATAATATTCTCAAAAATATATATAAAATGTTTTTTTAACAACAGAAAAATTGAGCTAATTAATGTAAAAAACACAAGGCACATAATGGAGTTATGTTGCACTAAGTTGAGTAATAATGTCTTATAGAAAAGAGCAAATCGCAATTTAACAACTAATCTGAGAGGGGAAGGAAATGGAAGAGAGATTTAGGAACAAATTTTCCATTTGTGTTTACCCAAAAGTAATGTTCCTTTCACATAATAATGAATTATTGGGAGTTAACTATTGGCTAATATAAACTTGGGCTTTATCTGTGAATCATAATTACTCATAATCAATTATTAGGTATAATTGGGAATTGGCTGCATTACGGGATAGCATAACATGACTCTCTTCAAAATACCACATCTATCCCTATGCTGAATATGTAATCATGATCTCTTCAAGCACACAATAGCATATTTACTCCTGGTATATGTTTGTATTGACTTTATGATATAGTTGTAAATTGTTTTGTCAGAAATAAATATTGTAAAGGAAAAAGATCAGTTGATTTAAGAATATGATGCTGATTTTCAGCTGTAGCTGCTTATAAGAAAGCTTGAGTAGTAGTCTAGCATTCCCTGTAGAATTCTATAACAGATTAAGTGTCATGCAAAAAATTTTGGCATTTATCATTATAATATAATAGAGAGGTACCTTATGGGGATGAGGCTAGAAAAGGCTTTTATATGATTACATCATATGGTGATAGATGCTAACAATTTGTGGTTATTATAAGAGCAATTTTAGGAAAGGAATTCTTGATAAATTTTTGCAATTGCTCTTCTCTAGTTGTATAAAAATATAGCTAATATTGTATCATAAATATAAATAACAAAGTTAGAAGGAAGAGGGATTTAAAGTTTGTCTGGATAAAACAAATTAGAATTTGTGCATATTTGCTCAGGTCTTATTTTTATTAAAAGATGATGGGGAAGAATGGAAAAAACAGAACAATTCTGAGAAAATGTTTACTGGAATTATAATTTATGCCTTTGTGACCTCTAGACTAAATTACTGAAGGGCAGTGACCAGAAAGAATATTCTTTAAATATTTGAGTTGTAACAATATATAAATAACCCAAGATAGACTGAGAATTGTTAGTAATCTAGAGCTTGCTATTTCTGTTATTTGTAGATCTCAGGTCACAAGATAAGTAGCAGGCCTGGTACTACCCCTAGAAATTGATTTTGAAGCTGCTGAGCTGAGAATATGTAAACTTCAGAAATGAAGGTGTCAACTTCTTTCTGATCCTAGTAACTTTGGGGCTTATCTTACCAGGAAGAGCTCAAAGGCTCTGCTAGAACCTGCCTGTTACTATATAGCTGGAAGGAGGTAAATATAGTGGGGGTATGTGTACCTCTGTGCACGTGTGTCTTTTACTTGAATGGCTAATAAGTCAATGTCAGTCAACAAAAATTTAATGTATGTCTACTATATACTTAGCATTGTGAATGATACTGTCAAAAGGCAAAATTACAAATATTTAAAATCTCAACTGACTTTATTTGTGATTCTAAAATTGGGTAACACCTTACTGCATAAAATAGAATAAATGTTCCAATAAGCTGGATAGAAGGGATTAGCTTTATAGACAGAGAAAGGTTAGAGAAAGAAGAAGCAAAGAATAAAGAGTCGGGAGGGAGGTGGAGAAAAATGGCAAAATAGAACCCTCCAGTGATTGTCCCCTGCAGAAACACCAAACTGAACAGCTATTCACACAAGAGAGCACTTCCATTAGAACCAAAAATCAGGTGAGTGACCACAATACCTAGTTCTAACATCATAGTAAGGAAAGAGGCACTGAAGAGGGTAGGAAAGACAGTCTTGAATCATCAACACTATCCCTCCCTCATCCCTCAGCAGCAGTTGCCTGGTGCAGAGAGAAAATTGTGTGCTTGAGGGAGGGAGAGTGCAGTGATTGTGAGACTTTGCATTGGAACTCAGTGTTGATGGTCACAGCAGAGAGCAACAAAGGCCAGAGTTGAGCTGGCACCCATGGAGGGAGCATTTAGACCAGTCCTAGCCAGAGGGGAATTGTTCATCTCAGTGGTCAGAACCTGAGTTCTGGCTAGGTCTACCACTACACACTAAAGTGCTGTGGGCCCCTAAATAAAATTGAAGGGCAGTCTAGGCCACAAGGACCGCAACTCTTGGGCGAGTCCTGATGCTGTTCTGGGTTCAGAGCCAGAGAACTTAGGGTCCATGCGACCTAGTGAGACACAAGCTAGGGTGGCCAAAGAAGTGCTTACATCACCTCTCCCCCAACCACAGACAGTGCAGCTCATAGCTCTGGGAGAGAGTCCTTTCTTCCACTTGACAAGTGAAGAAGACAGGGAGAGAGGGAAGAGTAAAGAGGACTTTGTCTTGCAACTTGGATACCAGCTCAGCCATAGTAAAATGGCACAGAAAGCAAAGTCCTGAGGCCCCATTCCAGGCCCTCGCTCTCGAATGACATTTATAGACACACTATAGAACAGAAGGGAACTCACTGCCTTGAAGAGAAGAATCTAGTCCTGACAGGATTAATCACCTGCTGACTCAAGACCTCTTAGGTCTTGAATAAACACTAGTAGTAGCCAGGCAGTACTCACTGTGGGCTTTGGGTGAGACTCAGTGTCATGCTGGTTTCAGGTGTGATCCAGTGTATTCCCAGCTGTGGTCATGGGGAGAGACTCTTTCTGCTTGAGGAAAGGAGAGGTAAGAGGACTCCTTGAGGAAAGGAGAGGGAAGGGGACTGTGTCTTGAGCTTGGGTACCAGCTCAGCCTCAATGAGGTAGAGTACCAAGTGGGCTCCTGGGGCCTTTGATTTCTGGTCTTGGATTCTGGATGGTATTTCTTGACTCACTTGGGGCCAGAAAGGACCCCAGTTCCCTGAAGGGAGAGACCCAGTCTTGGCGGCATTCACCACAAGCTGATTGAAGAGCCCTTGGGCCTTGCATGAACGTTGGTGGTCACCAGGCAGTACTCACTGTGGATCTGTGGCAGTGGTTGGGAGATACTCCATTTTTTTTTTTTTTTTTTCTTTTTGAGACGGAGTTTCGCTCTTGTTGTCCAGGCTGGAGTGCATGGTGTGCAATGGCGCGATCTTGGCTCACTGCAACCTCCGCCTCCCGGGTTCAAGTGATTCTCCTGCATCAGCCTCCCGAGTAGCTGGGATTACAGGCATGTGCCATCACTCCTGACTAATTTTGTATTTTTAGTAGAGATGGGGTTTCTCCATGTTGGTCAGTCTGGTCTCGAACTCCTGACCTCAGGTGATCTGTCCGCCTTGGCCTCCCAAAGTGCTGGCATTACAGCTGGGAGATACTCCTTATGCTTGAGGAAAGGAGAGGGAAGAGTGGGAAGAATTTTTTCTGATGGTTTGGGTGCCAGCTAAGCTGCAGTAGAGTAGAGCACAAAGTAGATTCCTAAGATTTCCAGCTCCACATCCTGGCTCCTAAGATGGTATTTTTGGACTTGCCTTGGGCCAGGGGAGAGCTTGCCACCCTGAAGGGAAGGATATAAGCCTGGCTATATTTGCCACCTGCTGATTGTAGAGCCCTTAGACCTGAAGTGAGTATTAGTGGTAGCTAGGCAATGGTCACTGTGGGCCTTGAGCTGTGCTGGCTTTGAATCTGATTCTGCAGTTCCTCTGATGGTGGCCACAAGGGTGCTTGTGTCATATCTCCCCCAGCTCCAGGAAGCTCAGCACATAGAGAAAGACTCCATTTGTTTGGGAGAAAGTAAGGGAAGAGAACAAGAGACTGCTTTGTGATCTAGGGAATTCTCTCAAATTTTACCCAAGATCACCAAGGCAGTAACTCTGTGACTCTGCAAGAACACAGCATTACTGGGCTTGGGGTGCCCGCTAATGAAGATATGGTTGCAGTGACCAAAGACTTAGATCACAACACTCAACTTTGAATACTTGGAAAGTCTTCCCAAAAAGGATGCATACCAATGAGCCCAGACCAGAAGACTACAATAAATACCTAACTTTTCAATGCCTAGACATTGATGAATATCCACAAACATCAAGATCATCCAGGAAAACATGACTTCACCGAATGAACTAAATAAGACACGAGTGACCAATCTCAGAGTGACAAATTATACTACAGAGTGATTGTAACCCAAACAGCATGGTACTGGCATAAAAGCAGACACATAGAACAAAGGAACAGAATAGAGAATCCAGAAATAAATCCATGCAACTACAGTGAACTCATTTTTGACAAAGGTGCCGAGAACATACATTGGGCAAAGGACAATCTCTTCAATAAATGGTGCTGGGAAAACTGGATATTCATATGCAGAAGAATGAAACTAGACCCCTATCTCTTGCCATATACAAAAATCAAATCGAAATGGATTAAAGACTTAAACTGAAGACCTCAAACTATGTGACTATAAAAAGAAAACATTGGGGAAAATCTCCAAGATATTGGTCTGGGCAAAAATTTCTTGAGTGATACCCCACAAGCACAGGCAACCAAAGTGGAAATGGACAAATGAGATTATATCAAGTTCAGGAGCTTCTGCAAACAATCAACAAAGTGAAGAGACAACCCACAGAGTGGGTGAAATATTTGCAAACTACCCATCTGACAAATGATTAATAACCAGAATATATAAGGAGCCTAAACAATTCTATAGAAAAAAATCTAATAATCTGATTTTAAAAATGGGCAAAATATTTTAATAAACATTTCCCAAACGAAGACATGCAAATAGAAAACAAGTATATGAAAAAGTGCTCAACATCATTGATCATCAGAGAAATGCAAATCAAAGCTACAATGAGATGCCACTTTACTCAAGTTAAGATGGCTTTTTTCCAAATGACAGGCAATAAGAACTGCTGGTGAGAATGTGGAGAAAAGGGAACCCCTGTACACTGTTGGTGGGAATGCAAATTAGTATAACTATATGGAGAATATAGTATAGAGTTTCCTCAAAAAAAATCTAAAAATAGAACTACCATATGATCCAGCAATCCCACTGCTAGATATTTACTCAAAAGAAAGGAAATCCATATATTGAAGAGATATCTGCACTCCCTTGTTTATTGCTGCAGTATTTACAATAGCTAAGATTTGGAAGCAATCCAAGTGTCCATCAAATGGTGAATGGATAAAGAAAATATGGTAGAGATATACACAATGGAGTATTACTCAGCCATAAAAAAAGAATGAGATCCTGTCATTTGCAACAACATGGATGGAACTGCAGGCCATTATTTTAAGTGAAATAATAGAGGCACCAAAAGATAAACTTCACATGTTCTTGCACATTTGTGGGAGCTAAAAATTAAAACAGTTGAACCCATGGAGATACAGAATAGAATGATGGTTACCACAGGCTGGGAAGGGTAGAGGGGGTTGTGAGAGAAGTAAGGATGGTTAATGGGTACAAAAATATTGTTAGATAGAATGATTAAGATCAAGTTCTTGGTAACACAATGGGGTGATTACAGTCAACAATAATTTATTATATATTTAAAAATAACTAAAAGGGTATAATTGGAATGTTTGTAATGCAAAGAAATGATAAATGCTTGAGGTGAATTTGTAAATAGGTTTTCCCTGATGTGATTATTACATATTATATGTCTGTATCAAGATATCTCATGTATCCCATAAATATATGTACCTACTATGTACCTATTAAAAAAAGAACAAAGAGTATATTAGTTGCTTTTAGACAGAACAGTAAAAATATAACTGATTAGCTAACATCCAGTTCTTTATGCTACCATTTTTGTCTAAGGATTAAAGTAGAGGGAACTCTATTATCATTCTTATTGAAGAGTTAAACTGGCCTATTTGAGAAATTGACTGTTATTGTTCTGTCCTGATTTCCAGGAAGGATCACCCATGCTAAAGTTCCATATCACCAAACCTAAACAAAGTTGTTCCACATCACCAAACCTAAGCTAAGGGTTGGTTTAGGCATCAAATCTTAGTTTAGGCAAAACGGCATCAGCCATTTTGATTTTTCGTCTGGTCTGTTCAGGCCTATAGCAGAAGCTTAGTCCAAAACAATGGCCTTGTATTATTTTTATTAAACAATACTGTGAGAGGTAAAGAAGGTATAATATATGGCTTCTACCCACTAATGCTACAATCAGGATTTATAACCAGGTCTATCTGAGTCTGATATGGTTTGGATCTGTATCACTGCCCAAATCTCATGTTCTGTTGAAATCCTCAGTGTTGTAGGTGGGGCTTGGTGGGAGATGATTGGAGCATGGGAGCAGCTTCTTACTTTGGTGCTATTCTCATGATAGAGTTCTCATGAGATCTGGTTATTTAAAAGTGTGTGGTACCTTTCCCCTCTTTCTCTCTTCCTCCAGCTCTGGCCAGGTAAGACGTGTTTGCTTCCCCCTTTGCCTTCTGCCATGATTATGAGTTTCCTGAGGCCCCCCAAAAGCCAAGCAGATGCTGCCATTCTTCCTGTACAGTCTGGGGAACCATGAGCCAATTAAACCCCTTTTTTCCTTTTAAAAAATAAATTACTTAGTCTCAGGCATTTCTTTCTTTCTTTTTTTTTCACTAATCATGTGTTTGTTTATTTTGAAATCACTAAAATCATCTTGGTTTTCATTCTTGTCAGAAACCTCTCAAGTTTTTCTTTAGAAGACAAAGCATGGCCATAGAATCTGAAGGGGGCCTTACCAACCTCATAAATTTTTCTGTCAGTTATCTACTGTAATTAGTCTGTTCTCACGCTGCTAATAAATACATACCTGAGACTGGGTAATTTATAAAGGTAAGAGGTTTAATGAGCTCACAGTTCCATGTGGCTGGAGAAGCCTTAAAATTACGGCAGAAGGCAAAGGAAGAGCAAAGTCACATCTTACATGGTGGCAGGAAAGAGAGAGTATGTGCAGGGGAACTGTGCTTTATAAAACCATCAGATCTCATGAGACTTATTCACTATCATGAGAACAGCATGGAAAAACCCAACCCCATGATTCAGTTACCTCCCACTGGATCCCTCCCATGACATATGAGGATTATAGGAGCTACAATTCAAGATGAGATTTGGATGGGGACACAGCCAAACCATATCAGTGACCTCATGAATTTTTCTGTCAGTTTTTGGCTTGTGAGGGACAAAGAGCTAAATTCATAAGCAGCTTCTCTTTCCACAGCTGGGTGAGCTCAAACTTCTTATCTGTAGGCCTTACACTATATTGTCAGTACAGAAATTGAAGTTAATCACTTGGGCTCTCACTGAGCTAGAAAGTCTGTAGATCCAAGCAAAGGATTATCACAGAATTATGATGTAGGAAGATTAAGGTAATTTTTCTTCTTTACTGAAAGGTCATCAGTATTTTATTTACAAGAGCAGCAGTTAAGAAAAAGCAGTTAATAAGACAGAAAGTTCCTGAAATAAGTGTTCTTGCTATCTGAAACACTTTATTCTTTGTGATCAAAACCATTTAAGGGTTTAGTTTTGAGGACACTAGACTGTAGGTTTTCTGAAGACCAGGAGAGCATCTGCTTTGCTCCCAAGATTTCCAGGGCATGGCACTAAGTAGGTGCACAATCAATACTGCTGGATCAATGAATGATGAAAGAAATAACTGCATCTTTCCAAGAGTAAAGCATTGTATAATTGTTTGTCATTGAGGTAGGCAGTCTCTAGACTCGCCCTAATGATCTTGGCCTCCAGGTTTTCATGTCCTTTTGTAATCTCTCTTTGAGTATGGGGTGGATCTAGTGACTTGCTTCTAGTGAGTAGAGTACAGCAAATGTGATGGGATGTCTCTTCTGAGATTAGGTTACAAAAAAGATTGTGACTTCTGTCTCAGGCATTTCTTTATAGCAATGCAAGAATAGGCTAATCCAGAGTCCAACTTCTGTATATTATATACGCTATACCATTGGCTAGGCATTTTTCTTACATTACATTTGTGCCACTGGAAGTGCATATGTAGAGCTCATTTTAAACCCAACGCTGTAAATTTTTCTATATCTCATGCTACCTCCCTCTAGACTGGGATTTCAACCTGGCCTTGGCAGACAGAATTTTCATGGAGTGGGTATGAGCTAGTATACAGGTATAAAAACCACCCAGTTCTTGAGGTGTAGTTAGAAAGATGCCCATCCTGACTCTAAACAAGGAGTACTTTGTTCATTTTAGGTACTTAATACACTTTAATTGTATGAGTGAATGATATCTGAATGATAACCCCAATCCAGATTTTTAAACGTGCTCTTAAGAAACTTTGGCATGCACCAAAACCGTTTATCTTCAAAGAAAATACACTGTATTACCCATGTTCCTTTGATGAATGTTTGGGATCACTAATTTTAAAACCATTGGAAGTGAAAGAGAAAATCTCAGCTGAAGCCCATGTTAGAGAGCTCAGTGCAGGTGGGAATAGGTGCCCTTATCCCATCTGCTTCTCGAGGATGTGGGAGCCACAGACCAAAAGTGAGCATCTTCACGTCATTGCTACTTCATCATTTACAAGGTTCACTGTTTCTCACCAGATGGGCTTTTATGAGCCAGAGTAGAGCTGTTTCTCTTTTTAGACGGCTTACTTACATCCTTTTTAATTGCAATTCAAATCTGGAAGTACCAGGAAAATGAACTGCTTGCCATAATCATTAGTTTGAAAAGTTTAAATATCACTTGTTTTGTGCATGTTGTGTTTCAAGATTTAAAAAAAAGTTCATCTAAAAGGTGAAGAGAAGAGATAGCGGTCTTTTCCAAGAAACATCAGGTTTTCCGTCGTTAATTAGTTAATACAGTTCTTGTAAAGCACTTAGAAGATGAAAAGCACCATGTAATTAAGTGTCCCTTTCTTAACAGCACCAATAGAGTTTAATCACATTATAAGGTCATAGGCTATTTTGCTACACTGAGAAAGAGAATATTTTTTCTCGTATTGCAGGCATTCTTTAGAAGAAATATGGAAAGAAATTATTTTCCCTGGGTTTCTTTCAACGTTTCCTGCCCTTAAGCAAGATGAGATTTTTGTATTTTGTGGGCTTTGTAGTCTGTAGTCATAGGTTCATAGTGCCTGGGAGACTGCTAGGAGTCTGGCCTGATGATAAAAGGTAAATATTCCTCTCTAATCCTGACTCTCATCCTCTTCTGATGCCTCTACTTCTTGTCTATGGAATAGCTGTTCCCTGGTATCTACTGACCCCCTAAAAACAAAACATGATTTGAACCAAATTTTCCACTTAGACTGTTGCCCCAAATATTACTCTGATTTAAGCACTGCCATCCTTTATACTTTTAGGTTTGTAAATCTGTGATGATCATTTCTGAGTTCTCTTTAATCTGAATTGTGTAGCCAGTTAGTAAGTTCCAGACTTACTGGGTTTATCTCCTCTTTACTGAGACCCCAAATACAGCTTTGACTTAGAGCTTATGGCCAGCTGCGGCTTTTCCACTTCCCTTTGTTTTCATAAGCATGTTCTTACATTTTGAAAGGGTTCTTGAACAACCTAGATAAAAGTTTTTTTTTCCTTTGGACAAAAAAATTACATTTAAACTATGAGAAACTGCCTTGTGCACGGCAAATAGCATTTGTTAACATCATGTTTTGGTGTTAATATCTTCGCTGGACATGGTGACTCATGCCTGTAATTCTAGCACTTTGGGAGGCCTAGATGGGAGGACTGCTTGAGGCCAGGAGTTTGAGACCAGTTTGGGCAACATAGTGAGACCTCATTTCTACAAAAAAAAATACAAATATTAGTCAGGTGTGGTGATGTATACCGGTGGTTCCAGCTACTCAGGAGGCTGAGGTGGGAGGATTGCTTGTGTCCAGGAGGTCAAAGTTGTGGTGAGCTGTGATTGCACCACTGCACTCTAGCCTGGGTGTCAAAATGACAGAATGAGACTGCATCTAAAAAAAAATTGATCTATATATTTATATTTAATATATCTATCTATATTGACATATAGATATATACATTAGATATCTAAACATATATCTATATGGATATCTAGATATATACATTAGATATCTAAACATATATCCGTATAGATATATATCGATATAGATATATATACCTTAAGATTCTACCATAAGTGGGAGCGCTGTCTGAGAAGTTCCTAAGGGTTTGTGAAGGGAGATAACTAAGTAGATTTTTTTCATTAGTGACTTGTTTATTTTGCAACTATTCAAGGTTGGCATGTTTTTAATACCTTTATATTGAAAACTCATAATTTTAAAAAATACATAAAATTGTAAGCAGTTACTTATTTGTAATACCAATACTTAACAACCTAGGGGGGGAAAGGGAAATGAATTCATACTCACATAGAGTTACAATTCCAGCCTTAATGCCCGCTGCCTTTAGGGTATGGTGATATTTCTATTTACACTATTTTTATTTGTAGTAGTTTTGACTTTTGTGAGATTTTTAGCCCTGGGATTCAAACAACTAGACTTTAGCCAAAGATACATCCAGTTAATAAAATTAGCTATTTTTTTTCACTCAACTACTCCTTTTTTTCTAAAAGACAAAACCAGAAATAGAAGTTTCTATTAAAAATAGTATCATATGGTACATTAATTGTATATGACATTAATATATATTCAGAGCAAGACTTAAAGAAACAATAAATTAAGTATATTTTGGTATTTGGTGTTTTTTCTTTTCTTCTTTTTACAAAAAATAATTATTTCCTCTCATGTGATTAATTCAGTATCAAAATGAACTTGTTTGAAAATTTTCCTTTGTGGTTCAAATTTTCTTACTGTGGTAAAGCATAAGGCATAAAATTTACCATTTTAACCATTTCAAGCATACAGTTCTATGGCATTAAGTACATTCACATCGTTGTGCAACTATCTCTACCATCTGTCTCCAGAACTTTTTCATCTTCCCCAGCTGAAACTCTATACCATTAAATTTTAACTCCCCCATCCTCCTTTGCCCCCAGGCTCTGGCAACCACTGTTTACTTTCTATCTCTATGAATCTGATGACTCTAGGAACTTAGTGGAATCACATAACATTTGTGTGTTTTTTTGAGTCTGGTTTATTTCACTTAGCATAATGTCTTTGATTCATCCATATTATATCATGTATCAAAATAGTCCTCCTTTTTCAGGCTGAATAATATTCCATTGTATGTATATACACATGTTAAAAAATCCTTTTATCTATCAATGGACACTCTGGTTGCTTCTACCTTTTGGCTATTGGAAATAATGCTGCTATGAACATGAGTGTACGAACATCCATTTGAGACTCTGCTTTCAGTTCTTTTGGACATATACCCATGAATAGAATTGCTGGATCATATGGTAGTTCTACATTTAAATTTGTGAAGAATTGCCATACCATTTTTCAGAGTGGCTACACCATTTTACATTCCCACCAGCAATACACAAGGATCCCAATTTCTCCATATCTGACAACTCTTTATGTTTTTATTTTCTTTTTTAACGATAGCCATTCTATAGTGTAAAGTGGTTTCTCATTGTGGTTTTGACTTGCATTTCCTTAATGCCTCCTGATATTGAGCATTTTTATTTGTTTGAGATTTTATAATTTTGTTTGAAATGAATGTTTTCTTTCCTCCCTCCCTTCCTTCTTTTTCTTCTTCCCTTCCTTCTCTTTCTCACAATAATAATGTTCACATAAACATGTATTTGGTGCTGCACTGGACTAGATGCTAGAAATACAAGGAACTAGGAGTGACGTGGGAGGACTGGTGAGTAAACAGATAACTACAATACAGAGAGCTCATTGACAGAGATATTCATGTGTGCAGGAAATGGCAAATAAGACTCCCCACCCAAGAAAGGAGGAGTTGAGGAAAGCTTGTGCAAAGCAAGACATATCTATACATAATCAACTAAGAAAGCTAGGAACTACCCATTTATGACTACTCAAAATGGGTTCAGAAAACAAGGCCTATTTAGATTACTTTCACTTCTAGCATTTCAGCATTCTACCTTTAATTGAATCTGCCTCATGCTTTCATTGTTTTTTTCCCTTCAAACAGTAATAACTTTTTTGTTCTGTAAAAATATATCGTTTCTTTCCTAAAAACTCAAGCTATTTTGAAAATTATAAGAAAGTAAAAAAATTTATGATACGTTCTACCATCTAGATAAGCAGTATTAACATTACAGAAAATTATAAGAAATTGAAAAAAGTTATGATACATTCTGCTATTTAGATAATTACAATAAAGAATATTAACATGAATATATATAGCTAACAGTGTAAACACTTAAAGACACAATATGATCATCCTGAACTTGCTGCATGAATCGAAAGTGTAAAATTTTTATTTAAATTCAATAGAACTATAAATTGGGGGTGAAACTGAAGGAATTTCTAGAAAGCAAATAAGCCTCTTTTAAAATAAGAGATTTCATCCCTGAAGGAGTTATCTAGGGTTAAGAAAAATTTTAATTATACAAAACATCAAGTGCAGAGTCAACATACTTTTTACAAAATACATTTTTATTCATTTATTTTTTGAGATGGAGTCTTGCTCTGTTGCCCAGGCTGGAGTGCAGTGGCATGATCTTGGCTCACTGAAACCTCTGCCACCCAGGTTCAAGCAATTCTCCTGCCTTGGTCTCTTGTGTAGCTGGGATTACAGGCACGCACCACCATGCCTGGCTAATTTTTGTATTTTTAGCAGAGACGGGGTTTCACCATGTTGACCAGACTGGTCTCCAACTCCTGACCTCAGGTGATCCACCCACCTCGGCCTCCCAAAGTGCTAGGATTACAGGAGTGAGCCATCGTGCCCGGCCCTTTTTTACAAAAGACCTTTTTAATTTCTGGTTTCCTGTGCCGACTCTGTATTGTGAAAGATAAAGAAATTAGCCCTTGTTTTACCACCATTCTTCCTCATCACCTTTCAAATTTGTTAAAAGCAATATTATTTTCATGTTGTCAGGCTTGCAACAGGTAAATTCTGTTCTGCTGTCGTCAGATGGTTATTTTAGCCTTAGCTTCTCCGTTTTGTTATTTAGGTTACTTAGGTGCAGTTATTTTACCATAGCTTCTCCATTTCGCAGTTCTTAGTTTTGATTCACCTTGTCTTTGTTGGAAGAGTGTATTCATGTGCTTCCATTTAGGTAATTTTTATTTATTTATTTTTTTGAGACAGAGTCTCACACTGTCACCCAGGCTGGAGTGCAGTGGCACGATCTCTGCTCACATGCAACCTCCGCCTCCCAGGTTCAAGTGATTCTCCTGCCTCAGCCTCCTGAGTAGCTAGGATTACAGGCACCCACCACCATGCCGGGCTAATTTTTTTTGTATTTTTTTTAGTAGATTTTTTTTTTAGCTAATTTTTTTGTATTTTTTTTTTAGGTTTCAGTATGTTGGCCAGGCTGGCTTGAACTCCTGACCTTGTGATCCACCTGCCTCAGCTTCCCAAAGTGCTGGGATTACAGGCGTGAGCCAGCACACCCGGCCTAGGTAATGTTTTATTTGCTCTACTATTTATTTCCCTGAGATTATTAAACATACTTTTAGTCTCCTGTTGTCTTATCTTTCTGTTGTATCTCTTTTGAACAAAACCCAGAATGTTTCACAAATTTGTCATCTTTTCATAAGTCCCAGGCTTATACAACCTATAGAATGTGTGCCACAGCCTGACTATATAATATTACTATCATTTAACTTATCAGCGATAGTCATGTTTTGGATGAAGCTGTTGTAAAACTACACAGCAAAATTTTGCAATTTTCCCTTTGATTATTTCCACATTTTAAACGTTTTTATTGTACTTCATTGTAAGCACAGATCACAGACCCAAACTTAAATCTCATGACTTTTATCTTTTCTTAGAATATTGTTGAAACATTACTCAACTCCTGCTTGAATTCTTCCCCTCACAAGGAACTTGCTATTTTGGCTCAAGTTCTTTTCATTGTTGAAAACTTTTCTTACATTGAACAGAAGGCTCTGTCATTGTCATTCTTGCTCATTAGTTGGCAGAATGAAACTGTGCCTATTTCCTCTTCCTTGAGAATCTTTCAACAATTTGAAAAGTTGTGTCTCCCTTAATGCTTCTCCGTTCACATTTTCATTCTTTGCCATTTCTATTTTCAAGAAAGGGTTTGAAGGACTTCTTTAACTTGTAATCTTCTTTTAAAAAATAATCTGATACCTTTTATAATGACTTATGCTTTGAGAATGCTGTGGAAATATATTTGAGTGTGGATTGCTGTGTGGGTAAAATTGTAGTGTAGAAAGTCATTTGAATTAATAAGAGTATACGTGATGTCGATATGGTACAGATTCATATCTACTAAAGGAATGACATTAATGGTTATTGGCAATGTTGAGGGCTCACATTATGTGCTGCAGGGGAGAAAAATTTTCTCTCTCTTCTTAGTTTCTCCAGCTGAGTCTGTAAAATAAACTGACAACAGACAGATGAACAGAAGAAAAGGCCGTATGCCTCTATTTGGTGTTAAAATTTTCATGTGGCAGAGTGAGGAGGAGAGACTTCATAGAAAGAAGAGAAACCCCAAAAGCAATGGCTAGGCTTGGAGGCCTTAATACCATATAGACAAATGAAGATAAATTTACAGAGAAGTGACAAGACAAAGAAAAGGGACCTTGAACTCCTAGGGGTGGCAAGTTGTAGGAAGGCCAATATTTGGAAATCTAATAGTAGAGAAGAGCTAGTTCATGAGGTTCGTTATATAGACTCTTTCTTGGTGCCATCTTGTCTCTGATGATAGGGTTGTTATTCCCTTCCTGGTGTTGGGGCTCAAAAAACAATACCCAAAAATGAAGACCTCAGAAGTAAAAGTTTTTCTTTTACTTTCTCCTGCCCTCGTGTCTCTCAGTCCCATCCTCCTGACAGGCCTTGCCTGGTTTCCCCACTCAGTCCATTAGCATCAGGTCATACCCTTTTTATCCAATAATATTTCTACATAGCTGTCCATAGTTTGTTGAACCTAAGCATAAAAATGGACAATTTCCATGTATATTTGTGCCTTTATTATGAAGGTACTCATGTATACATGTTAAATAATGTGTATGCTGGCTGGGCATGGTGGCTTGTGCCTTTAATCCCAGTGCTTTGGGAGGCCAAGGTGGGAAAATCACTTGAGGCCAGGAGTTCAAGATCAGCCTGGGCAACACAGTGAGACCCTGTCTATATAAAAAGTTAAAAAAAATTAGCCGGGTGTGGTGGTATGCACCTGTAGTCCCAGGTACTTGGGAGGCTAAGGCGGGAGGATCACTGGAGCCCAGGAGGTCAAGGCTACAATGAGCTATGATAACCACAGCATTCCAGCCTGGGTGACAGAGCAAGCCACTGTCTCACTAAAAAGAAAATGTATATTCAATAGCAGAGACATGGAATCAACCTTAATGCCCATCAGTGACAGACTGGATAAGGAAAATGTGGTACATATACACCATAGAATGCTTTACAGCCATAAAAAGGAACAAGATCATGTCCTTTGCAGGTACATATTTACCTAGGTAACAAACATACATATCCTGCACATGTGCCCAAAACTTGAAAATAAAAATAAAAAAATTTACTAACAACAAAAATAAACAAAAAACCCCCAAACAACAACAACAACAACAACAGCAACAACAACAAAATGTGTATGCTTTTTCTCCAGTTAGTATTTCTTTTGTGAATTGATTTTTTACTGAACCTTTAGAGGGCTATGTCCTTGGCCACTACACTGGTATGGCACATGGTGGTGGAGGGGATATCATCACAAGGAATGTATAACCTGTTTTTAGGCAGAGAGGAAGACAGCAGACAGCTTATCCTGTGTCTGCTTTTTCTCATGTAAACCAAAAATAAAATTCTAAGCCCCCCAACAAAGTTAATGAACACTTCCTCTTGGCCAAGAAGATTCCAAAGTAAACCTAAAAACTAGTTCAGGCCATGATGAGAAGAAGGGTTTGGACATGCTTCATTACCCCCTCTTCCCTTTGGAATTCAGGCACAACTGAACCATGTGTCAACATTAAAACAGAGATCTTAAGACTACCAACTGACTCTTTGTAGTAATAAGATACCAAATTCCAACCTGACTCTAGCATAGCATCAAATGACAGATAGCAGATCCTGAAAGAAATTATTTTACCCTAGAATATAATTCTTTGACCTATTTTGAAAAGGCCTGGCAAAGCTATCTCTTTCCTTCCTTTTGTAGGTCTTTTTCTGATCCTGAAGAGATTAACTGAGAGGCTAGCACCTTTTAAGTTCTGAATATAAAACATTTGCCATCAATTGCCTCTAAGGGCGGCCACCTATGAGACTTCATCTACATAATAAGAACTTTGGTCTCCACAACCCCTTTTTTCATCTCAGACACTCCTTTCTGTTGATCCCAAGTCTTTAGAGAATAGCTTAATTCTTTCAGTGCAATCACCAATCAGAAAATCTTTGATTCTACCTATGACCTGGAAGCCCCCACTGGAAGTTGCCCCATCTTTCTGGACCAAACCAGTGTATACCTCACAGGTATTGATGGATGGCTTACATCTCCCTAAAACACCAAGCTCTGACTGGGCGTGGTGGCTCATGCCTGTAATCCCAGCACTTTGGGAGGCCAAGGCAGGCAAATCACGAGGTCAGGAGTTCGAGACCAGCCTGGCCAACATGGTGAAACTCCGTCTCTATTAAAAAATACAAAAAATTAGCTGGGCACAGTGGCAGGTGCCTGTAATCCCAGCTACTCGGGAGGCTGAGGCAGGAGAATCATTTGAACCTGGGAGGCAGAGGTTGCAGTGAGCTGAGATTGTGCCACTGCACTCCAGCCTGGATGACAGAGTGAGACTCCATCTCAAAAAACAAACAAAAAAACAAACACCAAGCTCTAACCCAACCACCTTGGGCACATGCCCTCAGGACCTCTTGAGACTTGGTCTTGGGCTTTAGTCACTCATATTGGGTTCATAATAAACCTTTTAAAATCTTTTACAGTTTGACTCTCTTTGTTGACACTCAATTGCCTTCAGCTCAAAATAATTCTTATGCCACAGTGGCATATTTTGGGGTGGCATAGTCTGACATACAATACCCCAAACAAAAACTGTCTGTGATAGTCTATAAAAACCAGCTATTTAGGCAGGAGGCCCAGAGTACCAAGACAAATGGGGAATGTAGGTCCCCTACACACCTTCACACTGCATAAGGGGAAGACAGCCCAGGTAGCTCATTCTATCCAATGTAGGAGATAAAATTCTCTAAAAAGCCATTCTGGGTTGGAGAAGTTTCAAAGATGGTTTTTGCCTCCAATTTCTGTGTACGTCTCTGACCTATAATATTGCTAAGTATGTTAAGAACAAGAAGAAAAGTCAATGCCCTTTCTTTCCCTCTCCTCATTTTTTTCTTTTGGTTTTTCAGAATAAATTGAGGTGGGAGAGAAATAAACTCCTTGGTTTCTAAGCAGTGCAAGGAAAAACCTGCCTGTGGCAGAGTAAATGATAAAGAACCTTAGTTCTGTATTTGAAATGTATATCAAATACTCTCGGTAGTCAGTCCTTTTAATCATCTAGTGATAATTATCCAAAACAGAACCAAAACTTCAACACCATGAGCATACAACATTCTCAAATTCTTAATCTGGACCACTTTTTTGACTAATGAAGCTTAAATTTTTATTATCCTCTTTAGGCTGGTTTATACTCTTGGCTCATATTGGTTTTATCCTTATCAAAGTTAGCAAGTAATTTTCATAACAAATGTACTCAAAGCATACCTCCCCATGTTATATTTGTGTAATTAAAAAATCCAATTTAAATGCAGAATTTTACATTTATTCTTATTTAATTTTTATTTTTTTTATGACGTTGTTGGAAACCACTATTGGGGCTCAGAAAACAATACTCCAAAATGTGGTGCTTTGGCATGTGGAGTGCTTTCCACAAAGAAGACTGAAAGGCCTCAGAAATATGCCTCAGAGCCAAGATCTCTCTCTGACCTTCTCCTCCTCCCCCTTTGCCTTCTGAAGCATAGGCAGGGGCTCTTTCTGAAGTTCCCTTATCTGACTGAGGGAAGTTCATCCAGAAGGAATGCAATTGTATTAACCCCCCACCCCGGAATCTACTTTCACCAGAGACAATTGATTATCTTGCAGGAGAGGAAACTAAAAGTCTTCACACCTAGGCCACCACACTGACAGACTTTTCATCTATTCTTTCAACGATTCTTTTCAGGGATATTACTTGAGATGCTTTATCTGCATAAAAAGACAACGTTTGTTTGCAGTTCAGCTCTGCCTTCACCATCTTCCCATAGCATGTCTCCACCTCCCACAGAACTCAGAGGAACTTGTCTCAAAGGGGCCCATTTATTTCCCCTAACAACCATTTCCTCTTCCTCGAAAATTGCTTAACCCCTTGCTCTACTCTACTCTATGAAGAGTGTATTTAAGCTTTAACTTTCTTGCCCTTCTTTGAGTATTATGTTTTCTGTGGCCCCTGTGCACACTGATAAATTTGTATGCCTTTTCTCCTGTTAATCTGTTTATTGTCAGTTTATTTCAGCAGACTTGATTAATGGAAACTTCAGAGGGAAAGCTTAAACTTCCCTATACCATCAGCATAATTTTGATATTGAGCCCATCAATCAACATACCAAGAAATCATTTGGCTTTTTATGAGAAGCTAATAAAAATATCTTCATCTGTCTTCATGTAGATAAAAAATTATAAAATGTTGAATGAGATAGGAACAAGGTTAAAACTCTGTATGGCACAAAAGTCCTTTCTTTATTTTGGGGTATTTAGGTATATTTAGTTAGTTGACCCTCTGGGTACGTCATTAAGATGGCCAGCCACAAATCCATGCAATTCTGCTTTTATGAAGCCAAAATGTCAGTGTTTCAGCTACATGAGCCAATAAGCTCACACCTTAATGGAGAAGATGTCTAAAATCAAGATGTATGATATAGACAGCATTCTCCCAGTACAATATTTCATTCTTAAATCTTAAGAGTGGTTTTTCTCATTTTCTGTATTATTTTTATGTGTTTTATTAAGCTATTTTGTCATTTAGTTTTCTATCCAAACTTCTTTATTGTCATTACTCTCTGCTCTATTATCTCTTTGAGTCATTATGAATGGACTACATCATTGCAGATGTGCTAATACATAAAAAAAAGTAAGGAAATGATTACTTACTGACTATTTGGATGTGAATTAAGAACCATACCTCTTCGGCATTAAGCTTGAATCGTTCTTAACAATCAAATATTAGCTTTCCAAAGATACCATAGCAAAACATTATTTTCGTCTTCAAAATATTAATCAAAAGAAATGAAGAAATTGTTTGATTTAATTTTCTCCTGTTGAACTATAACTTGTGGGATTTTAGCCTATGGGTGAAATAATAAGAAAAGATCAGGCACAAAGAGATGGCAGGATGCTAGAAATTCTAAATGGTTTTAATAAAATCTGATGATCTGTCACATCAGGTGCTGTGAATCACTTGCAGACAGAAAAAAAGATAAGCAAAAGGCAAACACAGAGGTATGTTGTTTAATAACAAAGGATGGGTTTGGCAGAGGGCAGACTGCATTTGCTGCTCTCAGGCGGGGGGAAGATGAAGTAGACTTTTCTTTGTAGAAAGAGAAAATGGATCTTTTCTACCTTGATAGAAGTCTGCAGATCTGGGTATGTCCTCAACTTTTGTCTGATACCTTAGCCCTGTTGACCTGAAATAGAGCCTGCCTGGGATGTACTGGCAGAGCTCCTTTCCTCATACTTTCAGTATAATTCTGACAGAGAAATTCTGAATCACTATCTTAGGATTCTAAGGAATGTATAAGGAAGTCACACCGGTTGGACTACAGAACTAGAATTCTTTTAGATGACGGGAGGCCAGCTATATAATTATACCATTTCTGAATCAGAATTGACATTCAGATTATTTAGTCCAGCCCCTTTATTTTTGGAGCTCGATGATATATTCAACTGTGGGGTAGGATTTTCAATTTTGAAGATAATTTGGATAGTATGAAAGCTCTAGGAACCAAGGTTATAGAGTGTGGAATAATAGACAATGGAAACTCAGACAGTGGGAGGGTGGGAGCGGGTGAAGAATGAGAAATTACTTAATGGGTTTAATGCATGATATTTGGGTGATGGTTACACTAAAAGCCTAGAGTTTACCACTACACAATATATTCATGTAACAAAACTGCACTTGTAACCCTTAAATTTATACAAAGGAAAAACAAAGCTGTATGTGTCAAGGTGAAACATTTAATAAACAGTATTTACAAGTTTCATTATGACAATAATAATAGTGAACATTCACTAAGTGCCATGCGCTGTCCTCAACACTTGGCATAGATTAGCTAATTTAGTCCTAACAATTAACATTGGAGATGGGTATAATTTTCATTTCCCATTTTACAGAGGGAGAAAAGAGGCACAGAAAGAGAATTTGCTTAACAACTGAGACATGAAAGAGCCCTGGATTTAAACCCAATAACTTTATCTCTAGAGCTTGCAGCACTTAACCACGATGCTGTCCTCCTCTCAGGACCGTAGAGAGATAAAGCAACCACAAATTTGTTGTGTAAACTGTTAGCTGAAAGTCACTAAATTAGGTATATGTAATTAAGGATGCTATGTCATTGGTAGTTCTGTATTGATAACAAAAATGCTGGGGTTGTCAAATTTAAATACTATCCCCAGAAGGTTTGGAGTTGTATAATTTAAAAATGTGTCTAATCTTTGTCCTAGTTACTGGCATGGAGCGTCTAACACCATGGGAACTTTTCAAGTGGTAGAAGCATCTTTGTTATTCTTGAGCCTCTTGGGTCACCCCTGAGTTTATGCAAATGAGGTGGTTCACCGTGGGCCCCTAGGTAGCTTCAGGAGGGGAGCTGCTCACCAGAAAGGACAACTATGTGATTAAAGAGTTGAGATGTGGAGTCAGCCTGACCCCTGAGGAGGAACAGAGGGCTGGAGATCAACTTCAGTCATGTGGCCAATTATTTAATGAATCATCTCTATGTAATGTAACTCCAGCAAAAACTCTGGAAACCGAAGCTCAGTGGTGCTTTCTGGCTGGTGAATGCACAGATGTTCTGGGAGGGTGATGGGCACTGATTCCATGAACACAGGGCAGAGAAACTCTGTACTTGAGACCCCCCTACACTTTATTCTATGTGTGTCTTTATTTAAGTGTTCCCAAGTTATATCCTTTATAATAAAATTGTGATCATAAATATAATGCCTTCTAAAGTTTCGTGAGCCACTCTAGTGAGTTAGCGGGATTGTGGAAATCACCCAGAACTGAAGCCAGCTGATATGAAGTGAAGGCAGTCTTGTTGTGGACTCTGCCCTGTAACTTTGGGGTCTCTGCTAACTCCAGGTGGTTAGTGCCATAATTGAATTGCAATACACCAGTTGAGGTCAAAACAGAATAAGGGTGAATAAAGGTAAAAATTTATCATGACTTCCTCACACCTGGCAACAAAGCTAAGACTTTATGTCATTAAAATATTGCAGGCAAACATGTGGAGGGCTGCAGAAGATGACCTTGGTCTTGACTTCCTCCTGAAGAATGTATGTGTATGTGTAAGTGCATGGTATGCATGTGTATATGAAATTGGAATATCTTGAATTACATAAAGGCAGCCCTCATTTTATTGCCCTTCACTTTATTGTATTTTGCAGTACTTTTAAAAAAAAAATTGAAGGTTTGTGGCAACCCTGCGTTGAGCAAGTCTGTCAGTGCTCTTTTCCCACAGCAGGAATTGTTTTTTTTCTTTTTTCTTTTTTTTTTCTGAGACGGAGTTTTGCTCTTGTTGCCCAGGCTGGAGTGCAATGGTGTGATCTCAGCTCATTGCAACCTCCGCCTCCTGGGTTCAAGTGATTCTCCTGCCTCAGCCCCCTGAGTAGCTGGAGTTACAGGCATGCGCCAAGTGGTCAGTGATTTTTGATGTTACTATTATAATTGTTTTGGGGTGCCATGCACTGCATCCATATAAGATGGCAAATGTAATCAATAAATGTGTGTGTTCTGACTGCTCCAGCAACCAGCTGTTCCTCCATGTCTTTCACTTTCCTTAGGCCTCTCTGTTCCCCAAGACAAACAGTGTAGAAATTAAACCAAATAATACCTTACAATGATGGTCTCTCAGTGAAAGGAAGAGTCACGTGTCTCTCACTTTAAATCAAAAGCCAGAGAAATAATTAAGCTTAGTGAGGAAGAAATGTTGAAAGTCAACATAGGCTGAAAGATAGGCCTCTTGCATCAAATAGTCAGCCAAGATGTGAATGCAAAGGAAAAGTTCTTGAAGGAAATTAAATGTACTCCTCCAATGAACACACCAATGATAAGAAAACAAAACAGCTTTATTGCTGACATGGAGAACGTTTGTGTGGTCTGGATAGATCAAACCAGCCATAACATTTCCTTAATCCAAAGTCTAATTCAGAGCAAGGCCCTAACTCTTTTCAATTCTGTGAAAGCTGGGAGAGGTGAGCAAGATGCAGAAGAAAAGTTGGAAACTAGCAGAGGTTTGTTCATAACAAAAGTGCAAGATGAAGCAGCAAGTGCTGATGTAGAAGCTGCAGCAAGTTATCCAGATCTAACTAAGATCCTTGATGAAGTTGGCCACACTAAACCACAGATTTTCAGTGTAAATGAAACAGATCTCTATTGAAAAAATATTTTGACTTTTAAGTCTTATTATTTAAGAAATACATTTTGTAAGGCTGTAGCTGCCATAGAGAGCGAGTCCTCTGATAGATCTGGGCAAAGTCCATTGAAAACCTTCTGGAAAGGTCTCATCATTCTCAATGCTATAAAGGACAACTATGTGATTCATGAGAGGAGGTTAAAATAGCAATTCCAACCCTCGTGGAAGGCTTGAGGGGTTCAATACTTCAGTAGAGGAAGTCACTGCAGATGTGGTGGAAATAGCAAGAGAACTAGAATTAGAAGTGGAGCCTGAAGATACGACTGAATTGCTGCAATTTCATGATCAAACTTTAACAAATACAAGTTGCTTCTCATGCATGAGCCAAGAAATTGGTTTCTTGAGATGGAATCTACTCCTGGTGAAGATGCTGTGAATGTTGTTGAAATGACAAAAAACAATTTAGAATATTACATCAACTTACTTGATAAAGCAGCAGCAGGGTTGAGAAGATTGACCCCAATTTCGAAAGAAGTTCCGCTGGGGATAAAATGCCATCAAATAGCATCACATGCTACAGAGAAATCTTTCATGAAAGGAAGAGTCAATCGATGCAGTAAGCTTCATTGTTGTTTTATTTTAAGGAATATTCATAGCCACCCCAACCTTCAATAACCACCAACATGATCAGTTAGCAGCCATCAACATCAAGACAAGATCCTCCACTGGCAAAGACTACAACTTGCTTAAGGCTCAGATGATCATTAGTATTTTTTAGCAATAAAGTATTTTAAAATTAAGGTATGTACACTTTTTAGACCTAATGGTATTGCACACTTAGTAGATTACAGTATAGTGGAAACATAATTTTTATATGTACTGATAAACCAAAAAAAGTGTGTGACTCACTTTATTGCAGTGGTCTGGAACTAAACCTGCAATATCCCTGAGGTATGTGTGTAAGTAATTAGAGTCTCTGATTAGACAGAAAGAACTTACCAAGAAAAGAGAATCTAGAAATGTTTTATTGACCTAAAGTCTTCCTTTTTCATAGTAAAGTCATAAACACTTAGGCAGGAAGGAGCTTATGATATCACTGAACTCAGTCTCTGAATTATACTGATGAGGATGTTGAAGTCCATAGATTCAGATTTGATAATTCATCTAAGGTTACATGTTTAATCAGGATGAGGGTGGAACTTGATTCCAGACTGCTCCAAAGCTGGTCTGTAATCTAGCCTTGATGTTTTCTGGCTGAAAACACTAAACGAGAGGTTGTGCATATAAACATTTATGTAGTTTTACTTTGTGTGTGTTTTTTTTTTTTGAGATGAAGTTTCACTCTTGTTGCCTAGGCTGGAGTGCAATGGTGTGATCTCGGCTCACTGCAACCTTTGCCTCCTGGTTCAAGCGATTCTCCTGCCTCAGCCTCCTAAGGAGCTGGGATTACAAGCATGCACCACCATGCCTGGCGAATTTTGTATTTTTACTAGAAATGGGGGTTCTCCATGTTGGTCAGGCTGGTCTCGAACTCCTGACCTGAGGTGATCTGGCCACCTCGGCCTCCCAAAGTGCTGGGATTACAGGCATGAGCCACCGCCCCCAGCCTGTAGTTTTACTTCATATGTAATTCGGCAAGAAATATCATTCTTATTGAAAATTTCAAACACCACAGAGGCATCCAGAATAAGTATCAAAGCTCCTTTTTCCCACAGTAGCCACAATTCTCTGTGAGAAAGTCATTTTTACAGTTGGGTATGTATTCTTCCAAACCTTTCCCCAGGCTTTCACATATAAACAACAACTAGTTTGGGTAGAAGCACTTTTCCATTAAAAGTTCATGAATACATATTGTTCTTCAGCTTTCTTTTCATACTTAATGGCTGGTATTGGGCATATTTCATGTTAGTATTATAGCTCTAATCCACTCTTCCATCTACTGCCTAGGTTATACATATTTAATTATGTGTAATAAATAAAAGAGAAAGTAACATTCACATTATCTGATGGAGAAGAAATGAAAGAAGTTTCATTTTTATTTTGTGGATTTCCAGTGCTTTTTTTGTTATTATTATTGCTTGCTTCCTTTGTTGTACTTGTTCTCTAAAATTAAAATTTGTTTTCTCAAAATGTCTTTTATATCTTTCTATTTGTTAAAGGAAATATATTTACAATACTTCCCTTTTGCAGCATATTCCAACTTCAGCTTATTTAACTACTTCATGCTATTAACTGTAAATCCAAGTTTAAATCTGTAGCTACTCTGATCAGAAGGGGATTTATCATCATCAGAAGCAGAAATTATTCATGAGTTGCAAATAAAAGAAACAGAAGAAAATGGTGTATGCTTCACTTTTGCATAATCACTTGAAATGTTTTTCTACGTACTTGAACTAACATAGAGCATCAGATCTTCAGTACATTATTTATTAAATGTTTTTAGCAGAAATTTATAATATTAAGTGGTTGTTCTATCCAGAAAGATTAGAAATTAAGGACAGGCTCAGTGACTGAAATATGTTTTCACAATTGTTTCTTGTTTTAATCCTTAGATTTTGTTTGACTGAATGAGTCCTCTAATTCTTGTTTCCCATTCTTGTTTGGTTCTGATGAATATTGTCCAGGGCCCAAATGGAAGCTTACTTTTTATTGATGGTGATAGGTACCTTATTGCATAAATTATGATCTCCAAAGTTCATATAGAAGATGCCATTAGTTCTTTTGTTTAGAGTTAAAAGACAAGTAAGTTTCAGATGATTTGCGAGTTGGTTCATAATCGAAGTAGCACTTCCAAGGTATAAATTTGATATAAAATAGGAATAAGTAGAGCATAATGGCAAACATATACACATAAATGTGCTTTCTAATTAGAATAATTTTAATGTGTATGTTTCTGTTATATAGGCCCTTCCTATTAGTCTGTTTACCAGAGACTAAATAAATGAGATTCATGTTACTGAAGAGAAGTTTTTGATGTATGTAAATCTTCCTCATCCTTTCTTCATTCTTCATCCTATTCTATTTGAATATAGCAACATAATGGTAAGTTCACCACAACCCAAGAGTAAAATGGATCTGTCAGGTCTGGCAAGAACATAAAACAAAGAATAATAACAAAGTTAATCAAATTAACTAATAAGGAAATAAACATATTTCCCTTTACAATCCTCAAGTTAACATTTCTGGAATCAATAAGTTATAACAACAAATAATGTTGTTATAACAAATAATGTAATCAGTAAGTTATTACAACAAATAATGAAAAAGAATGTAGCTGATGTGGGGTATTAGCAAATTTGGGATACAGATGAGAAATAAACAAAAAAGGAGGTTTTTAGGGTTTTTTTAAGGTGTGCTAACACCAAAGAGGTTTTGCAGTTTTTTGTTCATTGATCACCTTACCTAAGGTTATTTTGCTTTATGCCTAACACAGTGTGACGTAGTCTAGTTATACACAAATTCTTGATTTTGAGTGCGTAACTATTAAGTGAATAATGTCCTAAGCAATTTTTCAAAGGAAGGTAGCCTGTCATAGTAATTAAGAAGGAGGCCTTTATAGTTGCATAGATCTGAGTTTGAAATCTAGCTCAATCCATGCTAGTTCTGTGACTTTAGAGTATTTAGTTAAACTCTCCAAGCTTTAGTTTCTTCATTTCTAAAATTGGATAATGATACCTATTTATAGGATTGTTCTGAGATTTAAATTAACATGTATGATATCCTTAGATCAGAGTATCACGTCTGTATACTCATACATGACAGTCATTGTGATTCACAAGCAGAGGCATTGCTTAGGAAATGTCACGACTCTGTGCAAGCAAAGACTCTATCTTCACATCTAATTTCAAGTAGAAAAGTAAATGTTCTATATGTGCATTTAACAAATGTTTACTGACTGTGTGCTGAGCCAGGTGTTGTCTCAATTAGGATAATGAACAACACATTAGAAAATGGTACTATCAAGACACTTACATTAAATAAAGAACAAACAGACAGAGATATGAAGATACATGAGCAAAATCTAAATTATGTTAGATCATGATGACTGATAAAGAGGAACTAAAGTAAGGGGGATAGACAATGCTGGCGGAAAACTGAAATTTTAGATAGTATTGTTGGGGAAATCTTCACTAAGAGGGTAATATTTGAGCAAAGATCTAAAAGAGATGATGGAGAGAGCCATCAGGATATTTGAGGGAACAATTCCTACAAGACTCTAGGTGACAATAAAGCTGGTGTGTTCAAGGAACAGCAAGGAGGCCACTGTGGCTGGAGCAAGATGGGGCTGAGATCAGAGAGTGACAGGAACAGATTGTGTAGAGCCTTACAGATCATTGTAAGGATTTTGGCTTTTGTTTGGAATGGGAAAAGAAGCTATGAAAGACTTTTTAAGCAGAGGAGTGACATGATCTGCCTTCACTTTTAAAAGGATCACTCCAAGCTATTGTGTTGACTACAGTGCAGAGAGGCAAGTGGGACCAGGGAGACCAGCTAGGAAGCTCTTGTAATACTCTTGGAAAGAGAGGATGATGGCTTAAACCAAAGTGATAGTAGCAGAGAAGATAAGAAGTGGTTGGATTCTAGATAGAATTTGAAGGTAGAGTAGACTGGATTTGCTAATGGATGAGACGTACGGTGTAAGATAAAGAGAGGAATCAAGGATGACTCAAAGGAATTTGATGTAAGCCACTGAAAGAATAGAATTGCTGTTTATTGAGGGGGGGAAAACTTTGGGGAGAGAAAGTTTGATGGAAAAATCAATAACTCATTCTTGGACATGTTGTGTTTGAGATGATTATTAGATATCCAAATGAAGACAGTGCAGGAAGAAGTCTAGGCTGGAGAAATTTTTGGAATTACTAGGGCATAGATGGTATTTTGGAATTTTTAAGGCACAGATGGTATTTAAAACAATGAGTCTGGGTAATAATATTGCCTTAGTCCATTTTGTGTTGCTGCAGGAGAATACCACAGATTAAGTAATTTATAATGAACAAAATTAATTAGTTCACAGTTCTGGAGGCTTGGAAGTCCAAGATTAAGGGGCTAGCATCTGACAAGGGCCTTCTTGCTGCATCATCCCATGGCAGAAGGGCAAAGAGAGGGTGAGAGAGAGCAAGCAAGAGGAGGATAAACTTGTCGTTTTGTAACAAACCCACTCTCATGATAAAGGCATTAATCAGTTTATGAAGGTTTTGCCCCCATGATTCAAGCACTCTTCAAGGTCCCACTTCCCAACACTTCTCCATTGAGGATTAAGTTTCCAATAAACGAATTTTGGGGGACATATTCAAACTCAAGCCATAGTAATTACCTATGGAGTGAGGGTGGAGAGAAAAAAGAAGAGGTCCAAGGACTTACGCCTGAGATACTCCAAAATTTGGAGGACAGGGTAATGAGGAGGAACCAGCAACTAAGTGAGGAGGGACCAGAAAGATGGAGGAAATGCAGCAGTGAGATGCAGAAAGTATTTTACGGATCAGTGGAGTCAAATGCAATAGGACAAAGAATATGAAGACTGAGAATCACTGGATTCAACAACTGCCATTGGATTTCTTCCCATGAAAGTAAGTTTATTACTCTACATCACTTGGCCATAGCAAGCATGAAAAATGATGACCCAGCAGAGAGAACACATTCTGGTTAGAAAGTCACAAAGCTGCAGCAGTATAGATTCCTTACCAGAATTTTGTAGAGAAAATTTGAATGAAGCAAAGATTTTCTGAGCAATCAGCCTGTCAAGATTCAGTTAATTCAGCATTTCGACTAATTTGTGTCGGCTATTCTTTGTTGGTGTTAAAGAATAGAGAAAGTTTTAGTTTGTTGCGTGTTTTCTTTTTATGACAGGAGCAAAATTCTTTTATGCTTTTCTGCACTGTAACTAGAAGTGCAACTGCAGAATTCAATTTGTTAAGTTTAATAGTAAAAGAGATTGATAAAAATCCTTCATTAAAGGAACTTTGACCCAAGGTAATATTCGAAATGTTTAACAATCAGTGTAGTAGAGGACCAATTACATAGTGGCCAGTATACTGCTAGTAAAAGGACTCTGGCCTATTAAAAAATAATACCATCATGATGAAGAACACAAATATAAAATTGATTATGAAAGTCTCATGAACTAGTGAATGAGATTAGCATTTTAAACTCTGCATTTCAAATTAAAGTTTAATCAATACAGCTCTCATTCTGAATGACATTAGCAGTATCAGATTCAAAGAAACAAATTATTTTTGCCTGCACCTATTATTTGTCTAGTATTTGAGAGAAACTATGCCATGAACCTGTATTTTCTATTTTTCTCATATTTTGATGAGTTATACTCAAAACCAGTTTGAGGGATCTTCCTGTTTTGCCCACTGAAGTTCTGCTCTTGAAAATTCTGTAAGTTGGCACTATATAAAATGAGTGCTTTGGTGGAGAAACAAAGGCATAGCTTCCTTTATAGATCTGTTCATAATGGGAAGCAGAGGCTGCGAGTTCTGTCCTGCTGGCAGCCCAGTGATATAAACCAGGCTCTTTGACTTCAGTCATCTTCACCTATGGTGAATGAAATCCAGGTCTTTAAATAATACATGTCTGGGCTGTGGTTTCATTACTCTGCCGGAATATGATCTAACCTGTCAGTTTCTACTCTAAGGAAAGACACAGAAAATGAGGAGGAAATGACAATAAAACATTTCTTTTCTTTTGGGAAGAAGCTAGGATGTGAAGCCCCAGTAAATAAACGAATAAATAAAATAACTATATTTGAGGTTTGATTTTAGAGTCCTTGCCAATATGGCTAGAATCTCTGCGATCCACTGGATTTCAATGTCTTTACCATAAACTTCCAAATATTCCTCAAGAAAATGGAAGCTTTTTAAAAAGTTTTACATTCATGACAGTGCATATTGTAAGACAGAACTTTTAGCTGAATCTCACACTTTACAGTGCATTTCTGAATCTTTGCCTTGAAAAAATACTATTTTTTTCAAAAGAATAAACAACTACAGCTACCAACTACCATTATTACTGATATTAATTGTGCACTTACTAAGTGCCATGCTCAGTACTAAACATACTAAGTAGCTCACAAAAGTGCTGGAAATCCAACTGTTTTGGACATAGTGTGATAAACAGACATAAGACAAGGAAAATTTTTGTACCGTTGGCAAACAGTAGCAATTAATAAGAAAAATCGATACTTTTCAGATTAAAGAGTGCCTTTTGTAGAAATGTCTAAGCACTTAGATAAAAAGATCTCTTGAAGTTCCATTCCACAGATAAGCAGATTTTAAATCTCCAAAAGAAGATCAAAGAAAAGACACTTTTTGAGCCAAAAGTGCTCAATGTGTATGTGTGTGTGTGTGTGTGCATGTGTGTAGGATGGGGAGGGGAGAGGAGGGATACAAATAATAAAACATCCCTAAATTCTGAAACGTTTCTAAAGATTTCTAAAGAAATTTTTCGGCACAATTCCTAAAATGTTTACTTACTATTTTACTAGGTGTTTCATTTTGTATTTTCCTTGTACTTGCTTATCCCATGTTCTTTCAGATTTCCTGCTGATATGCTAGAGGAACATGGTATTTATTGATAGCTGTATACTTAGAAGTTTAAATGTGAACTCAGGAAAAATTTTTACTCTGCAAGAGGGAGATGATGAAAAACAGCCTGGACACTGGCAAGTGTACTGAGGTCATCTTTCCTAGACAGAAAAGCTCAAATGAGTGAGTCCAAGCTGGTGTCTTCTATTCTCTCCTCCAGGTCCCCTTCCCACCATTCTCCACCTTGTTCTCTGCCCCTGGATCCTGCCTATATGGACTTGCTAATGGGATCCCATTGCCTTTGTTGGGTTTGGCCAATTGAGAGCACTATTAAAAGACCAGAGGGAGGGAGGAGAGCACTGGCATAGTAGTTGCTTGCCTGGGCTCCTTCCTGTGGAGTTGAAGGAGTTCAGTGCCCTTTAGCAGAAATCTCTGGTCCTTTCAAGGGATCTTTTTCTACATGACTTTCTCTCTCCAGATCCCAGTGACCACTGCTCCCCTCCTTCTTTGTGGCATAGGAATGGTGACAGTCAGGCTACTGTCAGGCCTTGGTGACTCTTCTGTGTATTGTGTTTCCCCCAGAGCAATGCCTTTATGATTAAGCTTTTCATAAATAAACTCTGCTAAAATTAGCCTATTGTCTGTGTGTCATCTGTTTTCTATTGGGGACCCTGGCTGGTAAAAATTCTATTAATCTACAAGAAAGAAAAGTTATTAAGGATCCGTATGTCACGCCACATACAGTATTGTTAGATTTGCATAGTGTTTATTTCTGAACCTCACAAAAAAGAGTAATATTATTTTCTATTACCTAGAAAAATATTAACAGTTAGCATTTCAAAGACCAGGTGACTGTCATGCTTTCATGAACTTGTTCTGAAGAAAAATAATGATTTGTGTATGCAGCCAACAGCTTGATACTGAGTACAGTAGTCTCCTATTATCCATGGGGGATAGTTCCAAGAATCCCAGTGGATGCCTGAAATTGCACATAATACCAAACTGTGTTTTTTCCTATATGTACATACCTATGATAAAGTTTAACTTACAAATTAGGCAAGGTAAGTGATTAACAATAACGAATAATAAAATAGATCAGTTATAGCAATAGACTATAATAAAAGGTGTGTGAATATAGTCTCTCTCTTAAAATGTCATTTATATATAAAATATATTGTAATATATTTATATATTGTATATATAAAAATATCGTAATATATTTATATATTATATATAAAAATAATATATATTATATATAAAAATAATATATATTATATATATACAAATAATGTATATTATATAGAAATATTTATATATTGTATATATAAATAATAATATTATAATATATATTTACAAATATATTGCAATATTTCAGACCATGATTGACTAAGTAACTGAAACTGCAAAAGTGAAACTGCAGGTAATGAGGGAACAACTGTCCTAGGTTTCAGTCTTTCTTCGTGGAGGTATAACCACTTTCCAGTTTTTCTTGATTCGTATGAAGAAACAGTTTTAAAAAAACTAATGTGTTTGTTTCATGAAATACAATTATGATTTCAATGGAAACATAATGCTTATCAATGTATGTTAGGAAGATGTTTTGATAGTGAGGTCCACTTAACCATGGTAATGTAAAATTAGAGAAATTGAAATTTCATTTCTGAAAGGGATGATAGTAAAAATAGAATGCCTTTTTAAACTCTTTAAGTTTATTTGAGTAGGTTCAGACCTAGAAAAGAATAAAGTTTTTTTTTCAAACAATTTTCCTAGATGTGTAAGAGTCAGATCTAATCAAAAGATTTTTAATTTTAATTCAAGGAGTATTTATTAAGTGTCTACCACCTGCAAGGGTGTGTACCAGATGATAGAGACAGTGGTAAATACCACAGTATAGTCCAGGAACTCTTGCAGATTATAGGTTAGCTGAAAAGACACATATGGCATTTCCAGTGTAGTGAGTCACTCCTGAATTCTGCCACCCCTTTCCCCCAAGAGTCAGTCATCAAGTTGTACCTATTTCTCTATCTTATACTTGTTCCCATTTCTGCATCCTTATGACTATTGCCCTAGTTTAATTCCTAGCCATTTCTCTGTTGGTGTCCTGCACTTAACCCTGCTTCCAGTCTTGCCCCTCAAATTCATGTTTCACATTGTCATCAGAGTGTTTTAGCCATAAAACAAAACTGACTGTTTTATACCCTGCAAAACATTCCTCAATGACCTTCTGAGCAATAAATGTTAAGGGCCTGCTCCTTAGCATAGTGTCCAAGGGGCTGTGTGACCTGGACTCTGCTATACCTCTCATTGTATCCTTCACCTTCAAAGGCAGGCACTGGCTGGGTATGGTGTCTCATGCTTATAAACTCAATCATTTGGGAGGCCAAGGTGGGAGGACAGCTTGAGCCCAGGAGTTTGAGATCGGTCTAGGCAACATAGCAAGACCCCATCTTTCAAAAAAATAAAAAAATTAGTCAGATTTGGTGGTGTGCACGTGTAATCTCAGGTACTCGGGAGGCTGAATTGGGAGGATTGCTTGAGCCCAGGAGTCTGAGGCTGAAGTGAGACATGATCACGCCACTGCACACCAGCCTGGGTGACAGAGCAAGACCCTGTCTCTAAAAAATAATTTAAAAAATAATAAAAAATAAAGGCAGGAACTAAATGTTGAATGAATGAATTAAAAACATTTAACATAAGTTCATCTACCAGAAATGAACACAGAAAATATTTTATTAAGCTGCCCATAGATGTAGGGAATGGTTTTGTGCTAGTTAAGCTTTTCTCTTTTTTCTTCTCAAACAGTATTCATTCAGTATTAATATAATACATGCATATATTGGGCTCCAAAGGGATGTATAAGAAACATCCCCTGATATGAAAGTTTACAGTTTCTCTGACAAGATGTTGCTCAATTAGGCGTTAATGCAAGGTGGGTTTTCTTTTTTTTTTTTTTTTGAGACGGAGTTTCGTTCTTGTCGCCCAAGCTGGAGTGCAGTGGTACGATCTCCACTCACTGCAACCTCCGCCTCCCGGGTTCAAGCAATTCTCCTGCCTCAGCCTCCCGAGTAGCTGGGATTACAGGTGCCCACCACCACACCTGGCTAATTTTTGTATTTTTTAGTAGAGACGGGGTTTCACCATGCTGGCCAGGCTGGTCTCCAACTCTTGGCCTCAGGTGATCTGCTTGCCTCAGCCTCCCAAAGTGCTGGGATTACCGGCATGAGCCACAGCGCCCAGCCTGCAAGGCAGGTTTTACATGAGGGTCAACATTAGCAAGTTGAAAACACTTGCTGTAGAAATTCTTTGAAGGAGAAAGTCCCTTGTGGGGCAGAAGATTGAGCTGGATTGGATGTAGGAGTGAGTTCTGCCCTGAGAGTGACACTGCTTTTGGGAATTGGCCATGCTATTCTTAGCAGCCTGTGAGTTTTCAGACAGAACTTTACCATCCTGACCCTGTAGAGCTCAGACCTCTTGCTGCTGAGGTCTGTACAGTAGAGAAGCGGTGGACGTAGCTATCCTACCTCTGCTGGAATCCTTTTGCGATGGAACCCAAGCCAGTTTCCTGCCTCTCCTGCATCCTTCAAAGTGGCTGCAGTCTTTGAGGAGTATCCAGGCCCTCAGTGGAGGCTGAGGAAATGATGAGGCCCATAGTCCAGCAGACCCTCAGATGCCTAAGAGAGAGGTTAAGAAAAATTAGTGAACACCAGAAAACAGAACCGAGTCTGCCCTGTGGTCTGGCAGTTGCAAATGTGGCAGATTCAAGCCTTCCCTCTGCTCCAACTCTGGAATTCCGCGAAAAGATGTTCTTCTTGTACAAGAGGGACACAAGATGGCTTTTCGTTGTGTCCCACTTGAGCAAAAGGAATCTGTGACATCTCTGATAATGTTTTTTCACTTTAGCCTGTCTCTCTGATTGTGATACTTTCTTTAAAAAGTGTGGGAAAGCATCAATCCATATAAAGTTATGTGTTGTTTATGAATCCAAACACGAATTTGTTAATTGTATAAAAAACAATTCCTACTCTGGAATCCTTTGTGTAGTTAACATTCTAGGGTTTAACCAAAATGTTATTTTTATAACTGCATATTTTATTGATACCCATTTACCAAAATATGCTTTTAACAATGGGATCTAAATAAGAATGTTTCTGGTTCTGGAGAGAGTAACGTACTTGGAAAATAGTGGAAATTAAATTTCTCTCAATCTTAATTTCTGATCTGAAAGGGATGAATCTTAGTACTATAATTCCTTGATGATTTCAATAAAAATTAAAGTTTTGGGCCTAGAGTGGCCTAAAGATTGCCATCAGTGAAATAAAATTAGGATTTTATAAGAAGCACACTATTGAGAATTGGACTTTTTATAAAGGTCCCATTATATGCATTTCATAGTCATTTAAAAGAATCACAAATCTTCACTGGGATGGGCTTTTGCACTTTCCCTTTGTTCTAGACCTTAGGACTTAATCATTTGTATATATATATTTTTCCAGTGGTGTTATAAGTTTTCCAAATATTTGATTAGCATCATATCTTTATTGAATAAGATGGCTGTGAATTTAACAAAACAATATTATATTCATATATATATATGTGTATATACACACACACACACACACAAAAATTTGTAAGTGTTTTAAGGGTAAACTTGGTTTCAATAATAACAGCGAATTCTTGCTAAATGCTTACTATGTGCCAAGTACCATTCTAAGTGTTTTGTATGCAACAACTCATTCACTTCTCAAACAATCTTATGCAGTAGATACAATTACTACCTATTTTACAGTTCAGGAAACCAAGGCACAAATATTTTTAATTAAGTTGCCTATTTTTTTTTTTTTTGAGATGAAGTCTCACTCTGTTGCCCAGGCTGGAGTGCAATGGCATGATCTCAGCTCACCGCAACCTCCACCTCCCGGGTTCAAGTGCTTCTCTTGCCTCAGCCTTCTGAGTAGCTGGGACTACAGGCACGTGCCACCACGCCCAGCTAATTTTTGTATTTTTATTAGAGACAGGGTTTCACCATGTTGGTTAGGCTGGTCTCGAACTCCTGACCTCAGGTGATCCACCCACCTCAGCCTCCCAAAGCGCTGGGATTACAGGCATGAGCCACTGCGCCCAGTTTAAGTTGCCTAAATTTTTATAGTTAGTACATGATGTTTCTGAGATTTGGACCATAATCTGACTTTAGAATCAATGCTTTGAGGTTGTACATATTGTTCCTTCATAGAAAATTTAACCTGCTGTGCCACAGTAGACTGAGCAGCTGGCTTGGAAGGTCATGAACACTCTTTTATTATTATTATTATTATTATTATTATACTTTAAGTTTTAGGGTACATGTGCACAATGTGCAGGTTAGTTACATATGTATACATGTGCCATGCTGGTGTGCTGCACCCATTAACTTGTCATTTAGCATTAGGTATATCTCCTAATGCTATCCCTCCCCCTACCCCCCACCCCACAACAGTCCCCAGAGTGTGATGTTCCCCTTCCTGTGTCCATGTGTTCTCATTGTTCAGTTCCCACCTATGAGTAAGAATATGCGGTGTTTGGTTTTTTGTTCTTGTGATAGTTTACTGAGAATGATGATTTCCAGTTTCATCCATGTCCCTACAAAGGACATGAACTCATCATTTTTTATGGCTGCATAGTATTCCATGGTGTATATGTGCCACATTTTCTTAACCCAGTCTATCATTGTTGGACATTTGGGTTGGTTCCAAGTCTTTGCTATTGTGAATAGTGCCGCAATAAACATATGTGTGCATGTGTCTTTATAGCAGCATGATTTATAGTCCTTTGGGTATATACCCAGTAATGGGATGGCTGGGTCAAATGGTATTTCTAGTTCTAGATCCTGAGGAATTGCCACACTGACTTCCACAAGGGTTGAGCCTTCAGAAATAACACCACATATCTACAACTATCTGATCTTTGACAAACCTGAGAAAAACAAGCAATGGGGAAAGGATTCCCTATTTAATAAATGGTGCTGGGAAAACTGGCTAGCCATATGTAGAAAGCTGAAACTGGATCCCTTCCTTACACCTTATACAAAAATTAATTCAAGATGGATTAAAGACTTAAACGTTAGACCTAAAACCATAAAAACCCTAGAAGAAAACCTAGGCATTACCATTCAGGATATAGGCATGGGCAAGGACTTCATGTCTAAAACACCAAAAGCAATGGCAACAAAAGACAAAATTGACAAATGGGATCTAATTAAACTAAAGAGCTTCTGCACAGCAAAAGAAACTACCATCAGAGTGAACAGGCAACCTACGAAATGGGAGAAAATTTTTGCAACCTACTCATCTGACAAAGGGCTAATATCCAGAATCTACAATGAACTCAAACAAATTTACAAGAAAAAAACAAACAACCCCATCAAAAAGTGGGCGAAGGACATGAACAGACACTTCTCAAAAGAAGACATTTATGCAGCCAAAAAAACACTCTTAAATCCACAGAAAATGCTTAAGGTTTTTGCTTTGCACTCTCTTTTGTCATCATTTTGGAGCTTTATTTTACACTTTGAAATAAATTTATCAAACACACACTGAGAACCTACTGTTTGTGTGTGTGTCTAAGTTAAGAGGGAAAGAATGAAATATTCTTGCTTTTTCAGAGTGCTGGCGGGGGCAGTGAGTCGTTAGGTCTCACAGGTAAGATGATGTAAGAAATTGCAAAAGATAGCAGGCAATAGAGAGGAGGAATGGGGAAGACATCCCATTGGATGGATAACTTGGATGGTTAGAACACCTTAACAATGGGTTTGACCCTTTTTGTGTTCCATGGTCACACTATGCCATGTGAAGCTCCAGTCAATCTTGCAAATGCCAGGGTAAGATAGTGGTTGTAGAAGTGAATGATGTATAGATGTTGGTATTTAAGAGAGATTGTTCTAGAAGCTGCTTATAGAGTGGATTGCAACTGGAGATACAAGGCAGCCGTCCAGCTAAGAGTCTGTTATTATTTCTGGCTAGAAGAACAAGGCTGGGATTGGATACAAAAGAAGGTGAAAGTTCAAGAGATGTTGCAGAAATGTAAGACTGGTATGATGAGAAAATAAGAGATGCAGTTTGTTGTAGAAGAATGAGGGAAATCTAAAATTTAATTTGGAGATTGAAATATTTCACAAAGCACCAGCATCTTCAAATAGAGATGTCTAATAGGCATCTGGATGCAGGAAGAAGACTGCAGATTTAGTTGTTAGTAGCGTGAAAGTAGCATCTTTTGCTGGGATCACTGTGTGGCCTCCTAGTGGGTCTCTGCATTTTCTCTCTTGCCCCTCTTCTGTTCATTCTCCACACAACAGCCTAAGTGATTTATTTTAAAGGAAGTAATAAAAACCTTTTGCTTCCTACTTAAAATTCTTTAATACATTGATTCTAAATGAGGAAAAAAGGGATACCGAGAAGGCATTTTGAAGCTGAGAAGATGTATTCTGACTTGTCATAATGAAGGTGGGGCTATTGTTATGTAGTGAGCACAAATCAGAAATTCTTCACATCTTGAAATGTTGCATTGCTTGAGCATTTACATGTTGACGTTCAGCTCATTGGAAATTATTATTTCTCATTTGTAGTATGATTAGAATATGTTATTGATTTACAAAAGATTATGTATGTATACATAAGATATATTATCTATGAATTTCATTTTGGGTTAAGAAAGGGACTTTACAAAATATTTCTTATAAAATTTTACTTTCTAATTTTGTTCATCACTGAAAGAAAAGGAGGAAAAAATAACAACTGTTAGTTCAAAAGAATATATTGAGGTTTGGAGAGACATTCTCCATGTAGATAAGTCTAAATTTAAACACAATTATTTTTAAGCCTTGGGTTCATCTCATTATCACTAACAAGAATGAATACAGAGCTGCGTGGCAGCCTGAAGGAAATTTGAGTTGAGAACACAAGAGCTGTCATCCCGAGTCAGCCTTTGACCACACGACCTGGAGCACCATCTCACCAAGCTGCATGGAGGGGCAGGTTGGAAATGGGCTGAGAATTCTGACATCTGCCTTGGACATTCGGGTCATGCCATTCCTGGTTCCCCTGAGTAATTGATGATAAATATGCCATTCATAAATTCATTCAGAGGTGTTTCTGATTCTATTTATAGTTTTTGTTCTACACTAAATTTCAGATGAGTGAATTCTAAAAGTTTACTACCAATTGCCCTAAACAGTGTTTCTCAAGCTATGAGAAATGCTCCATAGGGAAAATTTCCCTGAATTTAGTGAGTTTCAGGGGTTCACAAGGACCCTGCAGAGCATCCATGGTACACGAATCTACCCAGGTGCTCAGTACAATACTTGGAATACACTCACTGTCATACCCTTTTCTAGAGGATCATGGAGCGCAGTAGGACATTGATGATGTACTAGGAAATGGGATCACAAAACCTCTCTTTGTGTAACATCATGCAGTGGTAGTGTTTCATGGGAAAAACTGTGTTAGCAGCTTAGGAACAAACTGTTGGAACTTTCTATATCCATATTCTGACCAGGGGAAAGTTGTCATATCCTGGCAAGACTGTTTTCCATTCTCCTAACCCATTTTTAATACAGATGGTGGACTGTGAGTGATGAGACCGTGGGCCACACATCTCATTATTCAATCATGAAAATCAGAGCAGCCAACAAATGATAACTCATGGAAAGAACGTGGGAGTTGGACTACAAAACGTGAGTTGGAATTCCTGCTGTATTATTCCTTGCAGCTGTGTGATCTCGGGAGTGTTACTGGGTTCTTGGACTTTCCTCATGTATGAAATGGGGATAATAAAATGGCTCTTTATTGGCAGAACTATTTTACAAATCATATCTGCTAATGGGTGTGGAAACTTGGCCAAATGTATTGGTTTTAAAAAAATTGTGAAGTATTTGACAAATTCTAATGAGGATGAATCCTGGTGTTCTCATTAGTGAAATGAATGATGAAACATAGTGAGTCTTGAGGTTTAAGGCTAATTAATCTTTTGCATATCAATGTATAAAGGGAAGGGAAATCCAACCATTTCCCTGCCAATGACCCCCACCCCCAAACCCTGTTGAGGTTAATAACTGCCCCTGCTGCAAACATCAGTGCATTAGACTAGGGGCTCAGCTGACCTAATTTAGTGCTCAGCACCTGGTTTTATCTCTGCTCTGCTGAAACCCTCAACACAAAGAGTAGCTTCTGGAAAACTGGTTCTAATACCTTGATGATACAATATTCCAAGAGTTTAGGTCCACAAACAAACTCTTCATTTTCATCATTTCCTTTTACAGAAAACATGATTTCTATTGGGCTTTTGTTAAAGTGTCTTCCTGCTTTCTTTAAAGAAACAAAAAAATACTAATAGTTACAAAAAGAACTCAGATTTTTCTCCCCTATTCTAAGGAGACAGAACCTTAGCACTTACGAGTCAGAAATAGCTAAATAACTCTGTTAACTTCTTGATACAGATGATTTAAGAAAATCTTCTTATGTGCTAACTGTGTAATGGACATGCAATTAAGAATGAGTTCATGGCCAGGCGCGGTGGCGCATGCCTGTAATCCCCGCACTTTGGGAGGCCGAGGCGGGTGGATCACCTGAGGTCAGGAATTTGAGACCAGCCTAGCCAACATGGTGAAACCCCGTCTCTACTAAAAATACACACACACAAAAATACAAAAATACTAAAAATACAAAATTAGGGCACGGTGGCAGGTGCCTGTATTCCCAGCTAATGGGGAGGCTGAGGCAGGAGAATTGCTTGAATCTAGGAGGCGGAGGTCGCAGCGGGCGGATGTACTGCCGTTGTACTCCAGCCTGGGCGACAAGAGCAAAACTGCATCTCAAAAAAAAAAAAAAAAAAAAAAAAAAGAATGACTTCATAAGGCAACTCTTCTTAGCATAGGCATTGCCATTTCAAAACAAAAATGACTTGAATTCAGCCTCACTAGAACATGCGTGTGTGTCCTAATCCGCCGCTCAGAGTTGAGAGGTGTTAACAACAGCCAGCAAATGATGAATGATGCAGCTCTCGGAGGATGGGTCCCTCCTGTTACAAAACATCACCGGGGCATAGTCCTGTGTTTCTAGGCAAAAAACAAGTTTGCCTTTACATTGTGGGAGTTGTATTTGAATTAGATTGGGAGAGGTAAATTTGGGAGAGGACCTTAAACATTACAAATGACTTTTATAGGGGAAAATATCAAGGATGGAAAGAAAGAACAATCCTATTTTGTTTTATTTCTCCTGATGGCAGTGTTGGAGGTATTTGCGTTGGTGTTGGGATGGGTGGTGTATGTGTGGGTATGTGTGAATATGCAAGAAGTAGGGCATAAATGTGCTGGATTGAAAGTAATGTTGAGCCTGTTAAAGATCGAGGGAAGAAGGATGGTAGAGCAAGGGTCAACAACTCCAATGCACTCGGTGCAGCTGCTAAGTTAAATGATGAAGGGTAAAAATGAAGGCTGTAATGACTGGTGTGGGCTGTGATTACTGAATGTGTACATCCCCTGAAGGCATTCAAAGTCCATTTAAAAACAAAACAAACACCATGCAGACCAAGCAAGACAGCTGCATGGGTTCAAATCCGTCTTCTGCACTGGTGGCCAGCTTAGAATTCTGGGCAAAAGTTTAAGAAGTAGGGGTTCAGGAGGCAAACTGTCTAGATTCAGTACCTCTTAAACCTGATAAACGTGGCAAGTTATTTAGCATCTGAAAGCCTCATTTTCCTCACCTCTAGAATGTAGATAATAATAGTACTTACCTTTTGGGATTATTGGGAGGACATTGAGAGAATGCATATACACAACACACTTAACAGAATAGCTGGCACCTAGCAAGCATTGAATAAATATTTGTTGTGTGTGTATATACATACACACACATAAATAGAAATATATAGAAATATATATACAAATGGCCATTTCCTCCTTCAAATAATCATCTGGGGAAACTATACACTTTTATAATAATGTCTTTGACAACAAATACTTTATTTGTTCATCTTTGTATCTCCCCATGTTGAAGAGACTTCAGAGTCTGTGGCATAGTCTTCTGAATGTATTTGATGGCAGCAAATGTCTTCTTTCAGAAAGTGGGAGGGGATTTGGATTTTGAAAAACATTATGAGTCCTTTGCAGTGAAGACTGACGAGTAAGATAAATAATAAAATGGAGTGATACAATTTACAAAAATAAGTTAATAAAAGGGAAGAAGAATTTAGGCATAAAAGGATGTGCAGTATGGAGATAGGAACTCATTCAGAGAGAATAGGCCATAATTATTTTGCTGCTTTTCTAGCTCCCTGATATTTTTATTTTAGCACATCTTCTCCACATTTAAATGTTGGAGAACCCTGGGGCTCAGTAATTGAGCCTCTTCTCTATCTATCCTCACTCTCCCCAGGTGATCTCATGCCTTCTCATGGCTTTAACTACCTTTTTGGCTTCACTCCTAAATTTATACTTTCAGTTAGCATTTTTCCTCTGGACTCTAAACTTACATATTCGACCACCCAGTCGACATCTCTACACTGATGTCTAATGAGCTCCTCAAATTTATGTCCAGAATGGAGCTTTTGCTATTCGGTACCCCCTTCCCAAATCAGCTTTCCCCGTAATTCTTCCTGACTCAGCTAATGGCAACTCTGTCCTCCTTGTTGTTCAAGGCAAAACCTGTGGTGTCATGCTTAATACCTCCTTTTCTCTCATACCTTGCATGTGGCTCATCAGCATATTCTGTCTACTCTACCAGGTATCGCCCCAGTTCTACCATCCCGGTCCAAACCACCGTCGTCTCTCCCCTGGATTTTTACAGCAGTTCATCCATCCTGTGCCTATGCTTGTCCTCTTTCTCAGCACCTCGCCACAGCGATCCTGTTCAAATGAAAGTCTGGTCATGTTACTGCTCTAAGGCTTCCCATCCGACTCAGTTGCAGTCCTTACTGACCTATGAAGCAGCTCTGCAAACTTGTCTCCCGTCCAACCTTTCTGGCTTCATTGCCTCTCTCCTCATTCACTCACACCTGCCACACTGGCCTCCTTCCTGTTCCCTGAACCCCACCAGGAGCTGCTACCTCAGGACCTATGCTCTTGTTACTTCCTGTCTGGAATGCTTGTCCCCTCTATATTTGCATGGCTCCTTTTCTCACTTCCTTCAGGTCTTTACTTACAGTCACCTTCCCTGGCTGCCCTGTTTAGGAATTTTATTTCCTTTCCCCATATTTTCCTTCTGTGATTAATTTATTTATTTTTCCTTAGCAATTGCTTCTCTCTCTCTCTCTGTCTCTCTCTCCCCTCTCTCAAAAGTATAAGCTCTTTGAAGGCAGAAAATTTGTGTGTTTTGTTAACTATTGTATCTCCGGTGTCTTGAATATGCCTGGCCCATAGTGAACACTCAATAAATACATGTTGAGTAAAGGAATACATGCATTCATTGCCTTTTCTGTTATCTATTTAAAAATAATGCAGCAACTGTGGACGATACAGGCAATGATTATAGTGGAGAAGGCACAGGACCAGGAATCCAGGCACTTGGATTCTACTTCCAGCTGTGCTACTCAGTAGCTGTGTAGTTTTTGGCCCGTGGCTTTACCTCCACAAGCCTTGATTTCCTCATGTACAAAATGAGGCAGTTAAATGAGATATATAGATGGCTGCTAGAATCACTTTCATCTCTGGGGTGAAATGACTAATATAACAAGGAAGATTCTTATAATAACAAAGATCTGTGCTTTATTTCAGACCAACTTAGAACTCTTTGTGATAGCCAGAGAGGGTGCATTTGTGCATCTCTCTTTTTAAAGGTTAGCTCTAATAGTTTCTGTCTTTGAGGGAGGATCAAAGCCACGCAGCGGGAAGGAGAAGAGGTAACTCCTGTGTGGGTCTTTAGCCTGTCATTTATCACACCGGCTTAACATATTCCCTCACCAAGCCGGCAACTTATGTTTACTATCGCAGTAATGCTGATGCTATAACATTGAGTTATGTGTTGTCTGAAGTATTTCTATGTGCATCGATTGGCATCACAACATCCCCATGCAGAAGTGGGTCAGATTTTATTAGCACCCACATTTGTAGAAGCTAGAAGCAGATTAGTTGGCAATGTCACAGAAAAAGCTTGTAAGAAGTCAAGGCCAGATCCCATAAGAAGTGTTCTTTTTCAGTAATAGAGCTCCATCCTTAAGACATTGAAGTCAGAACTGGTAGTATTCTTGCGAAAGTCTCTAAGTCTGAAGAGGTGGTTGTTTAGAAACACTTATATAGATGTTTCTGCAACTCATAGAGTGTCAGAAATGTCACAAAATTTTGTTGGAGGTTTGAAGATTTTCAATGACAATGGAGTTGAGAGAACAGAGCTTCTTGACTTTGGGCTTTGTAGGATAAGTACCTTTTTCCTCCTCTCTATTTAGATCATGTGAGGATAGTTGTCCTGCCTGGGCATTTTACCAGAGCAGCAATAGAATTCTGGCCTCTGAATTTCTGGTCAAAAAAGGTGAATATGTGGAACAAAATTTGCTTAATTATTAAGCAACTCAATCTATTCTTCAACTGAGAGCAAAAGTGAGCAATGGCAGATATAACTATACCGATAGTTATTAACCAATGCAGAATTTTAAAGATAAGAATCCAAAATCAGCTTTGCATAACCGGGAAGCTTCCCACACAGCATAGAAAGCATGAATCAAATACTAAAACTAGATATCCAAGGTCAGTATTTAGAATCTTAATATTTAGAATTAAGCCTATCCTGGGTAGATTTGGCTTCTGGTAAGATGGGGCTTAGAGACTGAGCTGTATTGCACAGGGTTCCAAGGTTAAGTATGTAAAAACTACAGGGTTGAGCCATATCTCTTTTCCTGGAAAAGCTGGAGAATGGTTTCTAAAAGCTGAATTCCTTAGTGATACATTTAAAAGACGATAATTTTTATAACAAGATTAAGTATGTCACATTGAGGAGAAATTGGGAAAACAGAGTGTAGTAAGTATGGTGAATGCAGTATTGTCTATTAATTTTTACACCTGGAGAAGGATTACGTAAGGTAGGGGGCATATGCATTGTAGGTCTGTTTTTATATCTAAAGCCTCAATACCATGGAGACTATTCCTGGCAAGGGAACAGATTAAACCTTCCTCTCAGCCTTAACACCCCAGAGAGAATGCAGCTGTCAGAGCAGAGATTTCTGCACATGACATTCACGTTAGAGCTATCTAGACCAGCAGGCAGATAAAAGCTATCCCAAGAGTTGAGGAGTAAAGCAGACTGCAAGCATTTTGCAGAGCATATTAGAATGAAACACAGTTTCAGTATAAATCAACAGGTAAAGAGGAACTTTGAATAATTCCATATACCAAGGCTAATCACACTGAAATGTGGTAACATCAGTGCTAAGGCAGCATTGCACAGACAGAGTCAGCAGATCTGGGGCTACCAAGGAAGATGGTCCCAGATGAGCCCCAACTGAGGCTGTGCTATTAGTCACACTAGCTAATGTGCTTGCCGTTGTATTCAGAGGTCTTGAACGTCAATTTCAGAAACTCCTTGCTTATTACTTTCATTTGTGTGTATTTTTTTAATTTGGTCTATGAGTGAGGGTTGAATCATTCCCAATGAGCTGTTCTGACCTACTCATGGTACTCAGCTAAAAGAAGCCCCAGGGATTGTTATATTTAGATACCTGGACTAGGTGGACCCTGAATGTTATTAATACTTGTGAAGATTCTGATATTTAATGTATGCTGCATTATCAGGGCCAGTTTCTGTTTCAGTAGCAATTTATAACTCACCATTCCCTAACAGATACTGGTTTGTGTCCTTCTTTGTGTACAGTATATCTGGAATTATATACTCTCAGAATTATAATATGCTATTAGATTTCATTGTAATATTTGCTGCACAACCGTGAACATTCTTATTTATTTATTTATTTATTTTTTTGAGACGGAGTCTCGCTCTGCCACCCAGACTGGAGTGCAGTGGCGTGATCGCAGCTCACTGCAAGCTCCGCCTACCTGGTTCACGCCATTCTCCTGCCTCAGCCTCCCGAGTAGCTGGGACTACAGGCGCCTGCCACCAGGCCTGGCTAATTTTTTGTATTTTTAGTAGAGACAGGATTTCACCATGTTAGCCAGGATGGTCTCGATCTCCTGACCTCGTGATCCACCTGCCTCAGATCGTAAAACGTTTAAATCATAAAATGTTTTAAGTTTTTATTTTTTAAATCAGCTGACTTTCAGATTCAAATTCTTATAAATCTTAAAGATGGTTTTCCAGAGGCTATGAGATACAGATTAGTCTATCTGTCCAGCACACACACACACACACACACACACACACACACACACACACACACACGAAAGAAAATGAACTCTTTTGGAAAGGACACTGTGGTACTAATGTGTCAGAGATGGTCACAAATCTTTTCTTCTTACCATGATCTAACTAGAGGCCGGGCACAGTGGCTCATGCCTGTAATCCTAGCACTTTGGGAGGCTGAGACGGGCAGATTGCCTGAGCTCAGGAGCTTGAGACCAGCCTGGCCAACGTGGTGAAACCCCGTCTCTACTAAAATACAAAAAATCAGCTGGGCATGGCGGTGGGTGCCTGTAATCCTAGCTACTCAGGAGGCTGAGACACGAGAATTGCTTGAACTCGGGAGGTGGAGGTTGCAGTGAGCCGAGATCGTGCCAGTGCACTCCAGCCTGGGCAACAAAGCGAAATTGTTTAAAAAAAGAAATCTAACTAGAACTGTCACTGAGCTCGTCTACCCAGGTAACTCATTGTCCAGTGGTAACACTAATTACATTACACAACACCTTCCATGACTCCTCATCACTGATGGGATAAAACGCAAAGCCCATCATGGACCAAATAAGACTTCATCTTCTGTCTACCCTACCTCATATTTCAAGCATTAGGTAGGCACATGGCTTCTGCTTCTTTGCACACACCATGCTGGTTATTGAGTCCTTTGTTCAGTTTATGCTTTTCCCTCAGGAATATCTTTTGTCCTAATTTACTCGCAACTATTGATGCAAAAGCTTGACTCAAGCATCACCTTTTCTTCCTACCTCCCTCAGGTCTTCTGCTCTCTTCTCCACTGGTTAGGTGAGGTGACTCTGAGTTCCTATTGGACTCAATGCAAATCACTAAAAAGTACATTTTATTTATTTGTCTGTCCCTTCTAGTAGGCCGCAAGTTCCTTGAAGGCAGAGTCTGTATATTAATTATTAATCTTTGGGTTTCCCATTTTCTAGCTCAGTGATTGATATGTAGCAGCTGAAATAAATAATAACTGTTTATTTAATTAAATAGCATTATTCAAAAAATAGCTAACAATCTTAAAGGCTCAGTAGAATTTATTATGAAAGAACACAAATTCAAATCCAATTTTCAAGTCTAATGAGAGAGATAACTTGGATGTGGCTTCATTTCCATTCATGTGGGGTTACTACAAAATTGGCAAAGAAGCTTTGCAAAAAAAAGCAAGAAATAAGGAATCAGGTAAATGAATGAATACAGGTCCTCAGGTTCCCCTCAGCTCTTGTGTTCAAACAGCAGTCAACCTGGAGAGCGGGGAGCCAATGGGCTCCTTGTATTTGATAGCAGGAGGCTGGGGGTGAGGCCACATAAGCGCACAAGGGTCCATGCACCACCACAAATGGCAATTCTTGCTTTGCCATGAACACTCACTTTGGGGTTATATTTGTCAATGTGTCATCAGGCCAATAAGTGGCCTGGCCAAGGCCCAACCATCAATGTATCTTTTCAGGTGCTAGCAGAGTGTGGCTTCAGTTTGTCATCAAATTCCAGACCAAATAACATCAGAAAAGCAGTAATTATGTCTAAAGTCTTCTGTGGGTATGGGTCTGCTGCAAACCACATGTCTACTTTCTAAAGATTTTCAGTAACACTATCCATGAGATTTACCATGTATGTATAATTTACCAGGGTCATGTTCAAGTTACAATAATCTAGAATTAAAATTACCTCCTAGATTCCAGCAATTAAGAGAACATCATATGTGAAGATGAGATCCCAATAATAAAAGTTCAGATTGAGGTTACAAAGAATTTATTTCCATGCTTTGTTAATAAAAACCTTAGAAACACGAAGAAGGGTCAATAGATGCAATTTTCCCCATGCCACGAGAGAGAGAATGTTTTGCATCTTAGTAAATGGTCTTAGGCATTTTTCCCCCCAAAAGTCATGCGTGTGTGTTGGGAAAGAAAAGTGGAGACCTCTGGTTAAAATCTGTGCTTTTTGAATATATAAATCATTATTCCAGGGATTCTTAAAATACACAGGAGTGCATAGTCTAGATGATGCAGTGTTATCCATACTGTCGCTTGGAATTATATAGGCTTTTCCTGTTTTCAGGCACCTACTTCAGGTCTTGCCATTCACTATACCATTAGTGATTTGAGTTTGGACTTCTGGAAGGTTATCAAGGTTGAAAAAAGTTAGCTGGAGAATTAGGCTATAGGGTTTAATGTGTGTTTAAAAATCTATGTCATAGTGGGTTGGATTTTCAAATCTTTCCCCCTCTCATCCTACCAGTTTTATTCCCTGTTCTTCCCCAACCAGCACCCTCTGCTCTGCCCACTGCTTTGGATTGTGTCCCCATTGTCTTGAGACCTTGTTGGGTTCATTTTTTTCTGGGTTCCTTTGCGCATGCTCTTTTATTGTAACTGGGCTGTCCTTTGCCTTCCTGCTTTATACATTTAAGATCTGGGCGTTCTTCAGGTTGCAGCTCACTCACTACTTCTTCTATTAATCTCCTTCAACTTCTCAAACAGGCATTCTCAAATATTCAAACTATTATGACAGTTGTTTGTTTTGCTTATTTTTATTTTCTGTAGTTATATTATTAACTGTTTCAGGGACATGTTTTGGCCTTAGCAAATCTCCATAGTAACTTCCATCCTTGATATTCTGATGCTAGATTGTCTCCTTAACTAGACAGTGAGCTCTATAAAGGATGAGATTCATTTCTTTTGGAACCACTTATAATGTGTAGAACATTGCAAATGTCCTATTAGGCACATAGGTGCCTAATAAGGATAGTATGAGTTGCAGAAAAAAATAGAAATTTAAAAAATCTAAAAAGACATGTATTTTTCATGGTGAAGACGTAGGTGCTCAGGATGTATACAAACCATTTGTGCTGAATTAATAAAGCTGACTTTGCTATTTAAACTTTTTCTAATCTACTTACACTTTCACACACTTAGTAAGAGAGAATGACTTAGTAGAGTCACAAACTGAATGCTCATCAGCAGCCCATATGGGGCACCTGAATTTTAAAAGCTACAGCTTATGTTAAATCATAGAATCTTGAGACCAAAAATCCTAGATAGACTAGCTGTCATTCTATATTTGACTTTGCTTATTTTCTCTTCTGAGGGAATTTTTGACTTTGCTTATTTTCTCTTCTGAGGGAATTTATCTAGGAAAGAATAAAAACATCACAAAGGAACAAGGGCAAGACATGATAAAGAGGGCGCACCACCTGTCTTAGAAAATGAAACAGGTCAGTGTTAATTTTCACCATTGGAAAGTGACTGACATTTCTGACATGATTGACGGTAGCAGTCAATGGGGTTATCAGTTCCTCCTCTAAACCATAGCCTTGGTTGAGCCCACTGCCCCCAGGTAAGCTGAGATTTCTTCTTAGAGAAATATAGCCATGGCATTAGTACAGACTTAGGGCTTAAAATTGAACAACGTGGATCCTTCCAAGAACCACCAGGCCACATGTTAGCTTTTATGAGGTGTATATAATATGCATATAATCTTTCAATGAAAAACTTAATTTCATGAATTTGCTTTTTTAGTCACAGATTCAGCTTTCCTCAGTTGCTCCTTGTCTGGGTTTTCCTAACATTTTTATCTTTCTTCATTGCCATCCTGTTTGTGTCGATTCATCCGGTGCCTGTGCAGTCTTGGGGCTCACCCTCCCTCCGAGCTCCTGAGCTATGAGATCTGCTTCAGCCCCTACCCTACAGGCCACCTCTGAACAGGGCCACCAGCTGCATGCCACATCTGCCTGCCCATGGACTGCCCAAGGGCTTGCTGGTGCAAGATGATGGGCGGGGGAATTCACTCTCCACAGCGTCAACGTTAACCAGTGGGAAATAGGAGGAGGCCAGATAGAAGAATATCCTCTTTTTCCATGGGCTTTTTTTCCCCCTAGGCAAAGAGTCTCTGTGCAGAGTGTGTCTGGAGGCATCTGAGTAGCTGAGCAAATGCCCTGAAAGTGATCGGCTGTGTCTCTTTGGAGTTCCTTATGAAGCAGTTGCTAGCGCAGTAATGCATCACTTTGCATTGCTTCTCATCCCTCCAGCTTTACTTACAGTTTTCCTTCCCCCTGTTTCCCTGGGATTGTATGTCCCAAATAAATCTTCAGAGCTTCATCCTGCCTCAGGTGGTTTTTCCAGGAAAACTCTGCCAAGATGATATAATAATGACTTGTTTATATGCTTTTCGCTTCTGGGAGAGAGACTGTAAACCCCTTGAAAGCAGAAGCTATGTCATATATTTTTGTTTTACTTCCTCAGTGCCTGACACAAAATAGGCCAAAAGTCCATTACCTATGACAGACTTCTATATGAAAATACAGAAAATCATAGAATGAAATTGTTGTTTGTAAAATGGATACTTTCAAATATGATTATTATATGTCTTTAATTGTATTGGCTAATATCTAAAGATCATCCCTTATGTAGTAAATATAATGTGGTATTTGAATCATGAAGAAAGTACAAAAAAGATAGTTTTACTAAGCAGAGAGTTAAAAGCCCCAGAAGTATTTTTACCATTTTGTTATCACTAACAGTAAAATAATTCTTATGAAGAACTAACCTTTTTGAAAAATAGAAAAAAGAAAAAAATCCCAGAAAATTCAAACTCTGTGCAGTATATTTAAGCATCTTAGGAGTTGGCCACCTCTGAAAGCTAAAGGACAAATAAATATCAAGTAATAAGCATTAAAGAACTTTGACAGGAAATAAAGGCAGAAAGCCCATTACTTTCATAAAAAGAGAAGCCTCAATAAAGCCAGATTGGGAATAAAGCAAATCTCATCACCCTCTGTTGAATTTGCAATAAACCACAGATGCCAAACATTCATCTCATTTAACTCAGTCGGTGCTTAGCTCGAATAGAGTACTTTAAGCCTTTCCCAAATTGGATTAATGATGGTGAAAGAAATCCTGCAATTAAATATAGGAGGATGGTGGGACGATTGTAAGCCCAGGGTAATTTACGGTTGAGAATATAGTTTGATCATGAATGCTTCATGTCTGGGCTGTAAGATCTACTGTGAGCCCTACATGACGCATTCAAGTTTGGGCATGGATTAAACAACATAAATGTTTTAGAAATTTACACCTTGATCCAACACTGTCTACCCTTTTATCCTTTATTTCCAGTTTTGTTTCCCTTTTATCCTTTATTTCCAGTTCTGTTTCAAAGTATTTGTTTGTATGTGTTGAAGGAGGGTTGCCGACCAATAGTCAATAGTGATATTGCACTTAGCGAAAAAAATAGCCCTTCCAGAATGTACATGGAAAATGTTTTAAATTTTAGAGTTCTAAGTTTAAACCTTTTAGGAAACCAGATCTTTTAAATAAAAATGGAGGTAAAAGAGATCCAGATGGGAAACAAGAGAAAAGAAAAGATATCAATTTTTATCTAACCAGAGCTTCATATGTATTACCTCATTTGAGTTTGGTAAGAATCTATCTTCTGGAGGGGATATGATTATTCCTGGGCAATTTCCTGGAGGAAATTGAGGCTCATGCAGTTTCACAGAAGCTGTCCTATTGCCTATGTCATGGCCTTGGTTGTTGGCAAAATTTATGATTTTTGTGGTTTCTTATTAAATGTCCTATTCTCATCCATAAGATAGTGGTGACTTTGCCAGTCTTTTACTTTCTACCATTGGATTTTGGTTTTAGTGTAAACTGCTGTGGCTTGGAGTATTGGCAGAAAAGAGTGGGAAGTAGGACTTGGATAATGTATTAGTCAGGGTTCTCCAGAGAAACAGAACAAAATGAATCATCACAGATATTGTAATCTCTGCCATCTCTGGAGGTTGGTTAGTAGACCATCAATATCTTCAGTATGATTCTGAGTTTAGTGAAAAAGCCAGTTACAGCCAAAGATGAGGATGATGCTTGAAGTCTTGCTTTCGAATTCTTCCTTTTGTTATTGCTTTGCTTCTAGATTTGGTACCAATCTTCAGGTAATTTAAATTTTTGATACGGTGTGATGGAAAAGCCACAGAGATAGGATGCCTGGAAAATCTATCCAATTATTCTGCTTTCTGAATGCTTATCTTGTAAATGTATGTTACTGCAATATTCTCTACCAAAGGAATGTCCATTCACCACTGATGAGTCAAGTGCTTTGTTTTCTAGGGTGGGACAGGTGTCATATATTGGAAATGGTTTATATCTTGTAATATTTCACAAGGAAACAAACACTGAAATGTTATTCTTAAAAGTGTGTGTTGTGTGGTTGTAAACATCTTTGACATGGGGTCAAAAATCGAAGTAATCTTCTTTTCCCTTTTAACATATACTTTTTACTCTTTTCATTTCTTTCTGTAGTAACTGCAAATATCATCATGCAGAAATTTCACTTCTTCAGTTTCTTGAGCTATAGGTCACATTGCTTTTTTTACTGGAATCTCTACCTGGCTCAGTAACCAAGGCAACAAATCCCTCGTTAATGACTCACTAGAAATTCACTGTGGAGGTGGCTTATTAGTTTTTTCCCCAAGAACTGGAATAAAAAGCTTGCTTTTGATTTTTTTCATCTATTTTCCTTTCTCTCTTACTTGCAATCCAGACAACCTAAAGTACACTTAATTAAAATCAATAGGCAAAAACATCCAGCACTTTAAAATACTATTTTGGGACTCACCGTGTATGTATATGTAAACATAAATATTAATAAGCTTAAGAATATTTTATTTCATGACTCCACGTCTTTCAATTTGCATGTGGATGAAAAATAAAAATAATTTTAAGACTGTGGTTTTAGGTTTAAGCAGCATCTTAGTCTTCTGAAAAATTGTTTGGAGAAGGCATCTTTTAGAAGGTACTAAACAAGTCTTAAGGGAAAGAAGAGAGAACAAGTAGAAATCTGACAGAAGTTTGAATGAAAAAGAAGTCAACTTTATGAAAAAGTAAATGTGAGAAGAAATTGATGAGAGGCAAAAAAACAAAAAATCCTTGGCATTGCCTAAAAATATTCTATAGTATGCAAAGATACGGTTTTAAAGATGAATAAACTCAGTTATATTTCTGGGAAAAGTATTTTCTACCAAAATATTTAAAGGGAAGCAAGAGGAAGAGGAAATGATAGAATGACATTTAACATATTTCTCAAGTGTTTACAATAGAGAAAAAGGAAGTAACACTGGTGAACGTGGTTACCTGGCTTGAAAGTGTTGAAAGGAATGGACCTCTTAAGAAAGGTGTCTAGGATCAGGGGAAACATTAACAGCAGGCTGTAATATGTTCCCCTCTGCGTGGGAGCTTTTAGTGCCATGTTAAATGAAGTAAAAATAACTAAAATTACGAGTCAAGAAGTGTTACCTCAGGGCCGGGCGCGGTGGCTCATGCCTGTAATCCCAGCACTTTGGGAGGCTGAGGTGGGGGGATCACATGAGGTCAGAAGTTTGAGACCAGCCTGGCCAACATGGCTACTAAAATACAAAAATTAGCCAGGTGTGGCGGTGTGCGCCTGTAATCCCAGCTACTTGGGAGGCTGAGGCAGGAGAATCGCTTGAACCCAGGAGGCGGAGGTTCCAGTGAGCCGAGATCGTGCCATTGCACTCCAGCCTGGGTGACAAGAGTGAAACTCCATCTCAAAAAAAAAGAACCGTTACCTCAAGGAAGTATTTTAGAATCCCTATTAAGAATTGAAGACAATGCCACTGCACTCCACCCTGGGTGACAGAGTAAGACTTCGTATCGAAAAAAGAAAAAAAAAAAAGAATTGAAGACAATACAACAAATTAATATTTATGAATTAACAAAAGGTTTTTATTTATGGCATTATAGTTGTTCATAATGTCAGAAAACAGATAATGAAAAAATCACATAATTTTATTATATTGAGAGCCTGAGAAGAACACACTGATAGTCAGTGGAAGTCGAGATACACTATTGGTATATTTATACATTTTATATTACATTGCTTTGAAAATTGTTTCTGGAAGAACAAACAAAGATTCTGTTTGATAGTCCCATAGGTGTTTGCCACTAGGAAACATCACGGCAGCATAATACGGAAAGCCTCAGACGAATACTGCTATTGGGCATCTAAAAGTCACAAGGGGATGCGATACTACAAGTGGCTATGGACTGGTTTTTTCCCTCCTTGTCCTTGTTCTCTGACCACAGTTTTTCCCGGAAGCCACTCTGTCTTCCCTTTTAGCCTGCAAGTTTTGAGTCTGGAGCCCTGGGCTCCAGAGCTGGAGGCTTTCCCCAAGCTAAGCTATTAGCACCTGCCAACCTGGCCAGTCTCAACCAAGAGGACTTAGCCAAAGACTTTTTTTGAGCTTTTGTTGGACTCTCCTTCCGGCACTGGACTGTGTGTGGTGGATCTGGGAATCCCGAGTTGCAAGAATCACTGCAGGGAGCCTGAGAATGAAGTCAACTCCAAGAAAGTGAAGAAAAGAGGGGATATCACCTGAGTCCTGAAGAAAGCTGTATCTGAAGTCACGACGTCGTGTGGACTTTTACGTGAGTAGAAAATACTTTTTTGTTTAAACTAGTTGGAGATGTTTTTCCCCCATTTGCAATAAAAAGATTTCTAACAGAGACAGAACTCTTTAACCACAGGTGCAGAGCTTCCTGAGGAGAGCCATTAGGGGTTGGGTAATTCTGTAATGAAGGCAAGTGTGGCTTCTGTAGATGAGTTTTTAATTTTTTTTTGGTTAATGATTGGGATATCAGAAAAGGCTTTAAAGGTATATACCATGTCTTCAAGAAGCCTGTATCTGAGTTAAGGAAAAAAGAATAATAGCAAGAAAATGAAAAAGCAATTAGGCACTATGCTCTGCTCTTCTGATTTAGTAAATGCACAAAGAATATTCAGGGGGGTGGAGAGAGTGATTATTCACGAGAAGGCTTGGAGAAGGAGACAGGCAACATAGCAAATAATCAGAATACCTGGTTTAAATGCCTACATTATGCATGGGCCAAAAATTATTAGGGCAGATAGATTGTAAATTTTAAAATTTATTATAGTTTATTCCATTAGAATTAGCTATATTGGTTAATATTTTAGTAGAGAATAAATCATTAGTTCATTTAATGGCATATAAACATATCAGAAAGAATTGTTTCAGTTTTTGGAACATAATTTGAGAACTGGGATATCAAACTGAGAAAATATTTTAAATGCTTTTGTAGCAAATGTGATTGATATTCTTCACTGATAATGTGATTCTCCTTAAAAGAACAAACATTGTGGTTTTTGCCATTTGCAAGTGGTTCTGTGCTTTACAGATTTTTTTTTTTTGCCTTTTGAGCACCTATAGCAGATTTGCTGTTATAAGAAATATTTATTTTTCAACTACTTTGTTCCTCTTGCTGAAAGGTAACATTGGAATAAATTTGAAGGTCAGTCAGAAATTATAAATTCTGATCTTTTCATGCATGAGCAGAGGTCAAATACTTCTTTATTTTAAACTGAATAGGCAAGGCATAGAAACTTTGGTGGGTGGTGGCCGGGTGAGGTGGCTCACGCCTGTAATCCCAGCACTTTGGGAGGCCAAGGTGGGTGGATCACCTGAGGTCAGGAGTTCAAGACCAGCCTGGCCAACATGGTGAAACCCCATCTCTGCTTTAAATACAAATAATTAGCCAGGTGTGGTGGCGGGCACCTGTAATCCCAGCTACATGGGAGGCTGAGGCAGCAGAATCATTTGATCCAGGGAGGCGAAGGTTGCAGTGAGCCAAAATCACGCCACTGCACTCCAGCCTGGGCAACAAGAGTGAAACTCGTTCTCAAAAAAAAAAAAAAAAGAAAATCTGGCGGGTGGCAAAAGGCAGTCAGCGAGTTAATTGGGAATTAATAGAGAGTCTTCTTACTGAAATATCAAAAGTATAAAGGATCTTAACACTGTTATTAACTTCCAGTAAAACATGAGTGGATGGCTTTTTTAGGGATGATAATAAAAAAATAAGTGAAACATACACTGAGAGACTATTGGAGACTCTGGAGAAGTGTAACTACAGAGTTTAAGTCTGAAGGCTGACTCTGGTATGAAAACGGATGCAATGAATTCATAAATTAGAAGAACAGATTCTGTCTTTAATGGCAGCAAAAAAAGAATAGAAAAGAGGTAAAAAATACAGTGAGCAGAGTAGCATTTGTGTCAGAAATGTTAATTTATTGTGTGTTTGTCATTCATTTCTCTTGTAAAAAAGAATCAGAATATCTCGGATATTTTGAGTTCTTTTGAACAGAGCAGATAACTCTGCGAGTCAAGTCTGTGTTTAAACTTACATTTAAGTTAAATGGAAATATGACAGTGTAGGAAGATTCCCTGGGCAGGATATTAAAGTATTTTTTACAGCTGTCAATAAAAGTACCTAAATGGTGAAATAAATTCTTTCCCATGAAATAACTGATTTGCAGAATATAAAAACAAAGTTGATATCATCCTGCTGGTTGCGTTATTAAGCACCAAGAAGTGGCTCTTTTAGTTGAGATATGTCATACATAAAGAACAAAACTAGCAGACTATCAAAGTAGCTCAGTCACTGGGCATCTTACGTCTCTGGGAACTTTACCAGGAAGTTTTAAAACCCTGAACTGAAAATAAACAAGCCATCAAAGTTCTGTAAATCAGCCCAGCAACTCACAGTCGAAGAAAACAGAAGTTTGGACTAGGCTAGAGGCCAGGCTGGCCTTTTTTTCTGGCAACTCATGCTATTACCCATTTCTGATGACTGAACCTATATGGTTATACACAATGGGTAATAAATGTTGTTATAAAAATAACAAGAGAATCTCTTCATGGGTTTAGGAGTTAAATACCTTTCAAAGATACTGTGTTTTAAGGTAACTTGAAACTCCTGACTGTGAAAGAGTTTTGATCAGGGGTAATAAAAATACTATGTAGTGTATCAATTACTTATGTAAAGTACTCATTTCTTTGTATACCTGCAGCCTCTTTTTATCTTTGGTGGACCTGCTACACAGCCTCCTTGCATCTATTGTTGTTCTCCTCCAATGCATTGTTCATGTTGCCATCTGGATGTTATTTACAAAATGATCTGCTGTGGCCCCTTCTCCCTTCCCAATACCCGCTTCCAAGACCTCCATGCGAATGCACCTCATGGAATCCCAACTACCGGGTGCTGCCCAGAATCGACTTAGGGCCCCTGCTGCGGTGCTTGCAAATCCTTTACTGCTTTTTCACTGAGGCTGAAATTCCCACGAGCTGCTGCTGCTAATGATGAGTGTGGCAGTTTGTACTAAGACTCTCCCGATGGGTGGCTTCGGCTCAAGGACTCCCTGATGGCCTTGCCAAGCCTGTCTTAGACTGCACGGCAGGGCAGTCTAGTGCTTCCGCCCAGGGTGGCCAACCTTCCCGGTGTGCCCCAACTGTCCCACCTTCAATCTTGTCACAGAAACCCCTCAGTCCCAGGCAACCCTACTTCCACCCAACCTTCCTTCCCTCTCTCCTTCATGAAGGGTCAAGCTTAATCATGGTCTGACCATTTCCTAGCCTCCCTCCTATCCCATTTCCTCTCACGGGGTTTCCTCTAATAAAATCCTTGCATGTTTAATCCCAATGCAGTGTCTGTTTTCAGAGCACCCAGCCTACTGTGAAGACCCTGCAAAGCCTTCCTGTATGACTTCTCAGAGAAAAAAATGAGAAATTTTGATCACTGTGTGATCATCTCACCAATCTCTGTGGTCAGAATCTCACTTGGCAACTTACCAGGACTAGCCTCTTTCAGCTCTTTTATTTTAATTTTATATTTTCTGTAGAGTTGGGGTCATGTTATGTTGTCCAGGCTGATCTCAAACTTCTGGCCTTCCACGTTGGCCTCCCAAAGTGCTGGGATTACAGGCGTGAGCCACTGCACCTCTTTTAGTTCTCTTTACCATATACACCTGCTCACCTCTTACGGCTTGAAAATGTAACAAGCTAGGAAGGTTCACAGCAGAGTAGGGACATTTGTCAATAAGATGCACACACACACACAAAAAGGAATAAAACAACAAGGATGCCATTGGGAATGCTCTTTCTTCCTCCAGAACACTCTTCTGTGCCTCTCTTTCCACCCACACAGGTTTGTCTAGGTAAGGCCCACTCAGTGGGATTTTAACTTGAGGGTGATTTCTGGGGAACATTTCCCCACTCTTCTCACTGAGGGAGGTTTACTCTTCTACACACTCTTAGCACCAAGAACTTTGCTTTATGGCACCTGCCACAGTTGATATTTTATATTCACTGAATGAATATTTGATTCAATAATGTCACCTGGTCTTGACATTAAGTACTGCAAGGACAGAAACATGTGTTAAAATTTTTTTTCTTGCTTCTGTGTCCCTAGCTCCTAACATGGTGCCTGTCACATATAAATAAATACTTACTCAATAAATATCTATTGAATGAATAAATTCAAACATGTAGTGTCCTCAGTTCAGCACATATATCCCAGAACTTAAGGTGAAAAAAAAAAAAAACCCAAAGGAAATTTGTGAATCTGAAACATTTTCCTATCACCAATGTTCCTCTTACATGCTAATATTCTCCTCTAAAGCTCTGCCTCTTATATTTTTGTTATTCTGAAAGGACCAGGTTAATGAAAAGTTTCCCAGAGTTCATATTAAGGTGCAAGTGGTTCAATGCACTAGAAAAGATTATTCTTTATACTACGTTCTTTTTAATTTTTTTAGTATCAAAGTTGAAATGCATATAGTTGTCAAATAATTATACAAGTCTCTCTCTCTCTTTTTTTTTTTTGAGATGGAGTCTCGCTCTGTTGCCCAGGCTGGAGTGCAGTGGCGTGATTTAGCTCGCTGCAACCTCCACCTCCTGGGTTCAAGCAATCCTCCTGCCTCAGCCTCCCAAGTAGCTGAGATTACAAGCATGCACCACCATGTCCGGCTAATTTTTGTATTTTTAGTAGAGATGAGGTTTCACCATGTTGGCCAGGCTGGTCTTGAACTCCTCACCTCAAATGATCTGGCCCCCTTGGCCTCCCAAAGTGCTGGGATTACAGGCATAAGTCACCACTCCCGGCCTCTACAAGTCTTATATAGAGAATAATACTCCCCTACAATTCTGCTCTCCTCCATTTTATTTCTTAGAGCTCAATGCTTTTTAGTTATTTCTTTTTTTTCTTTATATCCCTAAATAACATGATTATATTCAACTTCTAGGTTCTTCACTTTTAGGCATTATCTTTAGACTTCCTACTATAAAAGATTAGGCCTTATTTCTCTTTAATCCTTTACCCCTTATACCAAGCACTTCACTGCATGTTTCCCATTCCCATCATCCTCTTCATAATTTCATGTTAACATTTTTGTATTAATATTTATTATGTACATTGCCATGCTTATATAAATGCTGTTTTCACCTGAGCCCAATACTAGTCTTAGACATTTGTAAAGAGGCCCGTGTCTTGCCAGCTACTCTTTGGGAGATCTTCTTCTGGCCCTTACTCATGGGGAGAGAAATTCACAGGGTCAAGGAGGCACCCTTTCCAGGTCTCGCACTGGGTTCAGAGACCTAGAATTCCCCACCCAAATGGCCTGAAATGGCTTCCAAGGCCCATGCGTGTCTCATGTCCTACTAAAGGTGGAGGGTGCCACCTATGTGGGTACCTAGGAGGGAGGTGTTGGTGAGGGTGTGGTCAGAGCATGGACACGTGTGTGTGTCCAGACACATGCCCACAAGGCTCTTCAGATGTGGGATGGACCCTGGGGCTGGAAGAAAAAGGGTGAGCTGTTCAGCTGGGGCCAGTGGCTGGTTCTCCCCTTCCACTGCAAAGTTCTGGTGTGGAACTTGGAGAAACTTGAGAATTTTAAATTCTGTCCTGGACTTCCAGGTCATTTACTAAGGTAGGAGGATAGAATATATTTTATTTAACACTTTGCTAATTTAATTTGTATTTTTAAAATATATAGTCATACGATAAGTGGGCCTTCATTTATCTTGCCCCCATTCTGTAAATGCTAGAAGTGGGCCTAGGTTAGCCACTTGCTAGGTTAGACCCTGCGATACTTTTCTTTCCTTGCACAGCTTTAAAAATTTCTCTTGTTGTGGTTAATAATTATCTCATTTTGAATTTGCTTTGTTTTCTATTTACTTATCTCTTTTTCCTAATTTATCCCTCAGAAACTTTAATTTCCTCTTAATTAAAACAGGTCAAGTAATGTATCTATATTTCATCTTTTTGGAGACATCCCTACTGGAGCTTTTTTCTTTTTCTTTTTTTATTATGGTAAGATATACATAATATAAAATTTACTATTTCGATAGTTTTTTATTGATATGCAATAGTTTATGTAATTATGGGGTACATGCGAATATTGGTTACATGCATAGAATGTGTAATGATCAAGTTGGGGTATTTGGGGTGCCCATCACCTTGAGTGTTTATAATTTCTATGTGTTGGGAGCAACTCAAGACCTCTCTTCTAGCTACTTAGAAATATACAATACGTTGTTGCTAACTGTAGTCATGCTACTCTAGAACTTAAAGTCATGAACTTTAGAACTTATATATTCTATCTAATTGTATGTTTGTACCCATTAACCAACCTTTCTGCATCCTGGGCCTCCCACCCACACACCCTTCCCAGCCTCCAGTATCTACCATTCTATTCTCTACCTCTATGAGATAAACTCTTTTTGCTTTCACATATGAGTGAGGACAAGCAATATTTGTCTCTTTGTGCCTGCTTTATTTGACTTAACACAATGACCTCCGGTTCCTTCCATGTCGCTGAAGATGACATGATTTCATTCTCTTTTGTAATTGAAGAGTATTCTACTGTATACATATACCACATTTCTTTATCCATTCATCCATTGATGGATATTTAAGCTGATTCCATCTCTTTGATATTATGAATAGTGCTGCAGTCAACATAGGGGTGCAGGAATCCCTTTGATAATACTTATTTCTTTTCCTTTGGATAAATACCCAGTAGTGAGCTTGCTGGATTATACTGTAGTTCTATTTTCAGATTTTTTGAGAAACCTCCACATTGTTTTACATAGTGATTATACTAATTTACATTCCTATCAACAGTTTATAAGAGTTCCCTTTTCTCTGCATTCTTGCCATTTTTTGTCTCTTTCATCATAGCCATTCTAACTGGGGAAAGATGACATCTCATTGTGGTTTCAGTCTGCATTTCCCTGATTAGTGATGTTGAGCACTTTTTCATAGACCTGTCTGCCATTTATGTGTCTTCTTTTGAAAAATGTCTGTTCATGTCCTTAGCCCACTTTTTAATGGGATTATTCATTTTTTAAATCATTGAGTTGTTTAGGTTCCTTGTATATTTTGGATATTAGTCAGATAAGTAGTTTGCAAATATTTTCTCCTGTTCTCCTGTTCTTCCTGTCTTTTCATCTGTTGATTGTTTCCTTTGATGTGCAGTAGCTTTTTAGTTTAATATAATCCCATTTGTCTATTTTTGTAATAATTGTCTATGCTTTTGAGGTCTGGGCCATGAAATCTTTGCCTAGATTGATGACTTGAATGTTTTCCCTATTTTTTTCCTAGTAATGTTATAGTTTTAGGTCTTATGCTTAAGCCTTATTCTATCTTGAGTTGATTTTTGTATATGGGGAGAGATAGGGTCCCAGATTCATTCTTCTGCATATGAATATCCAATTTTCCTGGCACCATTTATTGAAAAAGGTGTCCTTATCCCAGTGTATGTTCCTGGTATTTTTATAGAAAATCAGTTGGCTGTAAATATGGGAATTTATTTATGGACTCTCTATTTTTGTTCCATTGCTTTATGTGTCTGTTTTTATACCAATATCATGTTGTTTTGGTTACTGTAGCTTTGTAATATGCTTTGAAGTCAAGTAGTGTGACTTCACTTTGTTTTTCTTGCCCAGGATTGCTTTCACTATTCTGGTTCTTTTTTGTTTCCAAACAAATTTTAAGATTCTTTTTTGTAATTCTGTGAAAAATGACATTGGTGTTTTGATAGAGATGTCATTGAATTTGTGAATTTCTTTGGGTAGTATGGTCATTTAAATTATATTAATTCTTCTAATCCATGAGCATGAGATATCTTTCCATTTGTGTCTTCTTCAATTTCTTTCAGTGTTTTGTAGATTTCTTCATTAAGATATTTTACCTCCTTGATTAAATTTATTCCTAGGTGTTTTCCTCTGTTGTTATTGTAGATGGGATTGCCTTCTTGATTTCCTTCTCAGTTAGTTCATTATTGATGTATAGAAACACTACTGATTTTTGTATGTTGATTTTATATCCTGCAACTTTACTGAGTTCATTTATCAGTTATAATTTTTCTTGGTGGGGTCTTTAGGTTTTTCTAGATATAAGATCATATCATCAGAAAAGAGGAACAATTGACTTCCCTTTTCCCCCTCAATTTGGATGCCTTTTATTTCTTTTGCTTGCCTGATTGTTTGGCAAGGACTTCCAGTACTATGATGAATAGGAGTGGTGAAAGCAGGCATCCTTGTCTCGTTCCAGATCCTGGAGGAAAGGCTTTCAGCTTTCCCCATTTGGTATGAATTTGGTACATTAGCTGTGAGTTCATCATATATGGCCTTTATTATTTTGAAGTATGTTCCTTCTATTCTTTTACTACGATGTTGGAGCTCCTGGACTTAGCCTCACATTTTCTTATCATTTCTTCTTCTTCTTTTTTTATACCTTTGTCCTTTTTGCTCTACTTTTTGAGAGATATCCTCATGTTTATCATTCAGTCATTCTATTGAGTTTTTCATTTCTACTACTATTAACAATTTCTCAAAGTTCTTTTTTCTCCTCTCAAAGTTTTTACTCTATATTATTGTGTTCAAGCTTCATTGATATAAAATCTCTTCTCTCTGAGAATACTGAAGACACATTTTAAAAATTGTTCTTTTTCTTGAATGTTCTCTATTTCCTTCAAGTTCCTTTTTCTGTCTTTGTTTTGTCTCTTCCCTAAAACTTAGAGTCTTTTTTCCAATGACTATTACTCCTTGTCTGTGAGTTTACATTCAAGTGTGGTGCACTGAGAAGCTCATTGCATGTGCAGGGCTTGTTGACCACAGACTTCACAATAGACTGAGCAGATCAGACTGTTTCATTGGGGATACACTCAGATATCAATATCTTTAATTTCTTTTGCTTGAGTTGGTGAGATTCTACAGATAAGGATCTTCCAGGCTCCCCCTGCCAGTGTCCTGTGAACCAAGTCAGGAAAGAGGGATGGAGTTTCAATATTCAGGTTCAATTTTTTTTTTATACTTTAAGTTCTAGGGTACATGTGCACAACGTGCAGGTTTGTTACATAGGCATATATGTGCCATGTTGGTTTGGTGCACCCATTAACTCGTCATTTACATTAGGTATTTCTCCTAATACTATCCCTCCCCCTGTCCCCCACCCCATGACAGGCCCCCATGTATGATGTTCCCTGCCCTGTGTCCAAGTGTTCTCATTGTTCAATTCCCACCCATGAGTGAGAACATGCGGTGTTTGGTTTTCTATCTTTGTGATAGTTTGCTCAGGATGATGGTTTCCAGCTTCATCCATGTCCCTGCAAAGGACATGAACTCATCCTTTTTTATGGCTGCATAGTATCCATGGTGTATATGTGCCACAGTTTCTTAATCCAGTCTATCATTGATGGATATCTGGCTTGGTTCCAAGTCTTTGCTATTGTGAATAGTGCCGCAATAAACATATGTGTGCATGTGTCTTTATAGTAGTGTGATTTATAATCCTTTGGGTATATACCCAGTAATGGGATGGCTGGGTCAAATGGTATTTCTATTTCTAGATCCTTAAGGAATCGCCACACTGTCTTCCACAATGGTTGAGCTAGTTTACACTCCCACCAACAGTGTAAATGCTCAGTTTTAATCCTCCTTTAGTATGATACCACTGACTTCAACTGTATGCAGTGTCCTCATCCAGAATCCTTCTGTTTTTTCTTTCCCTAGGGATTAGGCAGAGGTAATCGCTCAGTTTAACAAAGAAGGGGAGCTCATTCGAGGCTTTCTAATCAAACTTTGAAATTTGTTTCCATTTTCAGCTGTATCTTCACTTCCAATACTGGAATTTTCCGCTGCTGCTGACTTCTGAGACATATGAAGATTCTGGTTTGTGAATTAGGTTTCTGTTCAGCTTTCTCCATTGACAATTTAGGATTAGATTTTTCCAGTTTGGAAAGTTAATATCGATTCATTCCTCTGATTTGCATCTCCCAAAATGTTGCTGCTATGGTTTTTTTTAAATAGATTTTATTTTTAAGAGCAGTTTTAGGTTCACAGCAAAATTAAGTGGAAGGTACAGAGGTTTGCCATATACCCCCTTTCCCAATACATGCATAATCTTCCCCATTATCAGCACTTCACCAGGGTGGTACATTTGTTACAACTGATGAATGTACATCGACACACTGTCATCACCCACAGTTTCCCTTAGGGTTTACTCTTGGTGTTGTACATTCTATGGGTTTGAACAAATATATCCACCATTATAGAACCATACAGAGCAATTTCACTGCCCTAAAAATCCTCTGTGCTCTATTTATATCTCTCCCTCCCCACTAACTTGTGCCATTGTTTTATGGTTTCTTTAAGAAAATCCCCTTTACAGTTCTGTTAGTGGGGCTAACAATTTGCTACATAACTAGGCTGAGAAAATATATTTTTTTAAAACAGGAAAATATACATTTATTTGGTCTCATAAGTCTTAAAATAACAAATCAATATATCAGAGTTAAAAGCCAGATTTCAGCACCTTTTCATTTTTGCTTTGGATTAGACAGTAATACACTTAAGAATTTTCCATCGTCATAAAGAGAAAGTATTGAAAGTGAACATTATGACTTCAAGCAAAACCAATACAGTTGATAGAACATTTTGCTATTTTCCCTCAAAGCACCATTAAAACCTCAACACTTATAAATTACAGAACTTTAAAGTGATCATTTTATTCAAATCTTTAATTTATAGGAACCTGAGGCCTGGGGGAGAAGTGGCATCGTTAAGCTTTTCTTTCTGTTCCTGCAAGAATTGGGACCAGGGCCCAGGTCTCCTAAAGAAGAAAGAGTGGATTACCATGATGGAAAAGGAGAGAAGGGGAGCTTATGAGTTAGGAGGAAAAATCGGTAAAATGCTTGCCGGAGGGAGATTTGCCTCTTACCTGTGATATGCCTAGGTTTGGTGTCTTTCATGCTCCCATCAGGGATCCAATGCTTCCCACATGCTTGATTTTTCTCATGAGAAGAAAGGCAGCTCTTACAAATCACACACACTTTTATTACATGTGCTACTTCTACTAGCATTATTTACATTTTCAGAGAGGGATCCCTAGGCTACTCTAGTGATGAAATTTCAAATTTCTGGATTATTTAACGTAGGGTAGTAATTATTTTACAACAATAGTTCTTTATAGATGTGCTTCAATTAATCTTTGGTTCTGGTTACTTTGTGACACCACCCTGGGTAGCATCAAAGGGTGAAATTTCTGAAAATCTTTCTCCTTATTAAATATTTAGCTCTAGCTTGAACGTCATTTTATCTGTTATAACCTTCAGGTCATAAAAAATTCCATATATTTTTAAGCTAGCATCATCTAGAAATTCTTTGCAAAATTGACATAATGTTGTTTTCCCTCTCAACATAATGGTAAAACCAGGAAATTTATGATTTCCCATAAGGAAAACTACAAATCTGTTAAAATTAATTGACGAAGTAAACCAACAGTTTACAAAATACTGGAGGGAACCAGATAAGAAAACACAACTGGAGAGAAAACATTCATGCTTTCTAATAGAGGAATATAAAATAAAATAAGAATGAAAGCTTTTTTTAAAATTACATATTCGGAAAATAAAAAATGATAATAATTGGTGCTAGAGTGAAGATTTGCCATTGGCTCTGATAGCATATCTTAGAAACTTATGCAATTTAGTAATATGTACCAATAGCTTTGATAATGAAGCCCTTTGATGCAATATTATGGTTTAAGAAAATCCATCCTAAGGAAAGAACTTAAAATATAGATTAAAAAACTGATGCTTAAATGCTATTTGCAGCACAACTTATAATAGTGAAAAACTGTATAAATACCCCCAAATGGAAAAAGGATAATAAAACATGGTATATCTGTACAATAAATATTATATAATAATTAAAAACATTTGCATAGCATTTCTAATAACGTGGGAAATGATTCACGTGATTGTGTTAAGGGATAATAACAGAATTTAAATTGTCAATGTCATCATTTCATAACTATATAAATGTGTTTAAAATATAGAAAGAAATGCATTTGAATATTTATTATATTTGGTTTGAATTGTGGGATTATGGATACTATTACTTCTATTTAGTTTGATGCATTTTCTAAATTTTTTACAAAGGGCACGTGGTGTCATAATTGGTTAAAAAATCAACCGTAAAAACAGTCATAACCCTTTTTCCATGTAGAATTTCGTTTGCTTACATTTTAGTTTCTGACTTTGTAATCTCTTACATTTTTTCTCCTTTTAAATCAAAGTTATTTTCAAATACTTTTACTTTCTCACATCTTCATCAACTAGTCTTGTTTCTCCTTCTCTTCTTAGTCATTTACCCACTTTTTGGATGTGTTTTGTAATTACGTGTTTCTATCTTCCCTGTTATGTTCCATCTGGTTCTTTGATTAACTGTTAGTGTTGTACATTCTATAGGTTTGGACAAATGTAGCCACCATTGGAGTACTATACAGAGCAATTCACTGCCCTGAGTATTCCTCCATTGACAATTTAGGATTCAGCTTTTTCTAGTTTGCAAAGTTAATATCCATTTATTCATCTGTTTTGCGTATCTCCCAAAAGGTTGCTGCCGTTTTTTTAGAGAGTTTTTTATTTTTTTATTTTTTATTTTTTTTTCAGAGCAGTTTTAGGTTCACAGCAGAATTGAGTGGAAGTTTCAGAGATTTTCCATGTACCGGCTGCCCTGACACATGCACAGTCTTTAATATGCAAGAATGTCTCTTCTGGAAGAGTCCCATTTTATTGCCTGAAAACTGTCACATTAGAAGGCCTTTCCTGAGCCTCCATCTCTGAAAGTGCTATGCTATAGTAAAAATAATGACAACAACAACAAAAAAGCCTAACGCAGTGATGAATGCACCTGTGTAATCTATCTTCTAGCAATTAAAAAAATTCTCAATCACATTTTCTATTTTAGTTATAACTGAAAACTTTAGGTATGCATATAATTTAAACAATATATTATGATCAGTGTGTAATTCCTTTCTCAAATGTTACAGAACAGCAGAAAGCTTGTGCAGTGTGTTAAACAAACATTAAATATTAACCAGCAAGGGGTCGGGGAGACATTTCCTTTCCGGTTTAGTCATTCTGGAAGGACATTTATAGAATTATTTGAAAAGGTGCTAGATAGATTCTTTTTTAGACTGAGCTTCCTTTCTCTGTCCCCTACCCACCGTCATTTCCAGTAAAATTTTCTTTGTTATTATTTTCTCAATTCGACCTCTTTCTGGGTGGTCATGCTTTGAGGTTTGAGGAAACAAATGAGTTTTCCAATTCTGCCACTTTTCCCCTTTGTATTTTCTCTTTTATTTTTTATCTCCATAAGGAACTATCCAGTGGACGTAAGTAACCTCTGGTCAGGCACTCAGAGCTTCTGGGGAAGAAGAGAGGTTGGAGGCCTGTAGGTTTGAGAAGAGTGGCAGAGGACTGCCATCTGTGCAGCCTGTGGTGTGCAAGGTGCTGCTTAGAATGGAGCCTTCCAAAGACACTGGCCCATTCACCACATTTCAGCCCAAAGGTAGAAACTCACTCTTACAGTCACCTTTTGAAGGTCCTTCAGGGCAGGTCCCTTGGGACAGTGCAGGGTTGTGTTGGTGAAAATGATTTTTTAAAATCTTGTTTATTAACTGGAGGCTGATGAAACAATAGGACATTTTTGCAGCTTGGTTTTACTGATATGCAGGCCATTTCCCTTAGAGGGATATATAGATTAGGCAAGAAAATCTGAATTGGATTTATTTTGCTCCACATCTGCCGGTTTACAGCTGCTGCTATAAGAGGAGGCTTTGATAGACAATAGCCAGGGACAATTCCTCTACCTTCATGCCTGAGCTTCCAGCTGGTCTCATGCGGAAAGCTAGTAATAAGTTCCCAGATTGGGCTGGAGAAGAGAGGATACTTCCCTGTCACATAAAATATTAATTTAGAAGTTGATCAAGGCAGTTCAGTTGCAAACCTGCTTCTCATCGCTTGAAATGTATGTCTTAGCTGCTGCTATTTTTTTTTAAAGTCACAGAGAACTACCATGGATACTGACAAAAATTCTTTTTGTTTATGCTCAGCAGGGTTTCAGCCTTTTAAAGATCTCTTCCTTTGATCATCTATGTAACCTTTATATACATATCACCACAAAATTAAGTTAAAGAAGGAAGCAGACCACTAAAAATAACCCGAGACCATGCAGTCTTAGCAGGGAGATGAAAGCTGCCCAGGATGGGGATTACAGCAGTGCCGGAGCTCTCTTCATTATCAAAACACTTCTGGAGGTGACAGGGCCTCGTTGTAAAATGTCTATTTTCCCATATTTTCCAGTCTCAAAAGCTCTCTGGTTCCACGGGAAGAGATCAGTTCTGAACAAGGGAAATGGTCTTTGGCTTTCTATCATCTATCTTTTATCCTTTTCTTTCTCATTTCTCTATTTTTGACCTCTCGCATGTCTCTCTTCTACACAGACACACACGCATGCACACACACATACATGCACACACGTCCACACCCCACACATGAATAAGCCTTAGGTTTGGATTTTTACTGTGTATTAGTGGCTTTTACTGATAATTTTTATGTTGTTGTGGTATTAATGTAGTAATACTTCTTGGCAATATGTGATATCATCTGAGAACTCGTGTAGGTATGGATCACGCTCTGTTTTTTCCAGATCTCTTTGGTTCTGTATAACCTAATGCAATCTGCCATTTCTTTTTTGGGCTATTATAATTAATCATCATACAGGACTAAAAAAGGACAGGCATGTGGAAATACAGAAAGGTTGAGAGAAGGGCTGAAGACATGGAGATTCTCTATTTCATATAGCTAATTCCAAATATCAGTGTTCTAATTAGTGATTTTGCTAATTGTTTCTTGTTTAACCAATTATAAAAAAGGTGCTAAACTTGAGTCTCGATTATAAAATACAAGATGTGTGTAACATAAGATAACTTATAATATTCAAGCTGAACATTACTTGGTCATCACAACATTAATAAAAAAGGGTTATTTTACTTAAAACGTTGTTCTTGGTCAAGGGAGGCTAAAAAGAAATCTGAGAAATAAATGTGTTGATTGAAGTCTATAATAGAGGTGGTTGAGAAAAGAACCTCTTCTAATAATGATAAGATGGATTCCTAAATAGTAGGAAAAGGGTATAACATAATGTAAAAATAAATTAGGTATAAATATTTATTACATCAGAGAAGAAAAATAGTATGTGAAACACAGTATAAACTTTAGAAGAGCAAGAACTTACTTAGGATCATTGTTGATTAATGTAAATAAAACCAAACACAATTTCATAAGTCATCATTTCTTTTTAATTGAGTGGTAGTGAAATGAAGAAGAGTTTCCAATTGGAATTAGAAAGATTTTCCTAGATTTTATGAAGAAACAGGAAGTAATGCTTTCATATAATACAAAATCCTCAAGGAAATACGTTGAATTCCCTTCAAGAAACAGCTGGATGTCTCAAAATTTGTTGAGTTTTTATAGTTTATAAATATAAAGTTTTTTAAAACTTAAAACATATTACAGAAAGCTTTTTACGTTTTCCTTCTGTCTAAAATGCTATAATGTTAGGGTTTAATTTTTATTCTTGGATTGTGCAAAGAAGCTGTTGACCTTGGTTGTCATTCTACAGAAATTTTATGTAATTTGCAAAGTAGAATAATGATTGTCATTCAAACTGTAATGTTGAAATTCTTCTACAGTATTTTCAGAGGAAAGAAACTTTCAACAATTGAATGTTTTCATTCTAAATGTGACCTTCACTGAGATGGGTTTCATTCATCATCAGTATATAGAGTCTTTTACTTGCTAGGTTTAGGTAGATTTGAAAAAAAAAAACAAAAAGAGAGTTTTAATAATGAAGTAACAGAAAAGAGATTTTTTCATTATTAATACACAAAGCTCTTAAAATCATTTAGTGCCAAAACCACGAAGCAATGCCTACTCCATATTGAACAGGTTTGTCTAAATGAGCACAAATGAGAAAGTAATTCTTAGTTGTCATACTCTTTAATTTCATTAACAATGAATATCTCTGGCTCCAAGTTTAGTATTTTGGATTTCTGTTGATTCTATGTTAAATTGTGTAAAGTGTATGTAAGAATGATAATAATTTTCATTTTATGATGGTGAAAGCAGCCCTTGCAAAACCCAGAAAATATACTCCTACTTCTCTGTGAGTTCTCTTTCAATTAAGATTGAAAAACAGAAAAGATAAAAACCTTTTGCAAGGCTTTCACTGATTGGAGAGATGTTTGAGGACTGAGGAAGAGGATTTTAGGCAAAGTAGCTGGAACAGATATAAGCTATTCATTGAGAAATCCAGAGAGCTGTGTCCAAATCATAGTCCCTCACTATAGTCTGATCTTTCACTTTCTGAGCTGGGGATTATAATTCTGGTGTTGGAGTGGAGGTAATTTAGTGATGACATTTACAGCTCCATTGATCGCCAGGGTTTATTTGGAAGACATGACTGACTTGGCAGCTGTTCACAGTTTATTCTGGGTAGGTCCTTCAGAATAGGCTCAGTAGCAAAAAAGAATATATTTATAGTCTCTTTACGGAGAGAGTGTATCGTTAGGCTTAGCTAGGTTATACTCTGGTAGCAAAAACCCCCAAGTCTCAGCACCCTAAAATGGCTCTAAAGTTGCTACTTGGGTTGAGAGTGATGAGTGGTTAAGTTTAGACGGAAAGAGTCCTAGAACAAATCAGTGGCAGCAAGACTCAAAGCAGCAAAGTAACCATAGGTGCATTTTTCTCCTGGGGCCACTGGGATGACATTTTGCTTCACTCTGTTACTCATCAGGAGCATAAAAAAGTAATCCAAAGTTTCATTGTCATTTGCTTAAAATACTTCAGGGGTCAATGGAAATATAATGGTGATGACTAGGGAAACATTTTTGACTATCATATACCTTTCATTTGTGTTCCTCAGAGTTAATTCCAAGACAAGATGCATTACCTCTATCTTCTAGGACTTCAGTTTTCTCTACTATATTATACTACTCATAGTTTACTACATAGTTTATGTTATAGTAAAACTATGTAATAGCCAAGCCTCCTACTCTAAGTAGTAAGGTACATATCTGGTTAATAATGATCTTCAATAAATATTGAATTGTGATAATATTAAATACATTTACAGAAACAGTTTTTACTTCTTCTTCTTCTGGTAGATTTTTTTCAGAGACAGGGTTTCACCATGTTGCCCAAGCTGGTCTTGAACTCCTGAGCTCAGGCAATCCACCTGCCTCGGCCTCCCAAAGTGCTAGGATTAAAGGTGTGAGCCACTGTGCCCGGCCTCAGTTGACAAATAATTTTTTAAACAGCCCTATTAAAGTATAATTTCTTTACTATAGAATCCAATCACCGTAAACAAACCAAATTTGAATCCAGTTTTAGGACAGTCTATCACTCTCAAAACTTCCTTTGTGTCCATTTGCAATCAATCACTGCTCCCACCCCCAACCCCAGGCAACCACTGATGTACTTTTGGTTTCTCTGAACTTTTTTTTTTTTAAACAAAACCCTTAAATTTATGATTTAAATAAAATCATACAATATCTAGTTTTTAGGATCTCTTTCAAGGTTTATCCATACTGCAGCACATAGCAGTAGTTTGTTACTTTTTATTGTTAGTATAATTCCATTTTACCTATGTACATACCAGTTGATAGACATTCGGATTGTTTCCAGTTTTTGGCTATTATGAATACCTAGGCTATGAATATTCATGTAGAAGTCTTTAGGGACAAATGCTTTTATTTCTCTTGGCTAGAGACCTAGGATTGAAATTGTTGTGTTATATGACATATTTATGCTTTACACTTTTAAAAGAAACCACCAAACTGTTTTTTAAAGAGGCTGTACCATTTTGTATTTTCACCAGCAATGTATGAGAGTTTCAGTTTTTCAGCATCATTGCCAACACTTGATATTGCCAGTGTTTCTGATTAGAGATATTCTACTGTGTGTGTACAATGGTATATGTTCGTGATTCTAATTTTTTGTGCAATAACTAATGATGATGAGTATCTTTTCATGCGTTTATTAGCTATCCACATATCTTCTTTGGTGAATGTCTATTCCAATCTTTTGCCCATTTGTTTTTTAACTAAGTGATTTTCTTGTTATTGAATTGTAAGAGCTTTTGTTTTTCCTTAAATATATTCTTTCAGATATATGATTTACAATTATTTTCTCCTGTCCTGTAGCTTATGTTTTCACTTTCTTAATGATGTCATTTGAAGATTGAGTTTTAAATTTTGATAAGGTCCAATTTATTTCAAATTTTAATTCTTTCTGCCATGGATCATGTTTTTGATGTCTTATTAAAGATATTTTTGTTTACCTAAGGCTGTGTTCTCTTGCAAGTTTTATAACTTAGTCCTTACATTTAGGCCTACAATTTATTTTGTGTTACTTTGGTCTGTGGTGTGTGGGGGTGTGTGAGGAAAGGATATAATGTGAGGTAACAGTGCGAGTTCTTTTATTTTGTACATGAATATCCTGCTGTTCTTTAGAAAATTACCTTTTAAACAATATCTAGTCTTCTAATCCTTGAATGTGAACTAGTTCTCCATTTTTTAAGATGATCTTAAATTTTGCTCTGTGAAAAAACTGTTTTATAGTTTTCAGAGGTTTGTCTTAATCTTCTGTTAACTTTTTTTCTAAATACTTCATTTTCTGATGACATGCAAATGTAATTGCTTCCTTAATTGCATCTTCATTGCTTGTATGCAGACATTCAACTGCTTTTTGTGCATTGATATTGTATTCTGTGATCTTCCAAACTTATTAGTTATAGAAGTTTTAAAAATTGTAGATTCCTTAGGGTTGTCTACCTATACAATCATGTTATTTGCAACATGATGAGAGCAGACAATGTGGCCTCGTTTCCAACCTTCTTTCACCATTAAGTATGATGTTAGCTATACGTTTTTCATAGATTTCCTTTATCATGTTGAAGAATTTCCTTTCTGTTCTTAGTTTATTGAGTGTTTTTATCTTGAAACGATGTTGGATTTTGTCATATGTCTTTTCTGAATTGATTGAGAGATCATGGGGCTTTTGTCCTCATATCTATTAATATTAATATGGTACATCACACTAATTAATTTTCAGATGTTAAACCAAACTTGCATTCCTGGGAGAACTCCTAGGAGAACTTGGTCAAGGTGTGTGTTCTGTTTCATGTATTTCTGGATTTGTTCTGCTAATATTTTATAAAGGATTTTTGTGTCTGTATTTATGAGAGATATTGGTTTGTAATTTTTATTTTAAAAAAGTCTTTCTCTACTACCAAATCTATAGATTTAATGCAATTTCTATGAAAATGCCAATGACATTCTTCACAGAAATAGAGAAAAACCCCTGAATTTATATAGAACCACAAAAGACCCCAAATAGCCAGAGCAATCCTGAGCAAAAAGAAACAAAGCTGGAAGCATTGCAATACCTTATTTCAAAATATACTATAAAGCTAGAGTAGTAACATATAGTATTGGCACAAATACAGACACATAGAACAATGGGACAGAATAGAGAATCCAGAAATAAATCCATGCAATTACAGCAACTGATTTTTCATAAAGGCATCTTTGTCAAAAGGTGACTGATATGTCAATTACGCTGTACACATGAATCAAAATATCACATGTACCACAGAAATATGTACAATAAATATGTGTCAATTAAAAAATAAAAATTAAGAAAGTCTTTAGTTTTGTTATCTTCGAAATACTGGCTCAATAAATAAGTTAGAAAATTTTTTCTCTTTTCCTAATTTCTGAAAGCATTTGTTTAGGGTTGGTAATATTTTTTCCTTAAATATTTGGTAGGGAATCAGTCTGGGTCAGGGCTGTTCTTTCTGGGAAATTTTAAAATTACTTATTTAATTTCTTTACTTGATATACATCTGTATGTGTTTTCCATTTCCTTTCTTTCTTCTTTTTTTTTTTTTTTTTGAGACAGAGTTTCCTTCTTTTTGCCCAGGCTAGAGTGCAATGGCATAATCTCGGCTCACTGCAGCCTCTACCTCTCAGGTTCAAGCGATTTTCCTGCCCCAGCCTCCTGAGTAGCTGGGATTACAGGTGCCCACCACCATGCCCAGCTAATTTTTTTTTTTGTATTTTTAGTAGAGATGGGGTTTTGCCATATTGGCCAGGCTGGTCTTGAACTCTTGGCCTCAGGTGATCCACCTGCCTCGGCCTCCCAAAGCATTGGGATTACAGGCGTGAGTCACTGTGCCCAGCTTCCATTCCTTTTGATAACATTTTGATAACCTCCATAAAAATTTGCTCATTTCATCTAAGTTGAATAGTTTGTTGGCATAAAGTTGTTCATAATAGTCCCTTAAAATACTTTTAATTTATTTAGGGTCTTAGGGATGGCCCTTTTTTTCTTTTGGTAATTTTGTCTTTTGTCTTTTCTTTCTTTTTTTTTTTTCAATCTAGTTAAGGTTTATCAATTTTGTTGAACTTTTCAAAGAGCCAACTTTTGGTTTGATTAATTTCCTCTATTGTTTTTCTGTTTTCTATTTCATTGTTTTCCACTCCAATTTTATTTTCTTCCTTCTATTTACTTTGTGCATCACTTGTTCTTGTTTTTTTGGCTCTCTGAAGTGGAAATTTAGATTTTTTAGATCTTTCTTCCTTTCTAATATAAACATATAAAGTAGTAAGTTTTCTTTAGATACTCTATTCAATGAATTTGGATACATTGTACAGTATTTTCATTAATTTTATAGTTTAAAATTTAATTTTGATATCTTCTTTGACCTATTTGCTACTTAAAAGTGTGTTCTTTATTTTCCAAATATGTGAGAATTTGCTGTTTCCCTCTTTTGTTGATTTCTAATTTAAATAAATTGAATTCGGAACACATGTTTTATATAATTTCAGTATTTTGATTATGGACTAAGACATAGTCTATTTTTGAGAATGTTTCATGTGCATTTAAAAAGAAAGAATATTCTTCCATTTTGGGGTAAAATATTCTGTACACTTCAGTTAGGTCAAATAGGTTGGTAGTCTTCTATATTCTTGATTTTCTGCTTAGTTGTTCTATCAGTTTTTGAAATTACTAAAACCTGTAGCTATAGTTGTTGTCTATTTCTCCATTTAGTTCTCTTATTTTTCTGCTTTATATATTTGTAGGCTCCATTGTTAGGTGCATACACATTTATAATTATTATATCTTCCTAATGTATATAGTAACCCTTTAATGATTATGAAAGATCCTTCTTTTTTCTGCTTCTTCATTTTGGACCTATTTGTGTCTTTGAATCTAAAGAATGCCTCTTATATATAGCATATAGTTAGATCTTAGTTTTCAAATCCAGTTTGTCAATCTCTGCCTTTTGATTGAAATGTTTAGTCCATTCACATTTAATGTAATTGTTGTTTGGTTACATTTATATATGTCACTTTGATATTTGTTTTCTATATGTTTCATGTCGCTTTTTGTTATTCTGTTCCTTCTCTACCATCTTCTTTGTGTTAAATAAAGAATATTTAAGGTTCCATTATACTTTGGAATTTTTATCTATATATTTTTAATTAAAAAATAATTCCTCTAAAGTTTATAATATGCATTTTTAATTTTTTAATCTCCTTTAGGTAAACACTGGCTTATTTTAGTAAGATATATTAACTATTTACTATAGCTTATTTCCTTTCCCTTCCTTTGTTCTACTATTTTTATATATATTATGTTAATTATATTATAAACCCAACAATACATTGTTATAATTTTGACTTTAAACATTTTTATCTATTTAAAAAATCAAAATAATTAATGAAAAAATATACTTTATTTAATATTTATCCATAGATACCATTTCTGGTGCTCTTCATTCCTTCTTCTGCGTTCAAGTTATCATATGGTATTTTTTTTTCAGCCTGAAACAATTCCTTTAGAATTTCTTATAAGATACATCTTTTATCAACAAATTATTTCACTTTTGTTCTGTCTTTTTTCACATTCTTTTTTTAAAGGATAGTTTTGTTATGTATAGAATTCTTGGTTGACAGGGTTTTTTTTAATTCTTCCTTTTGGAAGATTGATTATGTCATTCCAATTCCTTTAAGCCTCTATTTTTTTCTGTTGAGAAATCAGCTCTTAATCATATTGTTGTTCTCCATTCATTATAAGTTGATTTGCTTTTCAGTAGTTTCACTAAGATATGCCTAGGCTTGGATATCTGTGTTTATTTTACCCAGAGTTCACTAGACTCTTGGATCTTTAGATATATGTGATTTTCATCTAATTTAGAAAGTTTTGGGCTATAATTTCTTACCATTTTTGTGAGATCTATTTTGACCTTTCTTCAGAATACTCTATGGTTCTGCTCATTAAAATTTTTTTTCCCTTTTTGTTCTTTGGATTGGAAAGTTTATATTGATTGATCTTTCAGCTAATTCTCTTCTGCCATCTCAAATCCACTTTTGAGCCCATATAGTAAAACTTTCATTTCAGTTATATAAATTGCAAACTATAGAATTTTTATTTATTTCTTTTTATAGTTTTAATTCATCTTTTGTGAATTCCCATTGATTGATTCATTATGATTATACTTTTGTTTAATTGCTTTGATGTATTTGTCTGCTAAATCTAATATCTGGATCCACTTAGAGTTAACGTCTAGTGAGTATGGTTCACACTTTCTTGTTTTTTCATAACTCATTTTCTTTTGTTAAGAACTGAATATTTTAGGTAATATGTTATCTCACCTCTAGATTATGTTTTGTTTTTCTGAAATTTTTCTTTTCTGTTTTTCTTTTTAGTACCTTGTATTGACTTACAATGCAAAATCTGTCTCCCTCCCATGGTATATCCAATGATACTTCCACATTTTATTACCCTGGCTTCATAGTTTTAAAATTTTAATTGCTCAGTTTTTAAATTTAAATTTAAATTTTTATTCCAGGCTGCCTTAGAAAGTCCAAATTTGGTCTGAGCACAGTTGCTCATTCCTGTAATCCTAGTATTTTGGGAGATAGAGGTGGGAAGATTGCTTGAGCTCAGGAGTCTGAGACTAGCTGGGAAACATAGTGAAGGCCTGTCTCTACAGAAAATACATTAAAAAATAATTAGTTGGTTTCAGTGATGTGTGCCTGTAGTCCCAGCTACTGAGGAGGCTGAGATCGGAGAATCACTTGAGCCTGGGAAGTTAAGGTGACAGTGAGCCATGATTGAGCCACTATATTCCAGCCTGGGTGACAGACTGAGACCCTGTCTCGAAAAACAAAACAAACAAACAAAAACACCCAAGAAAGTACAAGTTTGGATAGCTTAGAGGTTAGTCAATTATGGAAACATAATATGTTCAAACATTTCTAGCCAGTAAGGCTTCTACTATCTTTCAATTGATCTTGTTGTGGGTTTGGGAGCATATTGAAAGTTATCTAGTTCTCCAATCTCTTTTAGCTTTTAACTTCTGCCCAGATTGCTCGAGTCTTTCTAATGAATGCAGTAGTTCTCCAGTCAGCAAGGGATCTGGGAGAGTTACGTAATCTTTCTACGTTTTCTCACTTTCAGGTTCTCCCAATTAAATCTCTGGCTGATCCATGCTTGCCCAATCCAGAAGTGTAACAGGCTAGTAAAGCTGCAGGTTTCCCTAGTTTGTTTTCTTCCAACTTTGCCATCTTTAACTGACAAAACCATAAGTTTCCTTCCTGCTCTCCCAAGTTAATGCCACATCCCCTCTGGGAGTAAAACTGAGGCTTTTTTAGGTTAGACCCACCTGATAAAGCTATTTGTTTGCTTTTGGTAACTGACCTGAGGTGGGGGCTGACAAATGAATGCCAGCAGCCACAGGCAAAAAAGGCCACCAACTGCTATTGTTCTTAACCAAAGTTTCAGTAGTTTTTCAAGAAAAAACTTCTCAATTTGTCATCTGGCTTGATAGATTTTAAGAGCCCTGACATGATTGTATTTGTTCAGTTTGTGTGTGTGTGTGTATATTTTTCTGCATATATATTTATTTATATATATATTTTTTGCGTAATTATCTATATTTTGTGTATATATATACAGAAAATATGTATATATTGTATATATATCTATATGTATATATTGTGTATATATCTCTATATATGCACAATATTGTGTATCTCTCTCTCTATATGTATATATTGTGTATATATCTGTATATACACAAAATATTTTGTGTACATATCTGTATATACATAAAATATGTATATATTGTATATATCTATATGTATATATTGTGTATATATCTCTATACACAAAATATATAATACAATGTATAATAAATAAATATACACAAGAGTAAATATTAAAAAGTATATATATACTTTTTTGTGTGTGGGAAGGATTAATCAGCTTCCCACCACTATAGCTGTAAGTCCCTAATTGCCTGTTTTAAAGATAGCAATATGCTTTAATAAAAAGCTTTTTTTAAAGCTTTAAACGAAATTTTATTTTTTTTTTACAGTTAGTAATATGTTGTCTTTGGGGAATAATTCTATAACTATCACTGTGTTGGACTTTTGACAACATGAAATCTATTTCATCCAAAGGCTATAATGGTGCTCTTATCCTGAAATTTAAGAATGATAAAAATCAACAAGTTTAGAAAATATTTTTAAAGAAACACAGAGACTGGAACCCCCTGGCATGTATGATGTAGACAGAGGTGGCAAATTCTCTGTTGATTATTTCCATTCATCTTCTTTTTTTTTTTTTTTTTTTTTTTTTGAGACGGAGTCTCGCTCTGTCGCCCAGGCTGGAGTGCAGTGGTGCGATCTCGGTTCACTGCAAACTCTGCCTCCTGAGTTCATGCCGTTCTCCTGCCTCAGCCTCCCGAGTAGCTGGGACTACAGGCGCCTGCCACCACTACCGGCTATTTTTTTGTATTTTTAGTAGAGATGGGGTTTCACCGTGTTATCCAGGATGGTCTCTATCTCCTGACCTCGTGATCCGCCCTCCCTGTCCTCCCAAAGTGCTGAAATTACAGGCGTGAGCCACCGTGCCTGGCCTCCATTCATCTTTTAAAAGAACTTAATCCAAATCCAGCTTAGAAATCTTAAGTTTGAATGAGCAGGAAATAAAAGGGGGTGTGAGAAGCTGCTAAGGAAGAAGTGACAGTAATTTCCATGTCTCCTAACTCAATAAAAAATACCAATTGTATGCATACACATTAAATTTAAGTCTTGTTGTTAGTGGGTGAAAATATGAATGTTTTCTAAAACTAGGCTACATGCTTTATGGGTCAACGTTATGAAAGGAAAACACTTGTGAAAATACATACAGTAAAAAATCTATCTAGTCATTTAGAAATGGGTAAATATGTATCTTATTCACTCAACTATAGAAACATGGTATAATGAATGTAATTAGTAATAAGAATAAAATTGTCCTTAAATGTCTTTATGTGTGTGTTTAAAACCAGATAATATAGAGTTAAATAATGAGGCAATTGTCACACACACACACACACACACACACACACACACACACATTCATTGTGGGAGATGGAATTTTTCTTTTTATCCTCAATAGATTAATAAAAACATCATAATTTGAGTAACTTTTGTAGAGGCTTAATTGAGAACTTGATGGTATCCAATGAGTAGCCCAATAATTATTTATTTTTCTGAACCTAAATATCACTTACTATCTCATATTATTATATGTCTAATTTTTAAGTAAGAAACATATTAACTCTAGTAATCTGGGCAGTGATTTTTTACTTTTAGAAATGCATCTAATTTTCAATTGGATTGATGGGAAAATATTTTATATTATTTCCAAATATTTACTATAGAAATTTTGTCTTCTCAAGAACTTATTGCACTTTAGGTTTGGGATAATCTTTTTTATATGGTCTTATCAATTCAACTATTGGATCCTGCATCAATATTCTCTGTTCATTGGAAGGTTTTCAAGTATATTTGCCGAATAATTGATGAATATACCACTGTATTTATTAGAAGAAACTATACAAAATTGCCAATATTTGACCATTTTTGACCTACAAAAATGTTAAGTTTGTAATGTTTAACGTAGAACATGTTAATGATGAGCAGGCAGCATTCCTACTTGGGTCTCTCAGGTTTTCCTTCATTCAGAGGCTACAATGTCATTCCTTACCCTTGTTTGTTTCTCATTTTCCTTTTCTCTCAAATTCTTATCTTTCACATGTAGCTTACCTTAGACCTGCTAAAATTACCCTTTTTTCCCCTAGGTATACATACCTATAAATGAAATGATTCATTTACAATCTCACAATAGAAAAATCAAACCTTTACTTGAACATAATATGAATGTCTTAAGATTAATATATTCTGTGTATATTTGTAAAGAATCTTCTCTACTGAATTTCTTATTATGTATATAATGTATATTTAAACCTGTGCTATCTATCTTACGTTTTACATTCCTTGGGGGAAGGCCTTCTTCTGTTGACTCAGTCTGCACAGTGACTACTACAATCAGTCAAGATCTTTGAGTGTCTACTAAATATCCAGGAACATACCAGGGCAATGTGTGTAGAGTTGACAGAGCTGCTTAGTGGAAGTAGAGAAGCGATACCATGCAGTCCTGCCTCAGCCCCTGGAGTTTAAAATTTGTATGATCTAGTTGAGATAGAGTATGTAATGACATGAGAATATACACCCATAAAAAGTTGTTTTGGATGAGAAACATTTTTTGGAAATTTCTCAGGGATTGACTATTATAAGAATGTGGGTTTCTGGGAAGTTACAGAAAAGACGTTAGCATTTCTATTATGAAAAAGTCAGATTTCAAGGAAAAGGAAGCTTCTATTGTCCAGTAAACTCACTGGCCACCATCTGGCTCTGTTCATTAAAAGAGTAATCCAAGCAGGGCAACCTGCTGGTTACAGCAAAGGTTGAAGCCCAGTGGGTTTCAGGGGCTTAGCAGGAGGTAAGCAGTCACAATTCATGTTCCCAGACACCTGAGGTCAAAGAGGGATATGTTCTGTCAATATCCTCTGGAAGATGCCCGCTGCCGTGGGGTCAGAGTAATGCTCTTGGAAGTTTGTGGTTTTCTTATAGACAATCAAAATTTAAAACAAGGCTGTGAAGGGACAGCTTTGGCTGTGAGAGGAATTTATGGTGTTCTCATTTTTACCATCTTAAAATTTGTGTGAGGGAATTTCACTTAATTTCTTGCTAGAAGAAATAATACATATGATAAGGTCTATAAATATATGTGTGGTATACTGAAAACCATGAAATTTTGAGTTGGATGATGCATTTGAATTATAGTTTCATTTCTTGGTAACTCTGCACTTTAGGTGTCAGTAAATGTTTCTGAAGCTTAGTTTTCTCACACCTTTGAAAGGTCTTATTTACTTCACTGAGTTGGGTGAGATCCTATGGGTTATTTATGTAAAAGACTGTGTAAGCAATGAGAGATATGTATGTTAGTCATCTTTAATACAGTCTAGAGAATTTACCAGGGGTTTGTAGAAAGTAGAATCAATGATCTGTTACTGTGCTCAAAAGTGGATGGCAATATTTTTCAGTTATACTGTTATAATTCTTGGTGGTATGAGAATGAAAATGTAGTTATTATAGATCTGCTTAATTAGTTCATACTTTGACACTTCCCACTTTCCCTACCAACATCCACTGGAAAATTATAGTGATAGGATAAAACATTTTCTCATTGGTAATTGGAGCAGCACACAACATTAATTTAGTTTGGTTCAAATGAACATTTTTGAGTTTCTAATTTAGTGTCACAAGTTACATCAAGAGTGAGTCAGTATTTTGAATGGAGACATTGTACATACAAAAGTCCATTATTAAAATTCAAATAATGCAATGGTGGGAGGAATAGCAAAATAACCTGTGATCTGTAGATAATTAACACTTTATGCAAAAGAAATAAGGTTCAGGATGATATCATCCTTATAACTTAGACAAATTTTTACCATTTTATATAGTGTTTATTAACCTAAACCCTAATTTTTTGAACTCATTAAAATAGAATAATTTGATGATATTCTAATATGATCGTTTTCATTTTGAAAGAATAATACATAACAGCTTAATATAATTTTATCATAACAGTTATCAGAGAAACATGGATCAATGGCAGCAACATCTAAAAGAGATTTTACTAATTAGAAAGAAAGAGAAAGTTTCATTTAAGTTTCTTCAATCCAAAGGTCTAATTCATAAACATTCTGTTACTTTTCTCATATATTCTCTCTAAGTGAGTAATAAAATTTTATAAGTTCAGCAAGCCTTAGAGCAATAGTAATTAAAAATCTGAAGGTGTTAGGAAAACAACCAAAATCAAATTTAGTATGATATTGACTGAACATGATAAAACACATTTTTCTCAACACACTCAATGGAATAGCATAAAAGAAGTTCAGCTTAAAATTTCCTTATCTGTGAATTTCACTTCTGCTAGCCCTACTTCCCTTCTCTATTTCTCTTTCTGGCAAAAACACTTGGAATATTACCCATACCTGTTTCTCTCTTCATCTTCCATTTTTTTTTTCATCCACTGCAGTCTGGTTACTGGTCCTACTATGCTAACTTTTATAGAATCAATATTTGCTGAGCACTGCGCTAAGCAAGTTATGTACATTATCATTCATTCCTTACAGCAGTCTAGGGGTAGATGTTAGAAATTGCATGTTTCTTATACTGAAATTACTCCAGAAATGGTCACTTTGTTAGTTAGGACCGCTTAATAACTAATGAGGGAAGCAAACTCAAACTGTCTTAAGTCAGTTTGAGTGCAGGATTTATGTTGGTTTCTGACAGGTCAGGAACCTCCCTTTCTCTCTCTTGAGGCAGCTGTTTGTGTGTTGTCTTCATTATCAAGCAGGAACTCTCCACTCAGTAGCAAATACAATATTAGATCTAAACTTACATTTTACCAATTACCAATCAGTGAAAAGGGAGTGCCTAGATTCTAGAAACGGGTTCAGATCTGACTTTTATTGGTCAGTTGTGTATTATGTCCTATCGATGAAAACACAGGAGACCTTTGTGACACGGGGCTAAGCAAAGTTTATTAAATAAGACAGCAAAACATGATCCACACAATAAAAGTTGGTGAATTGGAACTTTTGTTTTTCATTCTAGTTTACATCCATGCAGCATGATACTGATGAAAATTCATGCTTTGTTGTGACTTCCTCCTTTCACCCTACAATTTCAATTTAAGAACAGTTTTTTTTTTTTTTTTTTGGTGGGGCGGGGGGTGCCAGTGGCTACCAGATGCTGGGAAGACATTAAGCAGAACAGAGTTATGTTCCATTTTCACCAACACTTGGTAAAGTCAGTTTTTAAATTTTAGCCATTCTTATAGGTGTGTAGTGGTTTTCCATTGTGGTCTTAATTTCCCTTTTCCTAATGATTAATGATATTAAGCATATTTTCATGTGCTTATTTGACATCCATGTATCTTCTTTGGTAAAGGTCCATTCAGAGCTTTTTCCCATTAAAGATTGGGTTGTTTGTTTTCTTTTTATTGAGTTTTGAGAGTTTTTATATAGCTCTTTTGTCAGATATGTTATTTGCAGAGATATTCTTTCAGTTTGTTGTTTTCATTTTTAACAGTGCCTTTGGAAGTTCTGTAGTTTTAGTTCTTACATTTAGGTATATCACCCATTTTGAGTTGATTTTTGTATATGAGGCAATGTATGGATTGAAGTACTTTTTTCCCCACCCTTTGGCTATGGATATCCAATTGTTTCAGTACCATTTGCTGAAAAGACTATCCATTCTACACGGATTCCTTTACATCTCTGCAAAAAATATTGACCATTGTTATGAATTATTTCTCTCCTAATGCCATATGTTGAAGCCCTAACTCCCAACATGATTGTTTTTGAAGGGAGGGTCTTTAAGGAGGTAATTAAGGTTAAAAGAGGTCATAAGGTCGGGACTCCCTGATCTAGTAGGCCTAGTATAGAAGAAGGGAAAGAGACACCAGAAAATTCTCTCTCCACTTGAGCACTGAGGAAAAGGCCATGTAAAGAAACAATGAGAAGGTGGCCGCCTGCAAACCAGGAAGAAAAGCCTCACCAGAAACCAATGCTGCTGACCCCTTGATCTTGGACTTCCAGCCTCCAGCACTGTGATAAAGTAAATTTCTGTTGTTTAAGTCAGTTGATCTGTGGTACCTCGTTATGGCAGCTCTAGCTGACTAATGCAATCATACATGTATGGGTCTATTTCTGCACAGTCCATTGATCTATTTGTTTGTTTTAACACCAATCCCACAATGTCTTGATGATCGCAGCTTTATACCAAATCTTTATTTTAGGAAATGGAAGCCCCCAACTTTGTTATTATTTTTCAAGGTTGTTTCACTATTCTAGTTTCTTTGCATTTCTAAATACATTTTATACCACCTGCCTATTTTTAAAAGAGGTTTAAGTGAAGACAATTGTTAAGAGTTAAGATCTATATAGATGGAAACAAAGCCATTTTTAAAGAAGATTTATAAAACTTATAATTTCAGGGTAAATTAGTGAAAAATCTAATTTTGATACTGTCTTTGTGTTCTTTAAGATAGTTCCCAGGCTATTACATCAATTTAATCAATTTTTTAAAAGTTTGTCATTAAGGAAAACTGTTACAGACCTCTGAAATTTCAGCAGTAAAATTTTGACATGGGAATTGACCTTATTCTTGAGATATTCTTTATTGCCTCTGATTTTATGTATAGTGTTTATATTGCCTAGTATATTGTCTTGTTAACAGTTTATGCATTTTACTCTAATTATGTTCATTTGGTAACCTGATCTATTTTAAAACCTCACAAGTTTTTGGTAGCAATAACCAGATCTATTTTTTACAATTGTATATGTGTATATAAACAAAATAGGCATACAGACTCTTTTTTTTTTTTTCTTTGAGATGGAGTCTCACTCTGTCACCCAGGCTGGCATGTAGTGGTGTGATCTCGGCTCACTGCAACCTCTGGCTCCCGGGTTCAAGCGATTCTCTGCCTCAGCCTTCCGAGTAGCTGGGATTACAGGTGCCCGCCACCATGCCCGGCTAACTTTTGTATTTTTAGTGGAGATGGGGTTTCACCATCTTGGCCAGGCTGGCCTTCAACTCCTGACCTTGTGATCCACCCGCCTCAGCCTATAATAAAAAAATATGTAGTTAAAAAGTGCAAAAGATAGTGTCACAGTTGGGTTTTTTTCTTTTAGTAGAAAGTTTGATTCTTTTTCAGTTTATTGAAAACCTCAACAAAAAGAACATAAACAAGAAATATCATTGTCTTGTCTCCCTACTTCTTTTGGTTAGTAAGTTTCCAATTGTCCACCTTAAATAAAATACATTATAATGTGGAATTCAGGGTTTATTTGTCAGTTAGACTTGTATTGCTTATAAAACATAATATTATACTATTTCTTATAGATAGTATTTTAAATAGGTGCATACATTTTCTGTAAAATTAGAATAATGCAATATCAGTCCCCTGCATTTCTGATGATGAATGACCATGATGATGACCAAGGATGAAGACCTAATTGACTTAAGTAAAAATGAAGAATTTGGTAGAAAGCTATTGGCTTATGTCATGAAAGTAAAGGAAAAGTTGATTTAGGAAAAAAAGAAATCTGGGAGATTCCAGAGACTTGGCAGCAGCCATTTCTGGACTTCCTTCTGGAATACCTATCTCCAGGGATACCCAGATCCAGCAATTCCAAGGCTCTGCATATCTGTGTTCCTCAGTTGAAATGAGACAGAATATGATTGATTGCTTTGGTTGGGTCTGTACCCCTGGAGCAATCACCTATGGCTCAGGGAACAGGGTCACACAGAATAGATTTGCATCCTGATGACCTGCTTCTCTGAATCAGGCTCATTCTCAGGAAGGGATGCATGTGATCTGGGCAGTCACCCAGAGTTATCTGTTACTGCAAGAGGCTTGAAGGAGATAAGTGACTGTGAGAAACACACATTTACCCATCCAAACCCGAAGAATTAACTCAGAGACATGAAGAACAGTGGAAGCAAGACTTTTAATGGTGGTCTTGCAAGATTGGGTGTCTGGTAGGCAGGCACACCTGGGGCAGTTACTGCAGGTAATTTACCTCCCAGCACACAAGTCCCTCCCCTAGTTCCTCATTGGTTGAGAACTATGGGGTTACAATCCTCCCGGACATTGCCTAGGTCTCATTATCTTCCTTATAAAGTTATACCCTGGTCTCCTTCCCCGCTTAAGTTTGGATTTCCCAATAACGAAACTGTCTTCTATTTATGGGCTGATGTCTTCTCTACATTCTGTTTGCTTATTGTGACTTTCTAGAAGCATGAGCTGCGTGGTTTGTTACATCTGCAGGGAGGCTGCCAGTACATAGATTTATTATGCCTTGAAAATGGACCATTAGAAATGTTTTCTCACAGTAACTGGACCAGGGTCATGTTGCTCCCTCTGCCCTAGATGTGTGAACTTGGACATGACATTCAGCCTTCTCCAGGATTATCACCTCCTAGGGTAGGGCTCGAACCCTGGACCTGACCCTTCTGTTCACAGCCCTCAGAGCATTTCATTACAGTTACAGAATACTGCATAGTGTGTATTAACTTATAATCTACAAAGTTCTAATTCACTTGTATTATTATTCAATCCTTACAAAAATTATACAAGATACATATTTTACCCATTATTTTTTTAATCATGAGGACACAGACTTAGGGAAGTCACAGAGCTAGTGAACAGCAGAGTCTGAAGTCAACCCAATGCTCAGTTCAGAGCTCTTTTCACAGGTATATGGGCAAGGATTCAGTAGGGCAGTTTTTTGTGTACAGTCTTTCAGAAAACATATTTTTGTGTGTATGTCTAAATAAAAAACCTGCCTAAAAATTCTGGAAAAAAATTCCTTTTACATGAGGCAAGTACTTCTTTGTATCTGGCTGGATCAGTCTAATTACCTTATAATGTGTTAATAGCTTATTTGCTACTAAAAGTGGCTTGTCCTTCCACCGGTTGGCAGTTCAGATATTTATACCATATCCTTACTTACTATAATAGTCCCCTGAGAAAACGTCGGAATAGATTTTTTGTGTGCTTATTTTGTTTGCTGGTGTATTAACAGTTAAAAATATGACACTAAGAGGTAATAAGCATTTATTTAGTACTTACTACATTCCAGGAATATGCTAAACTTAAGGTTAAAAGGTGGAAAAGATATTCTGTGCAAATGGACACCAAAAGTAAGCAGGAGTAGCTATTCTTATATCAGACAAAACAAACTTTAAAGCAACAGCAGTTAAAAAAGATAAAGAGGGACGTCATTATATATTAATAAAAAAACTAGTTCAACAGGAAAATATCACAATTCTAAATATATTTGCACCTAACACTGTTGCTCCAAAATTTATAAAACAATTACTACTAGACCTAAAAAAATGAGATAGACAGCAACACAATAATAGCGGGGGGCTTCAATACTCCACTGACAACACTAGACAGGTCATCAAGACAGAAAGTCAACAAAGAAACAATGGACTTAAACTGTACCCTAGAAAAAATGGACCTAACAGATATTCACAGAACATTCTACCCAACAACTACAGAATATACATTCTATTCATTAGCACATGGAACATTCTCCATTCTCCAAGATAGGCCATATGATAGGCCACAAAACAAGTCTCAACAAATTTAAGAAAATTGAAGTTATAGCAAGTACTCTGTCAGACCACAGTGGAATAAAATTGGAAACCAGCTCCAAAAGGAACCCTCAAAACCATGCAAAGACATGGAAATTAAATAACCTGCTCCTGAATGATCACTGGGTCAACAATGAAATCAAAATGGAAATTTTAAAATTTTTTGAACTTAACGATAATAGTGACACAGCCTATCAAAACCTCTGGGATACAGCAAAGGTGGTGCTAAGAGGAAAGTTCATAGCCTTAAATGCCTACATCAAAAAGTCTGAAAGAGCCCAAACAGACAATTTAAAGTCACACCTCAAGCAGATAGAAAACAAGAACAAACCAAACCCAAACCCAGCAGAAGAAAAGAAACAACCAAGATTAGAGCAGAACGAAATGAAATTGAAACAAAAAACATAAAAGATAAATGAAAGAAACAGCTGGTTCTTTGAAAAGATAAATAAAATTGATAGATCATTAGCAAGATTAACCATGAAAAGAGGAGAAAAGATGCAAATAAGCTCAATTAGAAACAAAATGGGAGACAGTACATCCAATACCACAGAAATACAAAAGATCATTCAAGGCTACTATGAACACCTTTACATGCATAAACTAGAAAACCTAGAGGATATGGATAAATTCTTGAAAATATGCAACTCTCCTACAAACCAGGAAGAAATAGCAGCTCTGAACAGACCAATAAGAAACAGCGAGATTTAAATGGTAATTAAAAAGTTACCAAGAAAAAAAAGTCCAGGCCCAGACGGATTCATATTTGAATCCTATCAGACATCCAAAGAAGAATTGGTACCAATCCTATTGACACTATTCAAGATAGATAAAGAGACACAAGATAGATAAAGAGGGAATCCTCCCTAAGTCATTTTTATGAAGCCAGCATCACCCTGATACCAAAACAAGGAAAGGACATAATAAAAAAAGAAAACTACAGACCAATATCCCTGATGGACACAGATGCAAAAATCTTCAACAAATTATTAGCTAACTGAATCCAACAGCACATAAAAAAGATAATCCACCGTGATCAAGTGGGTTTCATACCAGGGTTGCAGGGATGATTTAACATCTCCAATCAATAAATGTGATATACCACATAACAAAATTAAAAACAAAAATCACATGGTCATCTCAATAGATGTAGAAAAAGCATTTGACAAAATCCAGTATCCCTTTAAGATTAAAATCCTCAGCAAAATCAGCATAGAACGGATATACCTTAAGGAAATAAAAGCCATCTATGACAAACCCACAACCAACATTACGCTGAACTAAGAAAAGTTGAAAGCATTCCCCCTGAAAACTGGAACAAGACAAGGATGCCCACTTTCACCACTTCTATTCAACATAGTGTTGGAAGTCCTAGCCAGAGCACTCAGATAAGAGAATGAAATCAAGGGCATCCAAATTGGTAAAGAGGAAGTTAAACTGTTGCTGTTTGTGGATGACATGATCATATACCTGGAAAATCCAAAGACTCATCCCAAAAGCTCCTAGAACTGGTAAATGAATTCATCAATGTTTCAGAATACAAAATTAATGTACACAAATCAGTGGCTCTGCTATATACCAACAGCAACCAAGCTGAGAATCAAATCAAGAACCCAACCCCTTTGACAGTAGCTGCAAAAAAAAAAAAAAAAAAAAATTCTTAGGAATATACTTAACCAGGGAGGCAAAAGGCCTCTATAGGAAAAACTACAAAACACTGCAGAAAGACATCATAGATGACACAAACAAATCGAAATATATCCCATGCTCATGGATGGGTAGAGTCAATATTGTGAAAATGGGCATACTGCCAATAGTACTCTACAAATTCAGTGCAATTTCCATCAAAATACTACCATCATTCTTCACAGAACTAGAAAAAAACAATTCTAAAATTCATATTGGACCAAAATGGGCCTGCCTGCATAGCCAAAAGCAAGACTAAGTAAAAAGAACAAATCTGGAGGCATCACATTATCTGACTTCAAACTATACTATAAGACCATAGTCACCAAAACAGCATGGTACTGGTATAAAAACAGGCATATAAACCAATGGAACAGAATGGAGAACCCAGAAATAAAACCAAATACATATAGTCAACTGATCTTTGACAAAGCAAACAAAAACATAAAGTGGGGAAAGGAGACGCTATTCAACAAATGGTGCTGGGTTAATTGGCTAGCCACATGTTGAAGAATGAAACTGGATCCTCTTCTCTCATCTTATAAAAAAATCACTCAAGATAGATCAAAGACTTAAATTTAAGACCCAAAACCATAAAAATTCTGGAAGATAACATTAGAAAAACCCCTCTAGACATTGGATTAGGCAACGATTTCATGACCAAGAACCCGAAAGCAAATGCAAAAAAAACAAAGATAGATGGAACTTAAACTAAAATGCTTCTGCACAGCAAAAGAAACAATCAGCAGAGTAAACAGACAACCTACAGAGTAGGAGAAAATCTTCACAATCTGTACTTCTAACAAAGGACTTATATCCAGAATCTACAAGGAACTCAAACAAATCAGCAAGAAAAATCAAACAATCCCATCAAAAAGTGGGCTAAGGACATGAATAGACAATTCTCAAAAGAAGATATACAAATGGCCAACAAACATAAGAAAAAAAATGCTCAGCATTACAAATTATCAGGGTAATGCAAATCAAAACCACTATGCGTTACTACCTTACTCCTGCAAGAATGGCATAATCAAAAAATTAAAAAAAAATAGATGTTGGCATAGATGTAGTGAAAAGGGAACACTTTTACATTGTTGGTGGGAATGTAAACTAGTCAAACCATTGTGGAAAACAGTGTGGAGATTCTTTAAATAACTAAAAGTAGAACTACCATTTGATCCAGCAATCCCACTACTAGGTATCTACCCCAGATGAAAGGATAGAAGTCATTATACAAAACAGATGCCTGCACACGCATGTTTATGGCAGCACAATCTGTAATTGCAAAAATATGGAACCAGCCCAAATGCCTATCAATCAAAGAATGGATAAAGAAAATGTGATATATATACACCAAGGAATAGTACTCAGCCATAAAAAGAAGGGAAATGATGGCATTCGCAGCAATGTGGATGGAATTGGAGACCATTTTTCTAAGTGAAGTATCTCAGGAATGGAAAACCAAACACTGCATGTTCTCACTCATATGTGGGAGCTAAGCTATGAGGATGTAAAAGCATAAGAATGATACAATGGACTCTGGGAATTTAGAGGAGAGGGTGGGAGGGAGGTTAGGGATGAAAGACTACACATTGGATACATTGTACACAGCTCGGGTGATGGGTGCGCCAAAATCTCAGAAATCACCACTAAAGAACTTATTCATGTAATCAAACACTACTGGTTCCTCCCAAATCTACTGAAATAATAATAATAAAAAGATACGTACACATTGCAAGTGGTAAAGGTAGGATTGAAACCCAGGCTTCTGTATTCTGTATTAAGCCATACCATATTGATATTCTCTTTTTTTAAGATGGAGTCTCACTCTGTCACCCAGACTGAAGTGCAGTGGCACGATCTTGGCTCACTACAACCTCCACCTCCCAGGTTCAAGTGGTTCTCCTGCTTCTCGGCCTCCCAAGTAGCTGGGATTACAGGCACACGCCACCATGCCCTGCTAATTTTTGTATTTTTAGTAGAGATGGGGTTTAACCATGTTGGCCAGGCTGATCTTGAACTCCTGACCTCAAGTGAATCGCCTGCCTCAGCCTCCCAAATTGCTGGGAGTACAGGTTTGAGCCACCACACTGTAATGCTGTTCTTATTCCCAACAATGATTTTATTGCTTCACCAATAGAATGCAATTTCTACGTATAATTTCTTAATTGTGGTGAAGGATTTACACCCCTTATCCATCTTCTCTTGCCCAATCCCACTTGTGACTAATTGGACATATTTTCTATGATTGCATGATAAGAAGGTATAAGAAGGTATCTTAGTTTTAAGATACTTAGATATTAAGTATTTTAGTTTCCTAGAGCTTCTGTAACAAACATTCACAACCTGGCTTGCTTAAAACAACAGATGTTTATTTTGTTATAGTTCAGGAGGCCAGAAGTCCAAAATCAGCTGTCATCAGTTGGTTCCTTTTGGAGGCTCTGAGGGAGAATATTCAGTCGAAATTTTGTTAGAAAAGCAGAATGTAGTAAGGAGTAATGGTTAAGTGACTCTCTCTGTTAGCGATAATAAAATCCATAATTTATTTGCCCCTGCATTTCTTATAGAAGTGAATATTGGACCAGTGTTTTTTTATGGTAGATATTTGCTTTTCTGAAGGCAAGGCATAGATCCACAAAATATCTTGAGTTGTCTTCTGGCTGGATTTCTATGTCTTGAATGTAGCAAGAAGGGTTGAAATTCTGTGTAAGTAAAAGAAAAGAAGAGGTGTATGATTAAGGGCTGATTCTAGAAAAGAAAAATTGTAAACTCCAGCTTCATAGAACTATCTATATTTTTAAGTCTATATTTCAGGATTTATTTTGTATTATTACAATGTTCCAGTGGGACTTGATGTAAGTTCAGCCCAAGGTTCTTGCATGTATATTTTATTTCCATAGTAAGGAGATGAAAAAAGCAATAAGGATGACAAGTGAATAAGGTCCAATAAAAGAGTCAGTGATATTTAGGTAAGGAGTGAATGAAATTTAAATGAGGGAAAAATATTCTTTAAGTGTAAAGTACCTTTGTTTTGTTGTATCCCAAACACTCATTGTTCAGAATAGAAGACATGGTCTGTGAGCCTTAATAATTCTCTGATTTTTGTCATTCATACAGGTCTGACCTTGTAATATATTAGATAATAACTTCTGGTAAAATAAATGTCAAATCTTTCTGCTATAATCTCTCCTGCGCAAAGCTATTGTTTTCCCTTATTTTCTTGTATTTTTGTTCTTCTTTTCTCATTAGAGGGGATATTAGGAAGCTCCCTTTGCAGTTGACAATAATAATACATTAATTTAGAATTCCCATTCGGTGCATACTGGTCGGGATATAGGATCTTAGGGCAACTTTCTGACTCTTGATTCTTTACAGAACAGAGAAAGCAGAGAAAGCAAATCTGCCTAAAATTCAAGTGAATCTCTGAATATTTGTTTGTAAGAAGAGGTGGGTGAAGACAGCAGTAGTGTTCCTGCTATTACCACTCAGAGTTAGCATCTAGAACTTTCCATTGCCTCCTAGGACCACAAGGAGGATTTTAGGAGGGCAATAACCACCTTCTTCCAGCATCCTCCCTTATCTCTACCAAATCATTGGCAAGGAAGATAATGTTACTTTAAATGTTGTCCAGCAATGCCTGTATTCTTTCACTGATTATTAAAAAACTTTTTTTGTAAGTACATTATACACTCTGTAACTTTTCCTGAAAGAAGCAAAGGTTTGGGTCAATATATTTCACAATTGAAATTTATTATGTTATGTTACAGGCATACCTCAGACATATCAAGGGTTTGATTTCAAACCACTGCAACAAAGTGAATATCATAATAAAGTTAGTCACACAAATTTTTTGGTTTCCCAGTGAATATAAATGTTATATTTATACTGTACTATAGTCTATGTAGTGTGTGGTAGTATTATATCTAAAAATGTACATACATTAATAAAAAATACTTAATCGCTAAAAATGCTAAGGAACATCTGAGTCTTCAGTGAGTCATCATCTTTTTGCTGGTGGGTCTTGCCACAATGTTGGTGGCTGCTGAGGGATCAAAGTGATAATTGTTGAAGGCTGGGATGGCTCTGGCAATTTCTTAAAATCAGACAATAAATTTGCTCTATCAATTGACTCTTCCATTTAAAAAATATTTCTCTATAGCATGTGATGCTGTTTGATAGCGTTTTACCCACAGTAGTAGAGCTTCTTTCAAAATTAAAGTCAATGCTTTCAAACCCCGATGCTGCTTTACCAGCTAAGTTGGTGTAATATTCTAAATCCTTTGTTATTTTAACAGTGTTCACAGGATCTTCACCAGGAGTAGATTCATGTCAAGAAATCAATGTCTTTGCTCATATATGTGAAGCAACTTGTGTCTGTTAAAGTTTGATCTTGAGATTGCAGGAATTCAGTCAAAGCTTCAGGCTCCATTTCTAATTCTAGTTCTCTTGCTATTTCTACCACATCTGCAGTGACTTTCTCCACTGAGGTCTTGAACCCCTCAAAGCCTTCCATGAGGGTTGAAATCAACTTTTTTCAAACTCCTGATAATGTTGATATTTTGACTTCCTCCTATGAATCATGAATGTTTTAATGACATCTAGAATGGTAAATATCTTCAATTGACTTTGCCCAGATCCAGCACAGGAATTACTATCTTTGGCAGCTATAGCCTTATGAAATGTATTTCTTAAATCATAAGACTTGAAAGTCAAAATTACTCCTTGACTCATGGGTTAAAGAATGGATGTTGTGTTAGCAGGCATGAAAACAATATTAATCTTATACATCTCCATCATGGCTCTTGGGTGGCCACGTGCATTGTCAACAGCAGTAGTATTTTGAAAGGAATCTTTTTTTCTGAGCAATAGGTTTCACTCCTAGGCTTATAATATTCAGCAAACTGTGCTGTCATTCAGATTGTGTCGTTCCATTTCTAGAGCCCAGCAAGAGTAGATGTAGCATAATTCTTAAGAACCGTCAGATTGTCAGAATGGTAAATGAGCATTGGCTTTAATTTAAAGTCATCAGCTGCATTAGCTCCTAACAAGAGAGTTAGATGGTTCTTTGAAGCTTTGAAGCCAGGTATTGGCTTCCCTTCTTTAGCTATGAAAATCCTAGATGGCATCTTGTTTCAATAGATGACTGGTTTGTCTCTCTTGAAAATCTGTGGTTTGGTGTAGCCACCTTCATTAATGATTGTAGCTAGATTTTCTTCATAACTTGCTGCGGCTTCCACATCAGCATTTGCTTCTTTACCTTGTAGTTTTGTTAGCAGTGGTGAATCTGTATGGGTCTTCAGCAAACTCAATGCTTGCCTCCTCAGAAGAAAGAATTTGACCAAGGAGCATAAGGCAGAGGGAGAGACCGAGGCAAGTTTTAGAGCAGGTTTGAAATTTTATTAAAAAATTTTAGAGCAGGAATGAAAGGAAGCAGAGTACACTTGTAAGGGGCCCAGGTGGGTGACTTGAGAGATTCAAGTGTGCAGTTTGACCTTTGACTTAGGGTTTTATATGTTGGCATACTTCTGGGGTCTTGTGTCTCTTCTCTCCTGATTCTTTTCTTGGTTTGGGCTGTCCACATGTGCAGTGGCCTGTCAGCACTTGGGAAGGGCTGTATGTGCAGTGTAATTACTGGAGTTGTATGCATGCTCACTTGAGGCATTCTTCCCTCACCAGTCAAGTGTTCCAAGAAGGTCATATACCAGTTAAACTCTGCCATTTTGCCTTTTAGTACACATGCTGGAGCCCACTCACCCAATTCCCGAGACCTTATCAGGAAGCAGGTGATCACTAGCTTCAGGTGTTTTCTATCTACCTGGAGACGGCCTTTTTCTGGTGCCAGCTGTAACCAATTATTATCTTAGCGAGACAGTTTAACAACCACCCGACCATCACCTGATGATTGCCTGACATTCCTGGTGAGTGGAGAGCCCTCTCCTGCCTTGTTCTTGTCTATTTACTGTAACTCTTTTATGCTATGGAGACAGCTTCTTTCCTTAAACCTCATGTAACAACCTCTGCTAGCTTCTGACTTTTCTTCAGTTGCTTCCTCACCTCTCTCAGCCTTCATAGAACTGAAAAGAGTTAGGGCTTTGCTCTGGATTAGGCTTTGGCTTAAGACAAAGTTGTTGCTGGTTTGATCTATTTGGACCACTCACGCTTTCTCCCTGTCAGCAATAAGGCTGTTTTGCTTTCTTGTCATTTGTGCGTTCACTGGAGTAGCAGCTTTAATGTTCTCAAAGAATTTTTCCTTTTCATTTACAGCTTGGCTAACTATTTGGCACAAGAAGTCTAGCTTTTGGCCTATCTCAGCTTTAGATATGCCTTCTTCACTAAGCTTAATTTTTTTCTAGGTTTTCATTTAAAGTGAGAGATATGCGACTCTTCCTTTCACTTGAACACTTAGATGCCATGGGACGGTTATTAATTGGTTTAATTTCAATATTGTTGTGTCTCAGGGAATAAGGAGGCTAGAGGAGAGGGAGAGAGATGGGAAACAATTAGTCAGTGGAGCATTCAGAACACACACAACCTTTATTGATTAAGTTGCTGTCATATGGGTATGGTTTGTGGTGCCTCAAAACAATTAAAGTAACATCAAACATAGATCACCATAGCAGATATAATAATAATGAAAAGGTCTGAAATATTGTGAGAATATTGTAAGGATTACCAAAATGTGACACAGAGACGTGAAGTGAACACACACCCTTGGGAAAATGGCACTGATAGGTTTTCTCAGTGTAGGGTTGCTGCAAACCTTCAATGTGTGAAAAACACAGTATCTGGGAAGTGCGATAAAGGGATATATAATTAAGTGAGGTATGCCTGTATAATAAAATGTTTTTGAGTTCTGAATTATAAACTACATTTGGATGTTAAATTATGTGGTCACCTCACTTCTCTCCCTTTGATGCTTCCTGTTATTAATTGGTCAAATATTTGCTGTGAGCCTCCTGGGCCACACATGTGATTTAAGTTGGTCACTTAAGTTGTTAACATTAATATGGGCATTCTATCTTTAAGATACTTCTAATATGTTGACATACAGCTTTTAACCTGGGGTAGAGACTATATCTTTTTAAAAATGAGCTCTGGGTGGGTACAGTGGCTCACATTTGTAATCCCAGCACTTTGGGAGACCCAGGTGGGAGGACCACTTGAGGTCAGGAGTTCGAGACCAGCCTGGACAATATGGTGAAACCCCATCTCTACTAAAAATACAAAAATTAGCTGGGTGTGTTGGTGCACGCCTATCATCCCAGCTGCTTGGGAGGCTGAGGTACGAGAATCACTTGAACCTGGGAGGTTGCAGTGAGCTGAGATTGTACCACTGCACTCCAGCCTGGACGACAGGGTAAGACTCTGTCTCAAAAATAAATAAACAATAAAAATGAGCTCTGTCTTCCAATTAAAAAGAAGACTATATCAGAAATGTCCATTCCTGGACATGTGTAATACGTAGAAGGAAACAGACTGTAACAGCAAGGAAATGAAGTAGAAGGTTCAGTGCTTGAAGGAAATGTGTAGTTGGTTAGGCTGAAAGAGTTCTCCAGAAGAGTCATTCCACTAGATGGTAGCAATTGAGCTCCTCAGGTGGTCACAGTTTTGTACTAAGGGTCATGGATCTCTGTGGAAAGTGTAGATAAAAGCTAAATTTGATGCACACTGTTACAGAAATAAGGAATAAACACTTAGAAAATTTTGTAGCAATTTGACATTTCTATGACATTCAAGCTTGGGATCAGTGGCCTTGTTCCATAGATCATGTATAGACTGGATAGTGTGTTGTCGGACTTGCATGTGTGCATTGTGAACCAGCCATGCACAGTACAACTACATAGAGGTTTGTGACAGAGTTGAAATAATAATTTAAAAATACTGGTTCTTTCCCACAAATAGTTGGAGAGCAGTGATGTGGGTGATATTGTCTCTGTTTTGCAAGATAAACCAAAGCCTTGAAACCCACAGGTGAAGTAAGTGGCTTGCAGAACACCTCCAAAAGAATTGTCGATAAACCATTATGTAAATAGAATGCATAAGTGCTCGTTGAATTACTAGAAAAGACGGAATGAAGAAATCTGATTCTTTGCCAGAAAGAAAATGACAATAGTCTGGAAGAGAAGGATCATAAAGTTTATGCTCCAAGTGTGAAATTCCATAAATTCTATTTAGTGACTATTTAGTATTATAAAATACTTTGAAATTGACACAGAAAGTGCCACACTTAGTTAACTCCTAGGTCTTTCAGCTAAAAGAGTACTGACCTTGCTCTCTTCAGCACTGGCTAGCCGAAAACGGTGTGGGATAATTGGCTGATGCCAATGCTCATGGTAGACATAAATGTGTCTTCTTGTTTTCCAAGCTGGCTGGCATTTTCCTATCCAGCAAAAGGCACACCGTGGAGGTCCTGTGAATTGACTGCAGAAATTGTTTACAGTAGTCAGTTTGGTAACCTTGAAACCAGGCATATTTCTCTGGTAAGAGAAACATTAAGTTTTGACACTTAGTGACTACCTTGGAACAATGCAGACATTGCTTCTCTAGCAAACCAAGAGAAAACTTTGTGCTTCTCTAGGGCCCATTTAATCACTTTGTACCATATTAAAGTACACTGATTGCATATCTCAAATGTTTCTTTCTACACCCCTCATGTTTCGATGTAGAAGACATATTTCTATATTTTCCTTCTAATATTTTCTCTTAGCATTAGAATGTAAACTCATGAACAAAAGTTGTATATTTTATTTCTTTTACTTCATACTTTGAAAAATTGTACAATGAATTATTTACTAGGCACTTAATATGTGTTTCTTGTAACCATGGAATTATCAATGCATCATTAATACAGCACAAAGAACTGTGGGCATAGCTTAGCCTTCAAGGCTTAACACTGCTAGTTGCTGGTAATGTGACTTTGGGCTGTATTTAACCTCCTCTAAACTTTAATTTTCTCATTATGAAAATGTATAACAATTCCTGCCCTGCTTAACAAAAGATTGCTTGAAAAGTCAAGTTACTTCATATGAAAATGGTTTTAAAATTATAAAATATTAAGGAATAAAAATATGGCAGAAGCTTGTTCATAATTTCATAATGCCTCAGCTAAAGAAATGAAGTTAAACCATTCTGTTCTAAATAAACTAGAGCTAAAATTTGAATGTAATTGATTAAAACAAATACAAACCAGAACAAAAATGATTCACATAAACTTTGCTAAACTTCTTTATTTCAGGGTGTATTACTCAGGGTTCTCTATGGGGACAGCACTAATAGGATAGATGTGTACATGAAGGGAACTTATTAAGGAGTATTGACTCACACGATCAAAGAGGAAGTCCCACAATAGGCCATTTGCAAGCTGACGAGCAAGGAAACCAGTCTGCCTCCCAAAACGTCAAAAGCAGGGTAGCCGACAGTGCAGCTTTCAGTCTGTGGATGAAGGACTGAGAGCCCCTGGCAAACCACTGGTGTAAGTCCAAGAGTCCAAAAGCTCAAGAATTTGGAGTCTGATGTTTGAGGGCGGGAAGCATCCAGCACGGGAGAGAGATGGAGGCCAGAAGACTCATGTTCCTTCCACGTTCCTCTGCCTGCTTTATCCTAGCAGCGCTGGAGCTGATTAGATGGTGCTCACTCACATTGAGGGTGGGTCTGCCTCTCCCAGTCCGCTGCCTCAAATGTTAATCTCCTTTGGCAACACCCTCTCAGAAACACCCAGGAACAATACTTTGCATCCTTCAATCCAATCAAGTTGACACTCTATATTAACCGTCACACAGGGGTCAATCACTTTAGGAGGTATTTTTTTTTTCTTTAGAGATGGAGATCCTAAAGCAGGATATTTGATATTCCTACTTGTTGTAGTATATATTATAAAACATTTCAGCATGAAAGTAATGAGAAGAGGCCAGGCGAGGTGGCTTATGTCTGTAATCCCAGCACTTTGGAAGGCCGAGGCAGGCAGATCACCTGAGGTCAGGAGTTTGAGACTAGACTGGCCAACATGGTGAAGCCTTGCCTCTACTAAAAATACAAAAATTAGCCGAGTGTGGTGGCACATGCCTGTAATCCCAGCTACTCTAGAGGTGGAGGCAGGAGAATTGCTTGAACCTGGGAGGTGGAGGTTGCAGTGAGCCAAGATCCCTCCATTGCACTCCAGCCTGGGCGACAAGAGCAAAACTCTGTGTCAGAAAAAAGAAAGTAATGAGAAGAACTCTCTCATCTTGGGTCATAGTGGGACTGAATACAATGAACCCTCTTCAATAGAACCCTCTTCAAGCACTGAAATAGAAATAATAAACATAATTTTTTGGACAGCAGAATAAAATTCTTTCTAGTGTAATTATAGCATCTATCTTAAAGGGGAGTTGGGAGATTAAAAGAGAAACAATATTTATGAACCAGTTTGAGTTCCTTTAGCAAGAGACACTTTAGCAAGTCTATAGTGAGAATATATAACTTTTTATGAGTAATTTTGGCAAAAAAATTGAACTTTGGTATAGCTTACATAAGAAATCAGCAGTAATCATCACAGTGATAGTTTTAAAATGCCTCTTCCCATTTCCAATCTTGTAAAACTCTAGCATTTCAAGGGAAAAGAGATATTTACATGTGCTTAAAATACACGTGATGTTCTTAATCAAACATAAAAGCAGAGGGTTCCATTTCTTTAAGGAAGAATATTCAGAAATGCTGCCTTCCGAATATAACTTTATATTTTGCTGTCTAAAGATAAGGAAATGTGCCTTTTGTGGAAATCAGATGATATGTATTAAAAAAGCCCACACAAAGCAATATAATAAAATTTTGTGGCAGACAATAAGATCATAATAAAAAGTGGAGATATATTTTACTCCTATCACTGTCTGTAACACTAAAATGAGCTAATTTTGAGCATGTTCTTAATTTAGGATCTGCAATAATGGAAAATGATACTCATTCCTACAACAAAAACTCTAGCTATAAAAAAACTTACATAAAAATAAAACTCCCAATTCAAATGTCGAACCCAGGAACTATGTTATTCCTTGGATTTGGAAATACGGTGTTCTTATTAGTGGATGTTTTCGTTAACTAAATTTTAACTTTGGGCAAGCAAGGACGATTAGTTGTGCATTTTTGAGAAACAAAAAGAAAAAGGGAGGGAGGAAGGAGAGAGAGATGGAGAAAGACTTAACACTTCGCATGAAGTTAAACTTTCAGTGGCTTCTGTTTGATGATCAGGCTTATCCCTAACCGACCCATGTTCCCTGTCATATTACCAGGCCATTGCTTCTGGGTTTGTCCTTACCCTGTTGCTTCAGAGGCCTTGATTCCACTTTATTCTATTACTTTTTTAAAAATATAAAGTGTATGAAAAAATGTGCACCAGATGAGCTATCTAGAATAAGACTGTGAACAAAATCTTTGTGCCATACAGAACCTAAAGGAATATTTATTAATGGATTTCTTTAAATATGTCATAAAGTTTGAGTTTTCATTTCTATTTTTAGGCATAGCAGGACCCAATCATTAAAAAACGAGCCATCCAACACACACAAAGGTTTTCCTGCAAAGAGGTAGCAACTGAATAAATATTTGAAATCAAATGAGATTAATCTGCCATTAGGTCATGAAAACGGAAAACATCTCAAAGACCTAAAATAAATCCCTGAGATAAACAAAAACAACAAAAACTAAATTAAGCTGTTTATTTCTCAGTACGATGCACTCAGAGTCCGTGGACAATGAAAATAATTATTTAATAAAACCTCTGAAGCTTAATGAAGGTAAAAGACCCGTGTATAAGCAAGTGATGAAACGATGGGGAAGGCATTTTTGAAATCATCTCTTGAGGTCTCATTATTGTTTAAAGATGCTGAAATTCTTAGTCTATAGAAATTTGTAATGGAGTTTAAAACAGCATAACTGAGTCTAGAATAGATATTATCATAGCTTTGAGAGGATTGTTTTCACTTTTATAGAAAAGTATTTTAAAATGTTATATGTAATTACCTGGACCCAAAGGAACACTTGCTACCTAATTGGCCTTATTCGTTAAAGAATGATTCAAAGGAAAAGCTTTATGTTTCATGACTTAGGAATAATCTCATATGTCACAAACATCTTCTGCATGGCACATATCATTACCTGTTAGTGCCAAAGAGATCACTACAGCATATGCATGTGTTTTGAGAAACACTGCTAAGAAATCATCTGTGGAATGGAGCTGAGAGTCACTCTGTCTGCGGTTAGAAATCTCAGGTTGTGAGAAAATAGAGGCTTCATCTGGTATACATACATCAGCAGACGTCTATCTAGGGGTGCTGTTTTGAAGTTCAGCAGATGCACATCTATAAACAGAGTACATGTACACACTTTTTTTGGCTAATGCTTTTCTAATATTTCTCTTTCTTCTGAAATTGTGTTGGATTATGGAATCTTTGACAATTTCTGGGAGGGAGAGAAAATTCTTTCCTGGAGTATATAATTTTTGGTGTAAGCCAAGAATATTTCCAGACTTTCTGGGAGTGAGGATGCAAAGATAAAAACTGGGCTCTCCTGACAATTCTGGAAAGGCTAGACAAACTATTAGACAGCAGATCTGTGTCCTTGAAAATAACTTCTATCCGTATAAGAGGAATGCATGTTTCTTTCTTCCTTAGTGTTTCTATGTTACCTAAAGTTGCCACCAAAACCATGCAATAATTTATGATGCTACATTAAAATTGCGTGTTGCCTTTGTTTAAAAAAAACACTCATTATTTTAACTTTATAAAATCATAGAGTCAAGAGAAACAACAGTAAAACTATTTTTAAAGCACCTCTCTTTTATTCTAGGGTTTAGTATAATACATGAAAAAAATGTCAATTTTTATTATTCTCTGCCTCAAGGTTTCTGCTGCATCCCTTTATCTTAGCTTAGATCCATACACAAAAAACAGGAATGTTTGTTTCTTTTTTTTTCCTTTTTGGAGGCAGAAAAATATTCAATATGTACTGTAAGTATAATGAAAGGGGAAAATCATTTATACATTTGTTCAATACCATCAAAAATCTGCTATGAAATGTTTGATGATTCAAATGCTTAACATTCTGTACAGTCAAGAAGAGAATTATACAGGTGCTATCTGGAACTATCTTTTTTGTATTTTGTTTGCTTTTCAATCTGATGTTGGTTTTCATCCACTTCTGATTCAATTTCCTTTAGCGCTTTCTAGCCTTTTGTAGGAAATTGCTTTAAATGTTTCTATATGGGAATAAAATATATTTAAAATAACATTTATGCTCCAATTTAAAAGTAATACATTTCCATAACTTTGGAACAAACAGAAACCTTTAAAGAATAAAATTATAATTAGGCCTCTTTTACTATCTGGAGATAATCCTTGTTAGCATTTTGCCCTCTGGTCTTTTAAAGTTCATATGGAAAATATAAATCTATGTATAATATACATTTTTATTCATAGGAAATATAAAAATACATGTAATGTTACAAATTAGACTTGAGTTTATATTTACATATGTATATATTTAAAATTAAGTGAAAAAATAGGATTTTTTCACTTAATGTTATATTATTATGACGGATTAAAGATCCTTTGCCAATCTTTCTATTAAAAGAAAATCTTCAGCCAAATTAAATTTAAAGCAGTTTAATTGAGCAGTGAACGATTTGCGAAATCAGGCAGCCCCCAGAATCGCAGCAGATTCAGAAAGACTCCAGAGGTGTCTCATGGTCAGAACAAATTTATAGACAAAAAAGGTAAAGTGACGTACAAAAATCAGAAGTGAGGTACAGAAACAGCTGGATTGGTTACAGCTTGGCGTCTGCCTTATTTGAACAGAGTTTGAACACTCAGCAGTGTATCACTGGTTGAAGTATGGTTGCTAGGATTGGCGATGACTAAGGGATTGTTACAGGGCATACTCCTAAATTAGGTTTTCAATCTTGTCTACCTATTAAGTTAGGTTGCAGTTCATCCACAAGGACTCAAATATAGAAGTACCAAGTCCTTCTCAGGCCATATTTAGTTTGCTTTAACACTTCCATTGAGAAGCAATCTCTTTTCCCTTCCCTTGAAACAAGGTTGGCCCTGGGATTTAATTTGATGAATAAAACACAGCAGCCGAAGTGATGCTGTGTAATTTCTGAGACTAGGCCTTAAGAGATCAATGGCTTCTGCCTTTGCTGCTTAGAACAGTTCTTCTTGTGTTCTAGTCCCCATTCTTCCAGGGAGTGTAAGGAGCCACATGGAGAGGCTCATGGAAGATAACCCAGGTCCAGGCACATGAGGGTGGCCATTTTGGACCTTCCAGACATCCCAAAATTGTAGCCAAAATCATGCAAAGCAGGAGAGTCACACAGTCAACCCATAGGACTGGGAGAAATAATAAACTGTTATAGTTTCAAGGCATTAGGTTTTGGAGTGATTTGTTATATAGCAACCTGACTGAAACAGAAATATTTTCATGCTGCTAAAATCTTTATAAACATAATTTTAATGGCTTCATAATATTGCATTAGATATACACACTATAATTTACTATTTTTCTAATGTTAGACATTTAAGGAATTCTTATTCTTTTCTATTATAAAAATGTTATAAAATAATATTTGTACATAGAAATCTGAGGATGGAATTGAGATCATTTCCTTGGGCTGGATCTCTGGAAAGGGTATTATTGCTTCAAATAATGTCAACCTTTATAGGACCATTGGTAAAGCTTTCTAAATTGCTAAGTGGCTTCTGCTATATCTCTCTTTCCTTTTTCTTTCTTTTTTGTTTTTGTATTTCCTTTAGGAACTTGTTCTACATAATTTGTGCTTTGTGCAGTAAATTGAAGTTTTCTCTGTGGGCTGGTCATGGTCTATTTTTGTAAACATCTGATTTATGGAAGCATTTTCTATATCTGGGTTACAAAGTTCAGTATTTATTAATGTAACTTTGTTATATAGTTCAATTCTTCCTTGCCCTTATTTATTTTTTATTCAATTGATTTTTCAAAGATGGATAGTAGTGTGTTAAAATATCTCATGATTGTATAACTGTCATTTCTACTTTCACTTGTTATAGTTTTTTTGCTATATATTTTGATGTCATGTTATTTTTTGCAAAAGATTCATGCCGCTGTCTCATTCATCCATTCACCATTTATCAAATGCTGGAGATAAAAAGGTAAAAAGACACAGTCACTCCTCTAGAAGAACTACAGAGTTGTGGGGAACCCCACCAAGACAAATGATGTCAGTTGAGAGGGTTGCAAGAAAGGTGAGGGGGTTAGGCAGAAACCTAAACCAGGTTGGATGGAGAGAGGAGTGCTCCTGGAGGAAGTATCACCTAGTGGAGACATTGCCTTCTTATGAATTGCATCATTTCGTCAAAGTGATTCTCTGATTTGTTTCATTATTTCTTCTTGAATTGTACTTCATTTCACAATTTTACCACTATATTTCCATTTTTTTGTATGCTGCATATAATTGGATTTTCTTATAAAATTTAACCTGAGGGTATGACTTTTAGTAAAACAGATACTGAGCTCCTACTATTACCGGTGGAGGGTGTCCAGGTTCCTGGCGTCTTGAACAAATAATTGGATAAAACGCACAAACAAGGCAAGGAAGGAATGAAGAAATTTATTGAAAATGAAAGTACACTCCACAGTGTGGGAGCGGGCCCGAGCATAGGGGCTCAAGGGCCCCATTAACAGAATTTTTGGGGGTTTAAATGCCCTCTAGAGGTTTTCAATATTTACTTGGTGTATGCCTTATGGAGAGGATATTTCCTGTCATAGCTGAAGTGTGAGTCGGCCATATGTTCCCTGCCTCCAGACCCTATTTTCCTGCCTGACTGCTATGTGCCAGGTGCCTGGCTAAGCCTGGGCATAAAGGACAACTGCTCCTCAAGGAGCTTGCAGTTCACTGCAGGAGTGGCAAATAAAGAAACTGACAAAGCACAAATGAAGCCCAAAGGAAAGGTTCCTAGTCTAGACATAGTCTTAAACCCTGAGAGATAAGTAGGAGTGATGAACTAGATGAGGCAGGCAGACAGAGATGGGTGTTGGGTAGACAGGACACAGCATGTCCTCTGGCCAAGAGCTGAGAGAGCACGTGATCTGTTTCAGAAACCACAAGTAGATAGTCCCCCCTTACCCACAGGGATACATTCCAAGACCCCCAGTGGATGCCTGAAACCATGGATAATATCGAACTCTATATATACTATGCTTTTTTCCTATACATACATATTTATGATAAAGTTTAATTTATAAATTAGGCACAGTGAGAGATTAAAAACAAGAGTAATAAAATAGAACAATTATAACAATATGCCAGCATTGCTACTCTTGTGCTTTGGGGTCATTATTAAGTCAAATGAGGTTTACATGAGCATGCACACTGCAATACTGCAACGGTTGATCTGATCACTGAGTTGGCTGCTGAGTAATAAATGGGTGGGGACCTGAGGCAGCATGGAGACACCGACACAGGGATAATTCCCGTCCCAGGTGGGATGCAGTGGGATGGCATGAGATTTCATTATGCTACTCAGGACGATGTGCAATTTAAAACTTAGGAATTGTTTATTTCTGGAATTTTCCACTTAATATTTTCAGATTGTGGTTGATCGTGGGAAACTGAAACCTGTAAAGCAAAAGTGGATTGCAGGGGACCACTATAGTTCAGTATGGGGGATCACTGGGGCTGAAAGACAACAGGAGTGAGCGGTGGGAGTTGTGAGATGGAGGTAAAAGATGGGGACAGGTCATGATGGACCCCAAAGGAGGTTTAACTTTAAGTTGGTGAGTGGCACGACTGGATTAGCTTTTGAGTGGCTCCTTTAGCGATAGTGTCTTCTGCCTAACAGCTCTGATTCCTGCTCTTCATCCTGACTAGTACTGACTACTGCTATGAGATACTATGCTAGTACAGTAGCAATTTCTACTACTGTGTAACTCAACTTACTTTTAATTTTGACTTGCCCACGGCACCTTTCAGCGCAGCTTCTCCATTTTAGTTACCGCTCCTGAGGGCCTGAATACTTCTGTAATTTCAAATTACAATGTCAGAGATCAAGAATCAGATCGATTCAGATCGTTCTCACGAGAATAGAGCTTTTTTGCTGTTGTTATCACTAGAATATCTCACAGAGCACCAGATGTTCTCGTGCATTAATGGGCTATTGCATCCTGGCCCTCAGTTTCAAATCCCTTGTCAAATACGTTCCTGGATGCCCACTTCTGTACTCATGACTTCTTAGGAGACATAGCAGAGAGAACATTAGGGCACGTAAGAATCTCAGGGGATTTTATTGAAAACTTTTTGAAGGTTAGCAAACATTGAAACAGGTTATACCCAAACTTAAGCTCAAGTAAGGAAACTTATAAAAATGTTTACATTACCCTACCTATGTCCATGATATCTTATCTCACGTTCTTCCAATGATCCCCTCTGCCAACTCCATGACCACTCACATTCCATAGTGGACAGTTATAGCCATTGGCAAAAGACATAGGGTGGGAGAACTCTGATATTTGCTTTTTCAGGAGTCTTATGTAGTATATTTTTTCATTCATCATTATATAATGATTATTTCACCAATTTAGACAGCTAAATTAACGATGTCACCAACTATTCAGAACACCCAGGACCTCTGCCATAATGTATCATCACTCCTTACATTACGTATCAAAGAGTTCAAATTGCCTATTTTTGCATATCAAACACAGTCAAATTAAGTCAATAGGGCCTCAAACCACTACAGAGGAAAAAGGCAAAGTCTAGGAAAGGGCATTATAGGCCACTGAGCTGGAAAAATAAAGAAAAATCATTAGAGAAGTTAAAGAAGACAATAAAAGGAAAGACATCCAGTGTTCACAAATTGGAAGATTTATTAAGATAGTGATGAACTACAGATTCAAGGTGAACTACAGATTCAATGCAGTCTCTATTAAAATCCCATTGATAATTTTGAAGAAATAGAAAAATCCATCCTAAAGGTCATAATGGAATCTCAAAGGACCCCAAGTAGCCAAAACAATCTTGAAAAAGAAGAACAAAATTGGAGGTCTCACACTTCCTGATTTCAAAACTTACTACAAAGCTACAGTAATCAAATTAGTTTGGTACTGCCATAAAGACAGACATATAAACCAATGGAAAAAAATGGAGGGCCCAAAAACAAACCCTCACATATACAGTAAATGATTTTTCAACAAGGTTGTTAAGACCATTCAGTGGGAGGAAAGACAGTCTTTCAACAAATAGTGTTATCCAGCAATTCTATTTCTGGATTGTATCCAAAAGGATAGAAAATAGGAACTTGAAGAGATTTTGGTACACCTATGTTCATAGTGGCATTATTAACAATAGCCAAAACATGAAAGCAACTGAAGTCATCATTAATAAATGAAAGGATAAACAGAATGTGGCAAATTCATGCAACGGACTATTGTTCAGTCTTTAAAAAGGAAAGAAATTCTGACACTTGCTACATCATGGATGAAATTTTTTTGTTGATGTTGGTCAAATGGTATGTCCTTTTAATTTAAATTTAATTTAATGTAATCAATTTTTTTAAACTTTTATTTTAGAATCAGGGGGTCCATAAGAAGGTTTTTTACAAAGGTATATTGTGTGATGCCAAGGTTTGCAGTACAAATGAGTCTGTCACTCAGGTAGGGGGCACAATACCAAATAGATAGGCTTTCAACTCTTGCCCCACTTTCTCCCTCCCTCTTCTTGTACTCCCCAGTGCCTATTGTTCCTATCTTTATGTCCATGTGTACCCAATATTTAGCTCCTACTTATAAGTGAGAACACATGGTATTTATTTTTCTGTTTCTGAGTTAGTTCACTGAGGATAATGGCTTCTAGCTGCATACAACGCGGACGAACTTTGAGGCCATCATGCTAAGTGAAATAAGCCATTCACAAAAGGACAAACACAGCAATGATTCCACGTATATGAAGTATCTACAGTAATCAAATCCCTAGAGACAGAAAGTAGAATGGTGGTGGCCAGGGGCTTGGAGGAGGGGGTAGGAGTTATTGTTTAACGGGTACAGAGTTTCAGTTTTGCAAGATGAAAAGAGTTCTGTGGATGAATGGTGACGATGGTCATACAATGTGAATGTCACTAAATTTACAGTTAAAATGGTTAAGATAGTAAATTTTAAGTTATGTATATTGTACATACATTTCAAAAAAGATATTAGACTAAACTCAAGGTCTTTGAGATTTGGGATGAATTTTAGATCCATGGTTATGACAGAGAATAAGGGAAAGTGGGAAATTAAATTTTTTTCTTACCATTCTACATGACCCACAGTAAAGATCTATAGAACATTAAACTTTTCTATGATTAAGATTAGCCCTTTGCAACAAACACAGACAGTAACACGATTAAATAATGGGAGAGTCATGTGTTCTGCCAAGGACTATTCCTCATAGGATCTTAGGTAGGATATATCATCTTAGAAAAGAAGGCTTTGTGTGTTTGGCACCAAGACAGGTGTGCTATGAAGAGGAAGTGTGTTTTAGGGTTGAGGGGAGAAAGGTGGAAGTTTAAAAGATGTATTTTAAGACAAATTGTGTTCAACATGGATATGTCAAACATGGCACATATTACTACGCTCACAGATGAGTGAGCATAGGAATAAGAAAAATCCATTCTCACTCTTTTTCAGTCACCGAGAGCCTCGGCGCATACATCCTTTTAGAATATTTTCTACCCTGAAAGGATATTTCTATTATTTATCTTTAATAAAAATGTCTTAGTGTACATTAACTTTTAAAAAATGTAATAATATATTTGACTCTTTCTATGTTGGAAAAAATAATTCTTGAACATCACCATAATTGGTTTGTAGAATTCCACATGATAGAGGTGCACAATTTACCTAGTCAGTTCTCCATTATTGGACCTATAATTTACTTACTCTTTCACAGGGAGCATGATATGATTTGCAGTTTTGAAACATCATGCCAGTAGCTTGCAGTCAAGTTTAACTCAGCCACTTCCTAGCCCAGCAACTTTGGGCAAATCACTTAACTTTTCTGTCTCATTTTCCTTGTTATAAAGTAATAATAATAATGATAATTATAAATCTAATATTTATTGAAAGCTTATTATGCAGTAGGTGTGGTGCCAAGTGCTTTTACATCCATTGTGTCTTTTATACATTATACACAGGGAGTAGGTACTACTGTTATTACCATGCTAGAGATGAATGCTGACTTAGGTATCGTGCCCAAGGTCATACATCTAGTAAACAGGAGAGCCAGGACAGTACCTGCTTCAGAGTTTCCATGACGACTAAATGGGAAAATATATGCAAATGTATTTTTAAAAGTGATTTTTCCATGTAAACCCTGAGATGACTCCTGCCATTTTCACTGGGGAAATAAAATAGTGGCCGGAATGTTTAGAGAGTTTTTTTTCTATTTTTAGAATAAAAACTAAATTCTGAAGCATGGTTCACATCACCAGTTTGCTTAAATACTAGGCAATCATTTCCTGTGGTTGCCAGGATTAAACACCAATACCTCACTGACAATTTCTAGTTTGACCTAATGGCTCTGACAGTTCAACTCCGTCCCTCCCCATGCTATATGCCTCAGCCAGAGTGGGTTCCCTACAGTTTTCTTCTTTTAAATTTATTTTTTTTGATGCATAATAGATGTACATAATTTTGGGATCCGTGTGAGAATTTAATACATTCATATAATTTGTAAAGATCCAATCAGTGTGCTTGGGATGTCCATCACCTTAAACATTTGTCCTTTCTTTATGCTAGGACTATTTGAATTATCTTCTACTTATTACGAAATATACAATAGATGACTGTGAACTAGAATAACCCTACTGATCTCTTTAACTCTATGTCTTATTTCTTCTATCAAATCACATATTTGTATCCATTTATAAATTTCTTTTCATCTCCCTCTTCCCTACACTTTTCCGAACATATCAATTTGTCTTTCCTCATCATCTTAGCATGTTTTCCTCTGTGTCTGGAATATTCTCCACCGGTCTCTAATTATTGATATTCTTTGAAATGATCTCAAGTGCCAATGTAGCCATGAAATCCTTTCTAATATTTACAAATGAATATACATTCCCACTTCTGCTGTTCTGAATTGACACTCACCTTACTGTGCCTTTTATTGTGAACATTCATTTCCTGGTGTGTAGGTGCTTAAAAGCCAGGATTAATGTACCAGCCATTTGGCATCTCTTTCAGAATCTGAGATTTAAAGAACTGGAAGAAAGCCAATGTGTGGGGATGTGTGTACGTGCACACATGTGGGAGTGCTGAGGGAGCGATGGATCATTTCGTTAATTTCTTTCAACAGCACCCAAACAAATTATTAGGTATCTGCCTTGTAAATTTTGCCTTAGGAATGTTGTTCCTTTCAACGAGAGAAATTGAAACCAGAAAATACCAGGTCAAATAGGAATAAGGAAAGTTACTGTCACTTAGATGTAATTAAAATCTAGTCTAACAGTGAGAGGAGGTTCCAGCTGGGCTTCCTGGGTTGATTAGGGGCTCAGAAAGCTGTGAAACTCACTCCTTTCCTGCATCAGGACTTACTTTGGTCCTGGATGAATAATATTAAAGATGTATGCTTAAAATATTCCTAACATCAAAACTTGGGCATGTGTTTTCTTCCCCCAAGAAAGCTATAAACAGCGAAACTTTTGCTGTAAGCTTCCCTGTGTCCTCACTCCCTCTCTCCCTTGCCTCTCCCCTGAAACTAAAAGGAATGTTAAAAGTCCATTTTCCTGTGATCAGCAGACCTTATCTATGTCCCAATTCCAATTCCTTGTAAACACAATTTGTAAACTCCGGTGAGATCCTGTCTCCTTTGCCATGCCGCTGCAAGGTTATAAAGCAGGTAAAACTTAAGTTACAATGCCGGTTTTCCTCAAGATCTAAGATATCTTAATTGTCTTTTTTTTCTTGCTCTGGTAACGTCTTCCCATGGCAACTATTTCCCGCCTTAAAGAGTTTAAAAGGTGATCAAAAAATCTAACACTGGCTACCCGCTCGGGACCCCTTCCACGCTGTGGAAGCTTCGTACTGTCACTCTACTCAATAAAGCCCACAGCTTTTTTCTCTCGGTCCGATCCGTGTCTCTCTGTCACCGCAGGCTGCCGCCACACCACATCTTTGGCGTGGCTAAGGCAAGAACCTTTGGCGTTACAGTTTCGGCGAGCCAGCCAGGAAGATCTCCAGGAAAGGCATCTAGATCGTCACGTGGTGAGTACGATCGGACCCCTTTCCTTTGCTGTTCTGTCCTGTCCTTTCTTAGAATTCGGAGGCTAAACCGGGCATCTGTCGGCCACTTAAAGGCGATTAGCGCGGCCGCTGGACTAAAGACACGGGTGTCAGGCTGTCTGGAAAAGGGCTCTCTTAACAACCCCTGACCCTCTGGGGCTGGGAATGTTGGTTAGTCTGGATCCAGTTCATACTCTTTCACTTTCCCTGGCGGTCCCGAAGTACACCCGGGAGTTATCAGTAGACGTTCTAGTCTCCCAGATTTCCTGGTTGAGATCAGGGCCCTGCCAGAGGCTCCCCCTGCAAGGGTTACCCAGCGTGAGGCCGCCACATCTTCTGACCCCTGCCTCCTGGGTCCTAATGTCTGCCGGCTAGACTTCTTTCCTCGTCTCGCAAGCAAGGTTATTCCCACTATTGTAGGATCAAGATTCCCTATTTAGAAGTCTTAAATTCTCGGGGTGGTGCCCAGAAGATTCCTGTTCATGGTGCCCTCCGGGGTTTAGGCAGGTGTCGCCGTTTGATGGCTATTTTGAAGGGCCAGTTCCCCACCGTAGTGTATGGTCCCCCACATCAGGACAATTTAAAGACAGGTCTGTAATTTTCATGTGGATAGTAGAAGCCTTAGGGCATTTCCTCCATTGCTCCCCAGAGAGACTTTCCCCTTCCTTGGGGCCTCTCAAGTACAATCTGTGGTGCATGGGTACAGCTCTTAGAGGCGTTGAATTGCTATTTGAACCATTCAATAGTTGGTATTGGAAGGAAGAAAGGAAAAAAATATAGTCAGTTAGGACACAGGATACTGGTACCGCCTTAAAAGAGGGGCTTACTCCTTTGATGGCAAGTGGGGACAGAAGGCTAGAGTACAGCAGCTGTTCTCTCGGCCCTGGCCTACAGGTCATCCACCACCCCCTTAAAGCTTACTAAGCCTCTTGTCGCTAATTCAGAGATTCCTCCTTGAAGAATAGTTTTATCGCCAGGCCCATGTAAATTGGGCCTTAGCATGCAAGCATCAGTGGTGCCCCCGACCCAGGCCTTGCCACCCTGGAACAGGTAGGACACGTTGGCATAAGGACCACAGTAAATCCAACAGTCCTTGTGCTCCATTTAGTGGTCAATGGGCGCACGGCAGGGGCAATCCTGCCAGTAAGCATGGTTAAATCTGGTAGATGGAGGGTTCAGGAAAAGTGGCCATGAGCTTTGAGCACAATTGGACCTGACCCTTGGGGGACACCCTAAGGGAAGACAAGTCCCAGGACTAACCAGGGGTGCGGGCATCCCAGATGCCCACCCAGATGGGCACCACACTTTCAAAACCGGACACTCCCTTAAGATGTATCCCGAATAACTGGGACAAATTCGACCCTGAAACCTTAAAAAAGAAGCTGCTGACTTTCTTCTGTACCACTGCCTGGCCACAGTATTCCTTACAAAATGGAGAAACTTGGCCGTCTGAGGGAAGTATTAATTATAACACCCTTCTACAACTAGATCTTTTCTGTAAACAGGAAGGTAAATGTAGTGAAGTCCCTTATGTACAGGTTTTCTTTGCCTTCGTGACAATACTGCCCTGGGCCAAGCCTGCAAGCTTTGCCCAAATGACAGAGGCCCACAGTTGCCTCCATACTCAGGGCCTCCTCCCTCAGCCCCACTCTCCTCTCCCACTGACTCTTCTCCATCCGGCCCCACTGAAGTGTTAAAGGGACACTGGAAACAGAACGTAAACTCCTGAGCCAGGCACCCAAACTATGTCCCTTACAAGCAACGGGAGAATTTGGGCCCATTCACGTGCATGCCCCCTTCTCACTCTCAGATTTAAAACAAATAAAGGCGGAGTTAGGAAAATTCTCGGATAATCCTGATAACTGTATAGATGTCCCGCAAGGATTGGGGCAGTCCTTTGATCTAACATGGAGAGATATCATGTTGCTTCTTGATCAGACCTTAAGTCCTACTGAAAAAGAAGCAGCTTTAGTAGGAGACTGGCAATTTAAGGATCTATGATACCTTAGCCAGGTAAATGATCGAATGAACCTGGAGGAGAGGGAAAAATTCCCCACAGGGCAACAGGCAGTCCCCAGTGTAGACCCTCATTAGGATACTGACTCAGATCACGGAGATTGGAGCCACAGGCATTTGCTAACTTGCATTTTAGAAGGGTTGAGAAAGACTAAGAAAAAGCCTATAAACTACTCAGTGGTATCCACAATTACACGGGGAAAAGAGGAAAACCCCTTCGCTTTTCTAGAAAGGCTAAGGGAGGCCCTAAGAAAGCACGCCTCCCTAACTCCAGATTCCACAGAAGGCCAACTTATTTTAAAGGATAAATTTATCACGCAATCAACGGCTGACATTAGGAGAAAACTCCAAAAGTCTGCTTTAGGCCCAGAACAAAATTTGGAGACATTATTAAACCTGGCAACCTCGGTGTTCTATAACAGGGACCAAGAGGAACAGGCCGAAAGGGAAAAGCAAGACAAGAGAAAGGCTGCAGCCTGAGTCATGGCCCTCAGGCAGGCAGACCTTGGTGGCTCAGAGGGGATCCAAGAGAAGAGAAGGCCAATTGCCTAGTAGGGCTTGTTATCAGTGTGGTTTGCAAGGACACTTTAAAAAAAATTGTCCAACAAAAAACAAACCACCCCCTCCCCCATGTCCAATATGCCAAGGCAATCACTGGAAGGTACACTGCCCCAGAGGACAAAGGCCCTCTGGACCAGAAGCACCCAACCGGATGATTCAGCAACAGGACTGAGGGTGTCTGGGGCAAGCGCCGGCTCATGCCATCACCCTCACAGAGCCCCGGGTAAGTTTGACCATTGAGGGCCAGGAAGTGGACTTCCTCCTGGACACTGGTGCGGCCTTCTCAGTTTCAATCTCCTGCCCCAGATGACTGTCCTCAAAGTCCGTTACTGTCTGAGGAAACTTAGGACAGCCTGTAACCAGGTATTTCTCTCGCCTCCTCAGCTGCAATTGGGAGACTTTGTTCTTTTCACATGCCTTTCTTGTTATGCCCAAAAGTCCCACACCCTTATTATGGAGGGACATATTAGCCAAAGCTGGGGCCATTATCTACATGAATATGGGGAACAAATTACTCATTTGTTGTCCCCTACTTGAAGAAGAAATCAACTTTGAGGTCTGGGCCTTAGAAGAACAGGGCAAAGAATGCCCATCCAGTCCAAATCAAGCTAAAAGACCCCACTATTTTTCCTTATCAAAGGCAATATCCCTTAAGGCCTGAAGCTCTCAAAGGATTACAGGATACTGTTAAAAATGTAAAAGCTCAAGGTTTAGTAAAAAAATGTAGCAGTCCTTGCAACACCCTAATCCTATGAATACAAAAACCCAATGGTCAGTGGAGGCTAGTGCAAGACCTCAGAATCATCAATGAGGCAGTAATTCCTTTATATCCTGCTGTACCCAACGCCTATACTCTGCTCTGTCAGATACCAGAGGAAGCAGAATGGTTTACTGTTCTAGACCTCAAAGATGCCTTCTTCTGCATTCCCCTGCACTCTGACTCCCAGTTCCTTTTTGCCTTTGAGGATCCTACAGACGCCATGTCCCAGCTTTTGTGGACGGTTTTGCCCCAAGGGTTTAGAGATAGCCCTCATCTGTTTAATCAGGCATTGGCTCAAGACCTGGGCCATTTCTCAAGTCCAGGCACTCTAGTCCTCCGATATGTGGACGATATACTTCTGGCTACCTTCAAAAGCGTCATGTCAGCAGGCTACTCTAGACCTCTTGAACTTTCTAGCTAACCTGGGGTACAAAGTGTCTAGGACAAAAGCCCAGCTCTATCTACAGGTTAAATATCTAGGCCTAGTCCTAGCCAAAGAAACTAGGGCCCTTAGCAAAGAGCATATTCAGCCTATACTGGCCTATCCTCGCCCTAAGACATTGAGACAGTTGCGGGGGTTCCTTGGCTTTTGCTGACTGTGGATTCCTAGATACAGTGAAGTGGCCAGGCCATTCTATATCCTGATAAAAGGACTCAAAAGGCAAACACCCATCTAGTGGAATAGGAACCAGAGGCAGAAACAGCCTTCAAAACTTTAAAGCAGGCCCTAGTACAAGCTCCAGCCCTGAGCCTCCCCACAGGACAAAATTTCTCTTTATATGTCACCGAGAGAGCAGGAATAGCTCTTGGAGTTCTTACTCAGACCCGTAGGACAGTCCCACAACCAGTGGCACAGCTAAGCAAAAAAACTGATGTAGTAGCCAAGGGCTGGTCTCACTGTTTACGGGTAGTTGCGGCAGTGGCCGTGTTAGAGTCAGAGGCTATTAAAAGAATACAAGGAAAAGATCTCACTGTCTAGACTACTTTTGATATAAGTGGCATATTAAATGCTAAAGGAAGTTTGTGGCTCTCAGATAACCGCCTACTCAAATACCAGGCACTACTCCTTGAGGGACCAGTATTTCAAATGCGCACATGTGCGGCCCTCAGCCCTGCCACTTTTCTCCCAGAGGATGAGGAACCAATTGAACATGACTGCCAACAAATTATAGCTCAGACTTATGCCGCCTGAGAAGATCCCTTAGAAGTCCCCTTAGCTAACCCTGACCTTAACCTGTACTCCGATGGAAGTTCATTTGTAGAAAATGGGGTATGAAAGGCAGGCTATGCCATAGTGAGCGATGCATTAGTACTTGAAAGTAAGCCTCTTCCCCCAGGGACCAGTGCTCAGTTAGCAGAACTAGTGGCGCTTACCTGAGCCTTAGAGCTGGGAGAAAAAAAAAATAAATGTATACATGGATAGCAAGTATGTTTATCTAGTCTTACATGCACATGTGGCAATATGAAAAGAAAGAGAGTTCCTAACCTCTGGAGGAACACCCATTAAGTACCACAGAGAAATCATGGAGTTATTGCACACAGTGCAAAAACCTAAAAAGGTGGCAGTCTTACACTGCCAAGGCCATCAAAAAGGTGAAGGAGAGGAAGCAAAAACAAACGAACAAACAAACAAAAAACCGCCAAGCAGACGCTGAGAACAAATTTGCTGCCAGGCAGGACTTTCCTCCAGAAATGTCCATAAAAGGACCCCTGGTATCGAGCAGCCCCCTTCAAGAAGTTAAGCCACAGTATTCCCCAACTGAAACAAAATGGGGACTTTCACGAGGACGTAGTTTTGTCCCCTCAGGATGGCTAACAACAGAGGAAAAAAGGGTGCTCATACCTGAAGCCGGCCAGTAGAAAATACTTAAAACCCTCCACCAAACTTTTCATATAGGTATTAAAAGTACCCATAAGATGGCCACATCCCTATTTACAGGGCCACACCTCCTCAAAACCATCCGGCAAGTAGTAAAGTGTGCCCCAAAAAATTAACCCTTAGCTCACCGTAAAGCCCCTCCAAAAGGACAAAGAACAGAACATTATTCTAGAGAGGACTGGCAGTTAGATTTTACCCATATGCCAAAGTCAAGAGGATTTCAGTACTTATTGGTGTGTGTTAATACCTTTACAAATTGGGTGAAAGCCTAACCTTGTAAAACAAGAAAGGCCCAAGAGGTGGATAAAGTCTTAGTTCATAAAATAATTCCTAGATTTGGACTTCCCCAAAGCTTACAGAGCGACAATGGACCAGCTTTTAAAGCTACAATAACTCAAGAAATTTCTGAGGCACTAGGAATACAATATCACCTTCACTGTGCCTGGAGGCCACAATCTTCAAAAAAAGTCAAAAAGGCTAATGAAACACTTAAGAGACATTTGAAAAAGCTAGTGCAAAAAACTCGTCTCCCATGGCGCACTCTCTTGCCCACAGCCTTATTAAGAATTCGAAACTCCCCTCATAGAATGGGACTCAGTCCATATAAAATGCTGTATGGACGGCCTTTTCTCAAAATGACCTCCTGCTTGATCAGAAACGGCCAATTTAGTCAAAGATATAACTTCTCTGGCAAAATATCAACAAAATCTTAAAACTTTACCTGAAAAGTGTGACAGGAAAAAAGGAATAGAGTTGTTTCAACCAGGAGATCTAGTATTGGTCAAGTCTCTCCCCTCTACCTCTCCATCTATAGATCCTTTATGAGAGGGACCATACTCGGTTGTCCTCTCTACCCCCATTGCAGTTAAAGTGGTAAGAGTGTAATCCTGGATTCACCAAACCCGAGTCAAACCTTGGACACCTCCTAAGGAACTTACAGATCATCAACTCAGGAGTCACAAGGTCAGCCAGACCAGCCTCAATACACCTGTCAGCCACTAGAGGGCCTGCGTTTCCTACTTCGGAAAAAAAAAACCTCCGACCAGAAAAACTCCTGCAGTTAGTCCTAGAGAGGAACTGCTTCCTACCTAAAAGAGGATAAGTAAAAAACCTACATGACCTTTGACATCTCTCCTTGCTCTCTTTAATAGAATCCTTCTACTGTTTCATTACATTATTAAGCAGTATACTAACTATACTCTTTGCAGTAGGATTATATACTATAGCTCCGGCCAGGACAAAAATCCTAATCACATCAACCTTTCTTCTATCGTCCTTCCTTCTAACAGCAATTTACTCCTTTTTCCTTCCTCTTTCCTATGACCCTTCCACCTACAACACGTCATGACTCCTCTTAGGTTTCCGGCCACCCTCTTCGTACTTATGTCCATTTCTCCAACTACAACACCCACCTCCCCGACCCCACCCCGTGCCAGTGTACCTCCCTTGAAAGAGTCAACTAGCATTCTCTCAAAAACTCTTGAAGATTAGGTAGCCCCTTCCGAGCACCCACATCTTTTGCCACATATACTTACATAAAAGAAGAATGTTATAAAACTGCTTCTGTCTGTTCTAACAATGGCCATACATACCACCAAAAAAAAAAAAAAAAAGATCTGAGGTGACTGCCCTGAGAAATGGGGGGCCAACGCTTGTTGTACATATTATACCCATATAGGTATGTCTGATGGAGGAGGCGTCCAAGATGAGGCTGAAGAACAACCTATCCAACAAGTAATTAAAAACTTAGTCCAGCTCTCCAGTACTCCCAGTCCATACAAAAAATTAGACCTTTCCAGGCTACAAGAAACCCTTAACTCTCATTCTCATCTCTAGAGCCTGTTTAACACCACCCTTAAAAGAATCCAAAAAGCCTCTCCTAGTAATCCAACCAACTGTTGGATGTGTCTCCCCTTGCGTTTTCAACCATATGTCCCAGTCCCTGTCCCCGGACAGTAGAACTTATCCACCCCAGTTCTAAACACCACCAAATTAATCAGTCCCATAGTCATCAATTTGCCAGCCACACAGCCTCAAATCTCACATGCATAAACTTCAGCATAGCTCTCAATAAAAATACCTCCCAATGTCAGTCCTGGATATCAATAACCTCAGGTTTCACCTGTCTAACTTCAGGCATTTTTTTAATCTGTGATAACACAGCCTATCAGTGTCGAAACAGCACTCCAAAAGAACTATGCTTTCTCTCCTTTCTAGCACCTCCTATGTCCATATATACTGAACAAGAGTTACAAAGTCTCCTTATACCCCAATCTCACCACACGCAAACCCTTAATGTCCCTTGTATTGTAGGAGCTGAAATACTGCGTGGGCTTGGGACTGGAATTAGAGGCATAACCTCCTCCACCCAATTCTGTTATAAATTATCACGAAAATTAAATGATGACATAAAATGAGTTGCCGACTCCCTAGTGACCCTACAAAGCCAGCTTAATTCTGTAGCTGCAGCAGTCCTTCAAAACCGGAGAGCCCTAGACTTATTAACAGCTGAAAGAGGAGAAACCTGCCTCTTCTTAGGAGAAGAATGTTGCTATTTTGTTAACCAGTCAGGAATCATCACTAAAAAGGTCAAAGAAATAAAAAAACAAAAAGTAAAAAAGGGGAGCTTGAACACTCAGGGCCCTGGAATACGTTTAACTAATGGATACCTTGGTTCCTCCCCTTTCTAGGCCCTGCGACAGCCATGCTACTATTACTTGCGTTCGGGCCTTGCATTTTTAACCTCCTTGTCAAATTTGTTTCCTCCAGGATGGAGGTCATCAAGCTACAAATGGTCTTACAAATGAAACCTCAAATGAGCTCAACTCACGGCTTCTATTGGGTATTGAGGACCCCTGGATCGACCCGCGGGTCACTCACTAGCCTAAAAAGTTCCCCTCTGGAGGAGACCACAACTGCAGGGCCTCTTCTTCGCCCCTAATCAGCGAAAAGTAGCCAGAACGACCGCCGCCCAGTTCCTAACAGCAGTTGGGGTGTCCAGTCTAGACGGCGGACTGAGAGGAGGTTCCAGCTGGGCTTCCTGGGTCGGGTAGGGGCTCAGAAAGCTGTGAAACTCACTCCTTTCCTGCATCAGGACTTACTTTGGTCCTGGATGAATAATATTAAAGATATGTGCTTAAAATAATATTCCTAACATCAAAATTTGTGCGTGTGTCTTCTTCCCCCAAGAAAGCTATAAACAGCGAAACTTTTGCTATAAGCTTCCCTGTGTCCTCACTCCCTCTCTCCCTTCCTCCTCCCCTAAAACTAAAAGAAATGTTAAAAGCCCATTTTTCTGTGATCAGCAGACCTTATCTATGTCCCGATTCCAATTCCTTGTAAACACAATCTGTAAAGTCCTGTGAGATCCTGTCTCCTTTGCCATGCCGCTGCAAGGTCATAAAGTAGATAAAACTTAAGTTACAATGCCGGTTTTCCTCAAGATCTAAGACATGTTAATTGTCTTTGTTTCTTGCTCTGGTAACATCTTCCCACCTCAGGTATTTCCCGCCTTGAAGAGTTTAAAAGGTGATCAAAAAATCTAACACTGGCTACCCGCTCGGGACCCTTCCACGCTGTGGAAGCTTCGTACTGTCACTCTGCTCAATAATGCCCACAGCCTTTTTCTGTTGGTCCGATCTGTGTCTCTCTGTCACTGCGGGCTGCCCTCACACCAAATCTTTGGCGTCGCTAAAGCAGGAAACTTTGGCGTTACAAGGGCACATACCACCCAGCCCAGCCTGGCCAAGCAATCGGACTCGATTTTCAGATTATCTTACAATTGGTAACAAATAGGGGTCCTGCAAGGAGAGAAAGCTTTGTCAAGTTGACGTCTCAATCCTATTTTGAATGAATAGGCACAGGACTGACTCATTACGTTAGCACTGTATAGAGCAGCAAGCTTCTGGCTCACCTACAGAGAATACATAATGCTGCCTTCCTCTTTGGCTTGTAATTTTACTCAAGGACACACACACACACACACACACACACACACACACACACTCCCACACACTGACCTTTCTTTTACCTACTTGTCTCAGAAACCCCTTCTTCAGGAAAAAGTTTTTTCTGACTTTTGAAAATGTAGCCTAAGTAAGGGATGAGCAAGGCTTAGGCTTCTGCCAAAATGGTGGGTGTGGAGAGAAGTGGACGGATATAGAAGGCTTTCCCCTCTCCAGCTCTAGTCTCCAGCCGCCATCTTATTTAGGCCCTCATTTGTTTCTCACCCAGATTACTGCAACAGCTTTCTCATTCGTCTCCTGTCTGATGCCTCCCTTTCCAACCAACCTACACATGGCTACCAGACAGATATTTCTAAAATTCAAGCCTGCACATAACACTCTGCTTTTGAAATGGTCCAATAACGTTCCACTACTTTCAAAATAAAGCTCGTAATAAGTTTAGCATGCAAGCTTCTCTGTTATCCAGCCCCTAGTTCGGGCTCCTGCATCATCTTTAGATATATTGAACCTCTAGCAGCGCTGGGATAGGGTCATGCCTTATGATGCTCTATGGCTTCCCACATGTTCTTTCCTCTGCTCAGAATGACTTCCCACCACCTCTTTTCCTAATTAATGTGTACTCTACCATCATATCTCTACTCAATATCACCTCCCTTGAAAGGAATCCTGGTGCTCCTAATCTGAGTTACATACCCCTTGCTACCCAAGCAAGAGCTAAGATAATTACCTGACCCTTGTGCCTATCCCAATTCATTGTGAAATTCTTGAAGTCAGGGAGTATCTTGTTCCAATTTTGTACTGAATGAATTGCTAAGGTTCAATCATCAATGGAGATGTAGTTGATACTTATTAACTACAATATGTTAAAAACAATTAAAATTTTATTATTCAGCATTAATTGATTATATGAAATAGATCTTTTAGTTTTTTAAATGTACAGCTTTGTTGTAAATAATTTACAGTTATTTTAAAAGTGTTAGCTGCTGTCTGGCTTGGTGATTCCCTGATTGCTCAATCCATTGTCCCTTTGTTGTAGACGTTGCTCCTTTGTTGACTGAGGCATTTTCCAGCCATCTGTTGGCACAAATGTTGGGCATCTTGGAAACAGGAGCTAATAATATAAAAACACAAGATAAATGATCACACTGAGAAATCACCGTATTTGCCTCCTATGCTGCTGTAAAATTAGTACCACCTGGGGAACTAAAGTGTTGCAAGTGAATCTTAAGCTCCATGAGCAACTGATAATTTAGTAAAGGCTGTTTTCAAAAGAAAACACTTTGACAATAGAAAGTTTCTGTTGTCATTTAGGGTTATAGCCATTACAGGTAATTTTAAATATTCTCTACTGTTCATTTTTAATTAAGTAATTTGCACAAATTTGGAGAAAAATCTGACTAGCCTGATTAGATTCTTAGGATTACCAGTAGGGTTGTGAGAAGATGATTTCTGAATTGTGACTTTTGTTTTTAGTAAAAAAAAAAAAAAGTGAGATCCCTGCTTATAGTTATTTTAACCAGTGTTGCAATGAGTGGCATGTAAATGATTTATTTTAAATAATTGATGGAAGAGCCAAGGAAATAAAAAAGGGTGGACCATTGGGGCAATATAAACTGAAAATAGTGAAACTTTGATATAGTAGAATCCCTCCATTTTGCCAGATAGATACACTTACTGAATTTTCATGTAAAATAAGTAAGAAATATTTTAATTTTAATTTCAAAATAAATGAGGTAATGAATTTAATAGAAATCTTAATAAATTTCTTCTGTTTGTGTAAAAAATAACTCATGTCAATATGCACAAAAATGTACATGTTATCTTCTCCCATGAAAAAATAGAAAATATACGAATAACATTTTTCAAAGGCCCTATTAAGAGAAAAAGAGAAATAACATAACATTAATAATGTTTTGTTGAAATAGAATAAGGTAATTTTGTAAAAGAACAAGTGTGGTTTTACTTGGGGAAATAAGAAATGACTGATGTCTTATTGAACCAATGGAATTTGAATAACATTAATACTGCATTATTCAAGAGATCAGTGTATCAGACGTCAGTTCACAATTCTAGGTGGATCACATTTGGCTAACCATTGATAAATGTCTCAAAATTAAAATTGTGATAAAATAATCACTTTTTAAAACTACACCATTTCATCTCTTTTGTTCATAGTTTTGCAACTTGATTAATGAAAAAATCATTTGCTTGGCATTCAAATTAAAGCTTCAAATATACATATTTGTGGAATATATATATCTATATATCTCACATTAAAAAAACAAGGCATCAAACTATTGCGTAGTTATAGTCTATATTGATAGCAAATTGTGGTCTGTAATTAAACCACAGGAAAAAAATGGAGAAATGTGATGTTTTAAGATGAGACATAAAATGATATTTTGAATTCAGACAATGAGCATTCTTATCAAAGAGGATTTTTTGTTCAACACTTCTTATAAACGTTGTCCTAATTTTTTTGTTCACTCAGATAATTAAATGCAATTGATATCTTTAGTTAAATACTGAATATATTATAAAAATAATATTCAAGATGTTCTGAGTCATTTACAGAAAATGTTGTACCCTGTAAAACCAATAATTAATGGCAAGTTAAAATCAAGGAAAGCAGCTACTAATAACTTTACCATCAATATAAGATGATATTAAGTTATAATGCATGATGAGTCAGATCATATTTTATTAAAAATGAATAGTCTTTACACGTGAATAGTTTAGAGACGGCGAGTAGTCAACCTGCTCTTTTCAAGACTCTCAGTTATGACTGTTCTTAGACATCACAAATTGATCATAGCACTGTTTTTATGGAACCTGAACTGAGCCTCATATTTCTTTCCACAACTCAAGACATCATTACCAATCAACTGCATGTGACACTTGAGATGAAATTTCTTTACCATCCCTGAGACAGACAATTCTTTTTCTCAGAAAAGGGAACCGAAAGAGGGATTATGTGACTTGGCTCAAATCACATCACAACTCTGTGACTACATCCCAGATTGGTATCTGTCAGTCTACTGAGTTCTTTATATTCCCCAGTTTATTATCATTATTTACTGTATTTGATTCTCTGGGGGTTTAGTATAGATTCTACATATAGTAGCCACTCAACAAATATTTTTAAATGACAGGCTCAATACTAAGCATAAGTTTCTCATTTCATTATAAAGTAAATGAAGCACATTAACTATTATGGAACTCATTAGATGGTATTTCTCTTACACGCTTTTGGCTGAGTGCAGATTCTGAGACACTGGTGCTTAAGGGAAAAAGGAGCACCTGAGTGACAGAAAGAGTGCTTACCTTTTACTTTTAGAGAAAGTGAAGCTCTGTAAATTTAGAGAGTTTTTCTGTGAACTCAAGAATATACAAAATAGGAAGCCAAGATCATAAAATTTTAATTCATTTATTCAACTGTGGGGTTATGAGAAAAAGTAGGTAATAGCTTCTGCTGAATAGAAATATAATAGAAGTTAAGAAAACAGCTTGGGTAAAAGGTATTAAGTTATAGTGTATATCTATATTTGCTGAATGGATAAAGTATTGATGAGGGCATGCAAAGTAGGTTAGAATTAAAGCTGGGGTAGGGTTAGATTGGGAAATTTGTGTTTTGGAGTAGAATTGTAGCTCTAAAGTGACTGTCTTCTCAAAGAGCCAACAACTTATATTAAATGTTTTTTTTGTTTGTTTTTTTTGAGATGAAGTCTCACTCTGTCGCCCAGGCTGGAGTGCAGTGGCGCAATCTCGGCTCACTGCAACCTCTGCCTCCCAGGTTCAAGAGATTCCCCTGCCTCAGCCTCCCGAGTAGCTGGGATTACAGGTGCCTGCCACCACGACTGGCTAATTTTTTGTATTTTTAGTAGAGATGGAGTTTCACCGTATTAGCCACGATGGTCTCAATCTCCTGACCTCATGATCTGCCTGCCTCGGACTCCCAAAGTGCTGGGAATACAGGTGTGAGCCATGTGCCCGGCCATTAAATGTTAATTGCAGCTCACACTGATGCATTTTAATGTCTGATAAGCCAGTTGTTCTCTTGCCTTGTTGCCCTGGCTAGAGCCTTCAGTACAATGTTGAATTGAGTTGGTAAGCCTGGATATCCTTGTCTTGTTTCTGATATTGGAGGAAAAGCATCCAATCTTGCACCATTAAGTGTGATAAGTTAGCTGTGGGTTTTTGTACATGCCATTTTGATAAACCTTAACCTGTTGATTGAGTTCTCATCTATTACTAGTTTGTTGAATGTTCTTGTCATGAAATGATGTTGGATTTCGTCAAATGCTTTTTCTTCATCTATTAACATGATCATGTAATTTTTGTTTTTTATTCTATAGATATGAAGTTTTTTCAGATATTAAACCAGCTTTGTATTCTTGTGATAAATCCCATTTGGTTATGATATATAATTCTTTTTTTAAAATTTTTTATTTTATTTTATTATTATTATACTTAAAGTTTTAAGGTACATGTGCACAATGTGCAGGTTTGTTACATATGTATACATGTGCCATGTTGGTGTGCTACACCCATTAACTCATCATTTAGCATTAGGTATATCAACAAATGCTATCCCTCCACCCTCCCTCCACCCCACAACAGTCCCTGGAGTGTGATGTTCCCCTTCCTGTGTCCATGTGTTCTTATTGTTCAATTCCCACCTATGAGTGAGAACATGTGGTGTTTGGTTTTTTGTCCTTGTGATAGTTTGCTGAGAATGATGTTTCCAGTTTCATCCATGTCCCTACAAAGGACATGAACTCATCATTTTTTATGGCTGCATAGTATTCCATGGTGTATATGTGCCACATTTTCTTAATCCAGTCTATCATTGTTGGACATTTGGGTTGGTTCCAAGTCTTTGCTATTGTGAATAGTGCCGCAATAAACATACATGTACATGTGTCTTTATAGCAGCATGATTTATAATCCTTTGGGTATATATCCAGTAATGGGATGGCTGGTTCAAATGGTATTTCTAGTTCTAGATCCCTGAGGAATCGCCACACTGACTTCCACAATGGTTGAACTAGTTTACAGTCCCACCAACAGTGTCAAAGTGTTCCTATTTCTCCACATCCTCTCCAGCACCTGTTGTTTCCTGACTTTTTAATGATCGCCATTCTAACTGGTGTGGGATGGTATCTCATTGTGGTTTTGATTTGCATTTCTCTGATGGCCAGTGATGATGAGCATTTTTTCATGTGTTTTATGGCTGCATAAATGTCTTCTTTTGAGAAGTGTTTGTTCATATCCTTTGCCCACTTTTTGATGGGGTTGTTTTTTTCTTGTAAATTTGTTTGAGTTCATTGTAGATTCTGGATATTAGCCCTTTGTCAGATAAGTAGGTTGCGAAAATTTTCTCCCATTTTGTAGGTTGCCTGTTCACTCTGATGGTAGTTTCTTTTGCTGTGCAGAAGCTCTTTAGTTTGATTAGATCCCATTTGTCAATTTTGGCTTTTGTTGCCATTGCTTTTGGTGTTTTAGACATGAAGTCCTTGCCCATGCCTATGTCCTGAATGGTATTGCCTAGGTTTTCTTCTAGGGTTTTTATGGTTTTAGATCTAATATGTAAATCTTTAATCCATCTTGAATTAATTTTTGTATAAGGTGTAAGGAAGGGATCCAGTTTCAGCTTTCTACATAAGGCCAGCCAGTTTTCCCAGCACCATTTATTAAATAGGGAATCCTTTCCCCATTGCTTGTTTTTCTCAGATTTGTCAAAGATCAGATAGTTGTAGATATGCGGGATTATTTCTGAGGGCTCTGTTCTGTTCCATTGATCTATATCTCTGTTTTGGTACCAGTACCATGCTGTTTTGGTTACTGTAGCCTTGTAGTATAGTTTGAAGTCAGGTAGTGTGATGTCTCCAGCTTTGTTCTTTTGGCTTAGGATTGACTTGGCGATGTGGGCTCTTTTTTGGTTCCATATGAACTTTAAAGTAGTTTTTTCCAATTCCGTGAAGAAAGGCATTGGTAGCTTGATGGGGATGGCATTGAATCTGTAAATTACCTTGGGCAGTATGGCCATTTTCATGATATTGATTCTTCCTACCCATGAGCATGGAATGTTCTTCCATTTGTTTGTATCCTCTTTTATTTCCTTGAGCAGTGGTTTGTAGTTCTCCTTGAAGAGGTCCTTCACATCCCTTGTAAGTTGGATTCCTAGGTATTTTATTCTCTTTGAAGCAATTGTGAGTGGGAGTTCACTCATGATTTCGCTCTCTCTTTGTCTGTTGTTGGTGTATAAGAATGCTTGTGATTTTTGTACATTGATTTTGTATCCTGAGACTTTGCTGAAGTTGCTTATCAGCTTAAGGAGATTTTGGGCTGAGACAATGGGGTTTTCTAGATACACAATCATGTCATCTGCAAACAGGGACAATTTGACTTCCTCTTTTCCTAATTGAATACCCTTTATTTCCTTCTCCTGCCTGATTGCCCTGGCCAGAACTTCCAACACTATGTTGAATAGGAGTGGTGAGAGAGGGCATCCCTGTCTTGTGCCAGTTTTCAAAGGGAATGCTTCCAGTTTTTTCCCATTCAGTATGATATTGGCTGTGGGTTTGTCATAGATAGCTCTTATTATTTTGAGATACGTCCCATCAACACCTAATTTATTGAGAGTTTTTAGCATGAAGGGTTGTTGAATTTTGTCAAAGGCCTTTTCCGCATCTATTGAGATAATCACGTGGTTTTTGTCTTTGGTTCTGTTTATATGCTGGATTACATTTATTGATTTGCGTATCTTGAACCAGCCTTGCATCCCAGGGATGAAGCCCACTTGATCATGGTGGATAGGCTTTTTGATGTGCTGCTGGATTCGGTTTGCCAGTATGTTATTGAGGATTTTTGCATCAGTGTTCATCAGGATATTGGTCTAAAATTCTCTCTTTTTGTTGTGTCTCTGCCTGGCTTTGGTATCAGGATGATGCTGGCCTCATAAAATGAGTTAGGGAGGATTCCCTCTTTTTCTATTGATTGGAATAATTTCAGAAGGAATGGTACTAGCTCCTCCTTGTACCTCTGGTAGAATTCGGCTGTGAATCCATTTGGTCCTGGACTTTTTTTGGTTGGTAAGCTATTGATTATTGCCACAATTTCAGCGCCTGTTATTGGTCTATTCAGAGATTTAACTTCTTCCTGGTTTAGTCTTGTGAGGGTGTATGTGTTGAGGAATTTATCCATTTCTTCTAGATTTTCTAGTTTATTTGCGTAGAGGTGTTTGTAGTATTCTCTGATGGTAGTTTGTATTTCTGTGGGATCGGTGGTGATATCCCCTCTATCATTTTTTATTGCATCTATTTGATTCTTCTCTCTTTTCTTCTTTATTAGTCTTGCTAGCGGTCTATCAATTTTGTTGATCTTTTCAAAAAACCAGCTTCTGGATTCATTAATTTTTTGAAGGGTTTTTTGTGTCTCTATTTCCTTCAGTTCTGCTCTGATTTTAGTTATTTCTTGCCTTCTGCTAGCTTTTGAACATGTTTGCTCTTGCTTTTCTAGTTCTTTTAATTGTGATGTTAGGGTGTCAATTTTGGATCTTTCCTGCTTTCTCTTGTGGGCATTTAGTGCTATAAATTTCCCTCTACATACTGCTTTGAATGTGTC